>NC_047036.1:147016761-147321791 GCF_011762595.2 Tursiops truncatus
GACAGTGCCATCAGAACCACTTTCCTGCTTTGAGCCTCAGTTTTCCTACCTGGAAAATGAAGCTTTTAACATCTGTAAGGTCATTTTCAACATTGACATTTGAGGGTACAAGGTGAAGGACATCCCTTTATCACTGAATAAGCAGTTAATATTTATAAAAGTCCATTCATATCAGCCATTATCAGAGCCTGGACCTGGTATGTGAATAGTAAGGGTTCACTGAATGAATTTATGAAGAATGAAGAAATATGAATGAAACATTTCAGTGGCTTTGAGATGCCCAGAAATCAGGGCAAAACAGCCAACACAGACTAACACAGCTGTTTCTGCAAAGAAAGCTGGACTAAAGCAAGCCAGTCCCCTCCCTCTTCTGCCACCCGAGAGAACAGAGATGACGGCTGCCATTACTGAGTGCCTAATGCATACCTCAGAGTGCTAAGCATTCTACAGGCATTCCTTTACATACTCCTGTGAGCAGGTATACTTACGTCTATTTTACAGATGGGGAAACAGGTTTGATGGGGAAAGGGCTTCCCCAAAGCCACTCAGTTCCTAGGTGAGGGAACGAGGGTATAAACCCAGGTCTGTCTGACTCTAAGATGCAAAGATTGCTGAAATGTGCAGCCACAGGCAAGCTCCTTTCCCTGTCTAGGCTTGTTTCTTCCCGGGGTAGGAGGGGTAGGTGCTGCAGTCACCCCTTCCTTCCCAGGTCTCCCTACCCTGAGAGGCAATGTCTCCTGGGCACGGGGACACCCCATCCGAGCAGAAGACAGAGGCTTCTGGTCACTCAACAGAGACCTGTAGAAAGAAGACCCCCCTCAAAAAACATAACAGTGAACACAAAAATGTCTCCAGCTTCTCAGCAGCCAGTCCCTGTAGGTGGAGTCCCGGAACCTCCAAACGTCTGAGTTCCAGGCCAAACAGTGCGGCCATTGAGCGGGGCAGCCCTCACCCACAAGGCCTCCCAGGAACGCCGGGCCTTCTCCTCCGCCTCCAGCTCCACCCACCACGTCACAAAGAGTCTGAGGAAGGAATCTGGGCCTCCCCTCGAGACTGTGGGAACTGAGTGCCCCTTGGCAGGAAGGAAGGGCACAAGGGATAACCTTGGGGTTCCTGAGGGGAGGGGAGGGGGTCCTGCCAAGGCAACAGGGAGCCTCTAAGCCTGTCTGGCACATTCTGTGGCACCTCTGCCACAACCCCTGCGGGGAGGATTACTAGATGAGGAGACCGAGATGGCGCCACATCCAAGTGTGCAGGCCCAAGTCCCGAGGCATCTCTGGGATGGAACTGAGGTGACTGCAATTCGGGGTGCCTAAACCCTTCTGATACTGTCTGGCCCAGAGATCAGAAGCACTGGGCTTCAGGGTCCAAGTCCTCTGAGCTTGAGTCCAAATGCTGTCACTGTGTGTCTTTAGGCAACATGCTTCACCTCTCTGAGCCTCTATTTGCTCATCTGTAAAATGGGGACAACACATTCTAACCGTGACGGGGTCCTGAGGGGAGTAAATGAGATAGCACATGTGAAAACAACAAGCACAGTGCCTGGCAACTCGCCGGAGGGTGACAGACGACAGTCACTGTCATCACTATGATGATTATCACCATCGCCACTCTCCTCATCACACCAGGAAATCAGGGCTGGAACCAGACTCCAGGCAGATGCAAACTGGATTTTCAGCCCCTAGGGGAGACACAAGCAGTTCTCTGTCTGCACAGACATTTTTCATCTATTTGACCATCTGTCTGTCCGGCCACCATTACCTAAAGCCAGGGGTGGCAAGGTTCATGCTGCCATAGAGAGGAATGGTCCAGGGCCATGCCCCTCATTAGAAGGACTCACAAATCCACAAGCCTAGGAGTGATCAGGGTCACAGGAAATACAGACACACAGCTGGAAGGCCTGCCTGACTGGTAGGAAACGGCATTTTCCACTAAAATTGTTAAAGGTTTGTGGCATGTGAGATGGTCCTCAAGGGACAAGTAGGATTTGAAACCAAGGGGAGAGGGGTGGCGATGTGGAGAGGTGGGCATGGCAGGCAGAGCCAGCGCTGAGCTGCTCACAGAGCAGGGAAGACGGTGCAGGGTGGGTGTTCGTGTCCTGTTACATCCCCAAGGGCAACCCCCAGTCTTCCTTGACTTATTACCCGAGAGACAACGTCTCCAAGGAACCAAAACACCTGAGTAAATAAGGTGAGCCCCGGGTTTTGACTCTGGAGTCAGATACACCTGGGTTCCAACTCCAGCCCTGACGCTGACTAACCTTGGACAAGGGAAGACCTCGGAACAAGCGCAGAGATGTGAGCCTCGGTTTGCTCGTGTGTAAGGTGTGGGGAACTATAGGATCTGCCACCTGGGTAGTGAGCAGTGGGATGACTTGGGGAAAGCCCACGGCCCAGGACCCGGCATTCGGCAAGCGTGCTCCAACCGTTAGTAACACCAGAGGCTGTATCCACGTGGGAAACTGAAATGACCAGCCCACACTCAGAGACAAGCCCCCAGCGCCAGTGGCTGCCCATGAAAGGTTGAAGGAACAATCTGAGAGCAGCAGAGAGCAGGGCGAAAACACTGGGCGCCTTGGGCAAGTCTAAGCATCTATTTGCCCATACACCCTACAGTCTTATTATGTCCATCCTCTGCCTCCCCACCCCTGCTGCCCCACAGAATGTAAATTCCCAGAGGGCAGGGCTTTGTGTCTGTGCCTTCAGCAACTAAAACAGTGCCTGGCACACAGCTGGTGCTCTGGAAACATTTGTTGGTGAACGAATGAATGCATGAGTGAGTCAGTGAGTGAACGCATGAATGAATGAATAATGGCTGCCCCACGTGCTCCGGGGAGGGGTGTCCAGTCACATGAGATCGCGGATGTGGAACACCAGACACAGGGGAGGCGTGATCACGATGGGGATGCAGAGACTGCCACAGTGGCAAGTACTGAAGTTTCCATCAGTGATGACACAAGTCTGAGGGCTTCTGAGACAGAGACCGGTAGGGACACAGCCAGGAAGGAAGAAGGGCCCTCACTCTCCAAGGAAGACAGAAGACAGTCCCTCAGCCCCCGGCTCATCCCTCTGTTTCCCCACTTCCCCCGCCCAGGACTGGGATTATCTGTTCCCATCAGGGCCAGACAGGGTATAAATGCAGGGAAGCGGCCAGGGTGGGGGTGAGGGCAGATGGGAGAGCAGGTGGCCGTCCATGGGGTAGCAGCCCTCAGCCCAGCTCATAGATGCCGCAAGGGAACATGGGCCCCTGTGGCGAGAGCTGCTTCAGGCCAAGCCAAACATTTGGATTCCTATATGAAAAACACCAACTTACAAAGGGTCACACTATTGCAAAACACTAGAAAAAGTCTGCCTTAGGTACAGCCTGTGGACTGGGTTTACACGTTTATCTGCCAATCTAGACTTTGAACAACACACATGACCTTTTCAGCTGGGTGCCTGGTACGAGGCTCCTACTGTCTTGCCAGCTGGGACGAGCTGGGTTTCTAATCCTGGGCCAACAGCTGCGAGATCAGTGTCATCACCCTTCATGTCCAGATGGGGAAACTGAGGCTCAGAGATGTGTCTGGGGTCACATAGCAGCACAGAGGCAGCAAGATTCCAGCCCAGGTCTAGCTGACTCCAAAGCCGCTGCTTGATGGACCGAAGGAACGAGGGTGTGAGTGAAGCTGGGGCAGGGGGTGGGGGGCGGTGAGTGGGGATGGAAGGAGCACACAGGCTTGCCACAGAGGGGATGAGAGCTGGCTGATGGGCTCAGGTGGTGAACTAAATGCCTGGGAACATGGCAGGCAAATCCCCGGACCACAGAGTCACCCTCGATCCTGTGAATGTGACACAGAGACCCCGGCCCGGCCATTCCAACAGCAGGATTCCAGGCAAAACCCCACATTACCCCGGCCTGTCCGTCCACAGCTACACCATTCTACTGCCATTCTACCTGCTAGTAGCTGACAGTCCACCGCACCCAAGGTAGAAGCTGGATGGATCCTCGAGCCACAGGCCCCTCCCCACCAGACGCTGCCAAAAAATGGTCTGCAGGACAACGGGCTCCTCAGGTGGAGGAGGGGGGCACAGACTGTGTGGGCTGGCACCTGGGGGGCGTGGGGTGCCCTGCAGAGGTGGGAGCCAGGCTGATCTGAGTTGGAACCTGGATGTGAGCCCGGAGACAGTCACTCTCTGTCTCTGACCCTCAGTCTTCACATCCATAAAATGGGGGTGACAACATCTCAATCCCATAGAATTGTGAGGATTCGGCAAGATAATCACGAAAGCGCCCGGCACAGAGAAAGTTCCCAGCAAAGGCCAGCTATGTGTGTTCTTTTGCTGACTCTTCCCTCTCACCTTCACCCCCTGCCTCCTGATTTACCCTCTGAGCCAAGAAGTCACAAGCTTCTGTGCCTGCTTCCCCTCCCTGAGCCTCAAGGCACTCTATCTGTACAACAGAAGTGGTAAGAAGTAACAATACGCTTACCCCAGAGGACTGAGAGGGCTGCATTTCAAGTGCTTCACAAAGTGCTATTGTGGATCTGCGTGTGTGTCCCCAGAGTGGACGCCCCTAATCCAGAAGGACGGCAGGAGTCAGTGAATGCCAGGGAAGCCCAGGGACCCCAGGACCCCCGAGCCCATGGGGAGAGGTCCTGGCCCACAATACTGCGGAGAAGGGCCACCACAGGCCACACAGCTGACCACGAACCCGGAGTTCAGGATTTCAGAGATACCTGAGCTAGGACAAGCTGAGCCGACTCAGGCCAAAAGGCCTCCTTGAGATCATCCCTTCCAAGGCCCTGGCATTACGGGCCAGGAAGCAGAGGTGCAGGGAAGGGACAGTGCTTCCTACGGTCACAGAGGGTTGATCCCAGATCTGGGAAGATCTCAGGTCCCCTGACTCCATCCAGCCCAGCGCTCCTTCTGCCGCGCTAAGTGACTTTCTAAATGCACACAGTGCAGTTGGTGACTTTCTAATGTCACATTCTCTTTACAGTTCTAGTATTTTTTAAGGCCAGATATGCAACCTCTGTCAGTGACCAACAGCTAGCCTCTGAGCCCAAGGCGACAAGCCACAGAAACCCTGGCCAGTGACATGTAGTCATATGAACATGTGTGGACAGCGGGCCCCTCCCACCCACGCCCGGCTCTGTGACCGTGGGCCCTGCACTTCCTCTTTGTAGAATGTTCACTTTCTGACAAGAAGTCACACTCTGAAAAGCCTACAGTCACTCCTTCAGTTCCTCTCTCTCTCTCACACACACACACATACACACACACACACACACTCACACACAAACAAACAAACTTGGTATATACGTACAGGAAATTCACAGCCGCCTTACAAACCTATTTTTGCATTCCCTAGGCCAGGAGTCCTGGCTTAAATGCCACCAGGTCTGAGGAGCTAACTTATGGGGCAAAGCAGCTCTGCCTGTATGAAAAAATGTCATCTTGCACACTTTTCTAAGAACACAGTCCTCTTGGTTATCTGCACTTTCCTCAGTTTCGATAGAGACATGGGAATGAGAAATATATCCTCTCAATTCTACTTGAAGTAAAACAGTGGCAGATATAGAGAACAGACTTGTGGCTGCTAAGAGGGAAGGAAGAATTGGAAGATTGGGATTAGCAGATGCAAACTAGTATGTATAGTATGGATAAACAACAAGGTCCTACTGTATAGCACAGGGAAGTATATTCAATATCCTGTGATAAACCAGAAAGGAAAAGAGTATGAAAAAGAACGTAAATCATTTTGCTGTACAGCAGAAATTAACACAACATTGTAAATCAACTATATTTCAAAAAAAATTTTTTAAAACGAATGAACAACAGTGGCACACACCAATGACATACAGCCCTTAGGCTGAGTATTGGGGACAGTAGGGAGTAGTGAGGTCTGAGGCTAATTAGAGAGCAAATCTCCTCCTAAGGGGCTGTTGCTGCTCAGCCCCAGGCAACTGCCGCCACATCTCCAGGTTGTTCAAGAAAAGTCCAAAGGCCAGAACTTTATGTGCCATCTTCTGACAAAATGCTAGCAGCAAATTTCTAAAACCATCTCGCGTGCCAAACAAAATGTGTCCGTAGGCCCGTTCCAGCAGACACCCTCCTCCTCCCAACAACAAGAGGCTGTGAGTGGCAGAGACACGTAGTTCTCAACCGAGGGCAGTTTTGTCCCCCAGGGGACAAGCGGCAACATCTGGAGACGTTTATGGTTGTCACACTGAGTGGGGAGATGGGGGTTCTGCTGGCATCTAGTGGGTAGAGGCAGAGACATTGCTAAACATCCTACAACGTACAGGACAGCTCCCCGCCACATAGAAAACGATCCAAACCCTGAGGCAGACCAAACAGAGTCCAAAAGACTTGGAAGCTACTCTGGGGACCACCATGGGAGTGGGGGGCTGAGGGTGACAGGAGGCCTGCTATTTTCTCTGTGGCCACAGGACTTCCGTGAAGATTTCAACAGAGGAGGAATCCACAGCTAAGAATGCTGGGAAAGCCGAGGTGTAGACAATGAGGGTTGAGATGTGAGCTGGGGGAGCAAGACCACTGGCCTTCGGGTCAGGAGAGGTGGGTCCAAACCCAGCCTCTGGCCCGAGTGTCCCTGGACAAGCTGCTGAGCCTGCCCGCCTCAGTCCTAAGAGGACCGTCCCCAACCTCTGGCCTTCCAGGCTTGGCCAGACCCAAACACCCCTGGCCTGGGCGCATCCCCAGGCGGAGGTCCTGAGATCGGGGCACTGCACGGCACTGGGGGAGAGGAGTTCCTCCACCGTGCTTGTCCTTCCAGCCAAGCCCCGTCACTTGCGAGCGCTAAAGAGACCCACGGTGACAAACTTCCTCCTAACAGGGAGCACAGGGCCTGGGCTGAGGGCTTTGGCAGGCAAAGGGATTGGGCCAGAATGGAAGAGAAGTGGTTTATTTTCTTTTATTTCTATTTATGGCAAGTGGGTCCTAATTTTCCATTTCTGGTAATGAGACGGAAGTTTCTTTTTCAGTGAACGTAGTTAATTTCTAAAAAGTGAGTCACCTTAAAAAAATATGAACTATTCCACAGGTAGGAGAATGAATGAGGTTTGGGAGAGGCAGCCCTACGGAGAGTGTTACGTAAATATTACAGCTCTTTAGCTTCGAGAATGACAAGTTCATACCTGGGGGGGAAATCCAGGGAGGCTCTCCAACTGTGGAGGCCTTCCATGCAAGCAAAGGAGTCAATGCTTTGTTTGGTAGTCAGCAAGGAGATTCCTGGGCAGATAAACTTGTGCAAAACTTTCTGCCCAGACAAACCTTGGGGCAGAGGGACTTCTGAACTTCTCCTGTGCCGGGGCTCCAGGGGTGGTGGCCAGGCCTGGCTGTGTGCACATGAAAGGGCTTTCCTCACCCTGTGCTGATTCCTTCATCCACCCTGACATCACCTTTCTTACTGTCTGGGGGTGACACGGATCACAGCAAAGCCTCGGGTAGGTTCATCAGGTGAAAGGCAGAAAAGCCAGAAGAGAAGAGGCTGCCACAAACCAGGGGGTGAGGGTGTAGTGGGAATGGAATGAAAGGACTGTGAGAGGAGGGGAGAGAGAAGCAATGGCATTAACTAAGCACCCACTTTGTGCCAGACACTGCTGCCCATGCCCCACCTCACTTGATCCTTACAATGGGATAGGTTTTGCTACCATCATCCCCATTTTAGGGTTAAAGAGCTAGAGACTCAGAGGTTAGCTAAGATCTCAACTGGTGCTACGAGCCAGGACTTGTCCCAGTTCCTCCACTGCAGGGTAGGGAAGACAATGCATGAGACAGACATGGAGAAGAATCAAAGGGACTCAGAAATTAATCAGATTAATGGCCGAGGAAGAGGGCAGATGCTGGACTGCTTGAAACCTCCTTGAGGTTTCTCAACACCTACACTAAGACCACAACCCCTACCTCCCTGACCCCATCTCCTACCACCCCCACCCCATCCCAGGCATACCGGCCCCTCATTGCCTTTGAATGCAGTAAGCATGCTCTCACCTCAGGGCCCTTGCACTTACTGTCCCCTTGATCCTCCCTTGACTGGGTCCTTCTCAAACGTCACCTCCTCAGAGAGGCCTCCTGCTGACCACGCACAGAAGGTGGCTTGCCCTGTCCCTAGCCACACCTCTGATTTCATATCCATCATGGTCCTTATCGTTACCCGAATTATGTGTTTCTGTGCTTATTGGCCATCTTCCCCACCAGACTGTAAGCTCCATGAGCAAGAGGATTGTAACTCTTGTTCACTACTGAATCCCCAGTCCCTAGAACAGGGCCTAGCACACAGCAGGCCATGACAATCTGGTCTCCTTTCATATGGTTCTCTGCCTCTCTTCCTTTGCCATCCTCCAGCCACAACAACTTTTGTCTGGTCCTTTAGAGGCGTCACTGGCTCCTGCCTCAGGGCCTTTGCACTTCCTATTCCCTTTACCTAGAACTTTCCACCTCTGAATTTTCTGCAGGTCTGCCCTGCATCCTTCCTTTGGGGCCTCAGCTAAAAGGTCACCTCACGAGAAAGGCCTTCCCTATCCATCCTATTTAAAGCACCTGTTCCTGACCCTACCCTGGGAACCTCTATCCCATTTCCCAGTTTACTTTTCTTTCACACACTTAACACTTGCTGAAGTCCTCTCATTTACTTCTTCATTTGCTTCCGTATCACCTGCTTCTACCCCAAGACTCTGAGCCCAGTGAGGCCAGGGACCTGGCCGATCTGTATCCTCAGGGCTGGAACTGGGCTGGGCACAAAGAAGGAATTCAACAGACACTTGTTTACATGAATAAATGGAGAACCCTGTGGTCTGACAGGGCTGCAGGCTTAATTCCCCCACGATGACCCAAGCTTCTAGAGATAGCAGCCAGAGTCCCAGGGTGAATAGGTAACAGATCAAAACATAGGGTTTGCTGTCCTGTCAAGAAGGCTGAGGGCAACGAGGGGTCAGGAACCAATCAGAAGGAGCCTTCAAAATCCTCACAGCCTTCAAAGCAGGACTCTACAGCCACCTTCACTTCTCAGCCAGATTCAGCAGAAAGGAAGAGCTTCAGAGGCAGGAAGATTCCTCCTCTCCTCCCTGCAAGCTACCAATAGCTGGAGAATTGTTTCGGTCAAAGGCAAGCGCATCCTTTCATGTGCTTCTTGGCCATCTGTATGTCTTCTTTGGAGAAATGTCTATTTAGGTCTTCCGCCCATTTTTGGATTGGGTTGTTTGTTTTTTTGATATTGAGCTGCTTGTATATTTTGGAGATTAATCCTTTGTCAGTTGCTTCATTTGCAAATATTTTCTCCCATTCTGAGGGTTGTCTTTTTGTCTTGTTTATGGTTTCCTTTGTTGTGCAAAAGGTTTTAAGTTTCATTAGGTCCCATCTGTTTATTTTTGTTTTTATTTCCATTTCTCTAGGAGGTGGGTCAGAAAGGATCTTGCTGTGATTTATGTCATAGAGTGTTCTGCCTGTGTTTTAGCCGCATAGCACAGGGAGGTCAGCTTTGTGCTTTGTGACCAACTAGAGGGGTGAGATAGGGAGGGTGGAAGGGAGGTGCAAGAGGGAGGGGATATGGGGATATATGTATACATATAGCTGATTCACTTTCTTATACAGCAGAAACTAACACAACACTGTAAAGCAATTATACTCCAATAAAGATGTTTTTAAAAAAAAAGAAAACGCAAGGGCAACGTCAGCCTGTGGGCTGCAGGTGCCCCACGGCCTTCAGTCTCCCCAGGGCAGGGCTGGCCTCAAAAGGGGAAGGGGGGGCTTCCCTGGTGGCGCAGTGGTTGAGAGTCCGCCTGCCGATGCAGGGGACACGGGTTGGTGCCCCGGTCCAGGAAGATCCCACATGCTGCGGAGCAGCTGGGCCCGTGAGCCACGGCCGCTGAGCCTGCGCGTCCGGAGCCTGTGCTCCGCAACGGGAGAGGCCACAACAGTGAGAGGCCCGTGTACCGCAAAAAAAACAAAACAAAACAAAACAAAAAGGCGGGGAGGGGGTCTGCCTGGACCTCCACTCCTTCCCCTGCTCTGGACCAGCCCTGGGGGAGCAAAGTCAGGGTCCTGTCTACCGGAGGAGGGAGACACCAAGACATAGAGGTACTAAAATGTGACTGGTAGGAGAAGAGAAAACTAAGGAGCAGAGAGAAGAGGAAGAGAAGGTAAATTCCACCTAGAGGTACCAGGGAAGAATTTAAAAGGTCTCATGGAAGAAGCGATGCTCCTGCTGACTCTGCAGATGACAATGCGAAGGGCCTGCCTGCAAGAAGGCACTAGATGAACAAAGGCCTGGAGGTACCACCTGCAAGTAGCTTAGAACAGCTGGAGAAGAGAGGCCTGGGAAGATACCGACAGGTGGACTATAATTAGCCTGTGTACCAGGTAATGGGTTTGGAATGTATCCTGGAGAGCTGTGGAAGAGCTTTTCATAGGGCAGCGTGACATGCGTAGGGCCTCTCATCCACAGTCTCTGACATCTGTATGTCTGGGCTTGTGACTAATTCACTGTGTGACTTTGGGTAAATTCCAGACCCTCTCTGGTCTGCAGTTGATTCATCTTTCAAATGAGATGTTGGCTGCATGACATCCAGCTGTAGCATTCTGCAGTTTAGTCAACACGCCTCTGGTGTGGCTCCAGAGGTGTGCCAGAGCCAGCTTTCACTGGCTTATGAGGACTGATTGTTAAATTTTCAGCAATTTTTGTAAGCTGGTAACATAACCATTGTTTACAATTGTTATGTAACCTTATTATTTAAAAAATTGAATTAAAAACAACAAACAGGATAAACACTCAAAACTCATCGCTTCCCTAATTATCTTAGCACGTTCTAGTGTTATCTCTACTGTTAAAGTTATCTACAATCTATCGTATCTGTATGGCAGGAATAACTTCATCACGGAGCGCTACTGCATCTCTTGCCAACTCTGTGTTAGTGACATTTTGTTTTAGCTTGAAATTGACCATGGTGGGAATACACCACAGAAACTGGCAGATGCTATAAACCAGGGCTGTTGTTCCCAGAGAGTTTATTGTTAAACATTTACCATCATGTTACTCTGTCTCTGTCTCACTCCCATAAGACGTGTAGGAAAAGAGACCTAACCCTTGAAAGACTTTCCCAGAGGCCAAAATCTGGCTCAGGGCTAGGGGTGGGGGTGGGGGGATGGGACTGTTAGGGGGAGGGGCAGTTATAAACCCAAGGAGATTCATGAGCTCAGCCCAGGGTTTCCCACATTCACTTACTTGGGGGGCCTGGTGTACATCCAGAGCTGCATTGTCCACACGGTCTAATGCGGGAGCCACTAAACACATGTGGCTATTGAACACTTGCGGCTACTGTAGAACAACATGTATCATTTTATTCACTTTTAATTAATTTAAGTTTAAAAACTGGTACTCGATGCTGTTATTGGGATACATTTCAGAACGCCGGAACAACCTAGGGATGTGAATCTACTTGTTCACCTGTAAATTTTATGACATCTAAATACAGATCAAGCATTTCTAACGAAAATTTAGCTCCTGAATTGAGATGTGCTAGAAGTGTGCGACACGTACTGGATTTGAAGGCTTAGAAGGAAAAAGAGGTAAAGTAGCTTATTAATAATTTTTACACTGATGACATGTCAGAATGATAATATGTTTTATATACTAGGTTACATAAATTATATTATTTAAATTAATTTCATCAGTTTCTTTTTGCTTGAATGTGGCAATTAGAAAATTTTTAGGGAACTCCCTGGCGGTCCAGTGGTGGTTAGGACTCCACATTTTCACTGCCAAGGGCCTGCGTTCAATCCCTGGTCGGGGAACTAAGATTCCGCAAGCCGAGCAGTGCGGCCAAAAAACAATTTTTTTTTAATTACATATATGGCTATCATTATATTTCTATTGGATGGTGCTGGTTTAGAATATTTGGGGTTGTTTTTTCCCCCACTTGCACCACTTGATATTCAAAAGCAGAAGTGGTCATAAGAAACCACTAGAAGGATCTTGTGAAGATTACAAATTCTAGAAGAAAATGAGCTAATCTTGTCAGATGGCAGGTAGGGTGGTTTAGTGAGTGACCTCCACCCCAGCTGGGGAAAGTCCATCCCTGGCTGCCATGGCTGGGGAAGAGGCCCAGGACACTTGGGCAACAGTTAATTTCTCATCCCAAAGCCCAGCCCCTGAGAGTGGACCCCAGGCCAGGGCTGATTTTGTCAAAGACACCCACGCAGAAAAACTAGCTCCTGGAGCCGCACAGAAGGCCTGGCCTGGCCACAAGATGGGGCCAAGAATCATCACACAGAAGGAAAGAACCAAAAAGTTGGTGCACCTTCAACATTATATCTCAGAATGAGACTCCTCCCTTCCACACTTCTGTACATGCCGTCCCTCAGACTGCCTCTCCTTCTCTCATCCCTTGAAGAACTATGCATCCTTCAAGATCCCGTTCAAATGTTCCTTTCTCTGAACCCTTTCCTGACCAAATGATGTTCCCATCTCACATCCTTGGACTTCTGGCCTAGTCTATTCTTACCACTTCCTGGTCAGTCTCAGTGCTTTCACTCTTGCCCCCTCAAACCTGGTTTCTTCCTAAAACGCAAAATTTGTGTCTCTCCCTGTGAGACTGCCACTGGGTCCCTATTACCTAAAGCAATAGTTCTCAAACTTCAACAAGCATCAGTCACCTAGAACAGATGGCTACACAGCACTGTAAATCAACTATACTCCAATAAAACTTAAAAAAAAACAAAACAAAACAACAACAACAAAAAAACACAGATGGCTGGGCCCTATTCTAGAGATTCTGATTCAGCAGGTCTGGGTTGGGCCCTAATATCTTGCACTTCAAACAAGGTCCCCAGTGCTACTGCTGCTACTACTGGTCTGAGAGGTTGTACTTTGAGAACCACTGATCTATTAAAAGATCAAGTGCAAACTCTTCACCTGGGCATTCAAGGCTCTCCACAACATCGCCTCCTATGACTGCCCTCATCTTTCACCACGTGCTGCCCCAAACCTAGTCCACCGTGATCCCAACATGCCACACCTTTCCCGCCTGCACACCACGGCCCATGCTGATTCTCCTGCTTGAAACATTCTGTCTGTCTTGATCCACCCAGTTCCAGGGCCACCGTCCTTGATTTCACAATGTCTAAAACCCAAATCTTCAAAAATGACGAGATGGCACCTTTAAGGGTCTACAAAGTAACAAATACAGGCTATAGGGGCAAGTACAAAAGAGGAGGGTGAGAAATGATTTTGACCAAAACAGCAGCCCTGGATAAGAAAGTACCAGCCTAAAGCGACAACTTTGGGACAGAAAATTCTGGCGTATCTGTTTAAACAACCTCATCACAGTCACTGTCCAGTTACAAATTGTCCTTTTTCTCCATCGGGTTTTCCAGCTCTGCCACTTTCTAGCTATGTGGCCTGGCAGGGGGGGAACTTACTCAGTATCTTTGTTTCTCACTTTCATCTATAAGATGAGGATAAAGCAACAACCTCAAAGAATGAAGATTAAATGACATAATGCAAGTAAAATGCACAGCAAAAGGCCCAGCAGAAGGCCCAGCACACAGTAAGCCTTCAATAAATGTTAGCTGTTGTTGGTATTATCTTTGGACTTGGGAATGTAATGAACTTGGTATCCAGTCACAAACAATAATGGGAACAGACACATAAAACATGTTTTTCTTAATGGGTACGTAATCAGCAATTCAATGAAGATTGTGTTGATGGATAGCAGGATAGATGGACGGATGAATGGGTGGGTGGGTGTGCATGTGTGTTGTAGGTAGGTGTTTTGATGGAAAAACTCATTTGTATAATATCAAAAGTGGCTCTGGGGACTTCCCTGGTGGCGTAGTGGTTAAGAATTCGCCTGCCAGGACTTCCCTGGTGGCCCAGTGGTTGAGAATCCACCTGCCAATGCATGGGACACAGGTTCGATCTCTGGTCCGGGAATATCCCACAGGCCGCGGAGCAACTAAGCCTGTGCGCCACAACTATTGGAGCCTGCGCTCTAGAGCCCACGAGCCACAACTACGGAGCCCACATGCCACAACTCCTGAAGCCCACACACCTAGAGCCCAAGCCCTGCAACAAGAGAAGCCACCGCAATGAGAAGCCTGTGCACCGCAGCGAAGAGTAGCCCCCGCTTGCCGCAACTAGAGAAAGCCCGCGTGCAGCAACTAAGACCAAACAATGAAGACTCAATGCAGCCAAAAATAAATAAATAAATAAATTCATTTTTTAAAAGAAGAATCCACCTGCCAATGCAAAGGACACGGGTTGGAGCCCTGGTCTGGGAAGATCCCACATGCCGCAGAGCAACTAAGCCCCTGTGCCACAACAACTCAACATGCGCTCTAGAGCCCACGAGCCACAACTACTGAGCCCACATGCCACAACTACTGAAGCCCGTGCTCCACAACAAGAGAAGCCATGGCAATGAGAAGCCCGCGCACCATGAAGAGTAGTAGCCACCCTCACCGCAACTAGAGAAAGCCCACACGCAGCAACGAAGACCCAATGCAGCCAAAAATAAATTAATTAATTAAAAAAAAAAAAAAGTGGCTCTGTGAGACCGGCTTGGCAATAGACACTTAAAAATCTTAAAAATTCTCCTAAAGAGATTCTCAGGCAAGAACACAAAAATTCAAAGATGTCCATCACAGAGTTGCTTATAACAGCAATTAAAATTTTTAAAAAAAGCAACGGCCTAAATGCTCAATAGTCAGAAGATGGAATTCTACAGAAAAAGAAAAAGTGAAGATGCAGCTGTTTCCCTAAGGCATGAAAAGTTGTTCTTAATATATCTTAAATACAAAGGGTAAAAAGTGAAGTAACTAGTCTGGTGTAAGTTTATCTTTTTTTAATAACTATGAGTGTGTGTATATATAGAAAAAGTCCAGAAAAATATATTCCAAATGTTATCAGTGGTTATCTTTAGTGTAAAGATTGAGATGGTATTAATCGTTTTTGTTTTTGCTTTTCTGTATACTCTCATTTTCCTCTGATAGCCATATATTTTTAAATTTGTTTAATTTCTTAAAAGAAGAAAAATTTTTTAAAAGGCAGCTCCATGAATCAAGACAGAAGAAATGCATAGGCTCAGCTTCCTGGGCCTCAGCTATGTGACCATGAGCAAGGAGCCTGCCCTCTCTGTGCGTCTGTCCCCTCCCCTTTGGAAAAGGGTGACCAGTCGCCTGCCCGGCTCACCTTCCAAGGTGCCCAGAGACAGTGGATGAGGAAAGGCTTTGATATCCACAGCTGGCAGTCAGGTGATGGTGGTTTTATTCCCCCGGGGACATCTAGAAGACTCCCCAAGGAGATGCTCAGAGAAGCAAAAGAAAGCTGGCCTCCATTGCGGGGCAACCAGTTTTAGTGGACAGAGTTCTGGGCGGAGCTGGGGTGCCAAGTTCTCACCCCCCTCGGACACTGGCTTCCTTCATTTCTGTGAAATGAGAGGGATGAACTTTGACAGTGGTTTCTAAACCACTCCTTTGGTTTTCTTAAATAACAGGATCCTTTTCTCAAATGAAACACAGATTTCTCCATTAAGCATCAGTAGCTCTGTTCCTCAAAATCAGGCATTCTGTGCAAAACGAATCAACTTGGAGTCCATTTCGCATTATTTCAAATGGGAAAAATTATAAAGCATGACGTGTCCACTCAAGACTCCCCATTAATTTCCTAAAATGTAACTAACACATAGTAACACTCTCCCTGTACATGGCAAACTATCGTAACAGGAGGTCCAATGCTTAAAACATACCCTCTTGGGAATCCCCTGGTGGTCCAGTGGTTAAGACTGGGCACTTTCACTGCCATGGGCCCAGGTTTGATCCCTGGTCGGGGAAGTAAGATCCTGCATGCCACGCCAAAAAAAAAAAAAAAAAAAACCCCTCCTGACCACCAAGTCATTATTAACAACCAGTAACTGCGGTAGCATGAGCCTGGGCCGCTCTCCCGGATCTGGCACATTCCGAGATGCCCAGCCCCCACTGACCCTCGCTCCCTTTGCAAACCGTCTACATGTGAGTCAGACAGTCTTCCAATTACATCTAGAATTCACGAGACTTCCTGCCCATCATCTCGTTACAAATGTTATGCTGAGTTTTAGGAACGTAAATATGGTGTTTTACGGGCTCAACACTGGCTGAAAAGGAAGTTTGGAAACATGTACCTTCTTTTATAAACTGAGAGGCATTAATACTAGGAGAACATCAATGTGGGAGCCATTCTGCAGGGCAGGCTCTATGAAAACCAGGGCACCCTGGAATTCCTCCAAGGGTGATGCTGAGTGGGGAAGGTGGGGATTGAAGCTGTATCTGCACTGTGCACCTCAAAATATGAGGTTGCTGACGGAGAGTGGGGGCTATTAAAGGGTTCCCTTTAGTGCTGCCATTGAAAGGCATCCCCTTGGAGTAGCCGCAGCAGTAGTAATAACGATGCCACCACAACAAATAATACAACAGCTCACACTCAGCGAACTCTGACATGTGCCAGCTACTCTTCCAAGCACCCGTCATAAATTAGCTCATTTAATCCCAGGAACAACTCAATGAGCTAGGTACTGTTATCATCCCCATTTTACAGATGGGGAAACTGAGGCAAGGAGAGGTTAAGAACTTGCCTAGGGTTATCCAAGCAGAGCTGCGATTCGAGGCCAGGCAGCAGAGTTTCAGAGTTCCTTCCCGCTCCAAACCACTACCCCTGGCCCCCCAAAGTGGGGAGGCTCTGCAGAAAGAGGGGGCAGGGGACCCAGAGCCCCCCCAACTTCACCTTGTCCTCGCCCCAGCCCTTGCCCTTAAAGCAGAAGCTGAGAAAGTGTTGAGGCCCTTAGAACCAAGCAGGGTCCGGTGGCATCAGGCCATGGGAGCCAAGGGGGACGGGCGGTGGCACCTTACCCACAGCTTCCAGTCATAGTAGTAGGCTCCCAGGAGCTTCACGATGTAGGGGTGGTCACAGGTGGCGAGGATCTCAATCTCCACGATGTAGTCCTCCAGCTCCTCCTCACTCTTGGTCTCAATTACTTTGGCAGCAGCCAAGGCACCTGTCTCCTTGTTCTTGGCCTGCAAAGTTGAAGACACAGAAGGTCAGCAGCCATGGTTGGCAGGAAGCTGACCCCTGGAGGCCAGCTCAGAGAGGTCCACGTTGAGTGGGAAACAGAGGCCAGATGTCCAGATGCGGATAAGAGGCTGAAGTAGGAGGTACGCTGTTCTCAACAATGGCCAGTGCTCGCTCATTATGTCAGCTCAGGAGGGCATGCGTCAGAAACAATGTTCTGTGGTTAATAATAAATTATTTTAAGTACAGTACACCCATACTATAGGATAAATAAAAATACAAGAGCAGCATAGATCTAGAAACAACAACATGGAAAGATCGTTTATTGTTCAGTAAAAGATGCAAGTCACCGAACAATACAAGTGGTATGATGCTTTTTATATAAAAAATGGAAAACTACTCTTTTATAAATGCTCACACATGAACATAAATGCATGGAAAACTCTGGAGAGATACTGCCTGACAGCAGGCTGGGGAGGAGCCTGAAATGGGGACAGATTCAAAGGACACGTTCACTCTCTCTGTACTGTTTTAAAACTTTAATAGAATGTTTCGTGCATTTATTTGCATCATTTCACATACATTAAAAGTAAAATGAGGGACTTCCCTGGTGACGCAGTGGTTAATAATCTGCCGGCCAATGTAGGGGGATGAGTTTGAGCCCTGGCCAGGGAAGATCCCACATGCCGCGGAGCAACTAAGTCCAAGCACCACAACTACTGAAACCCGCGCACCTAGAGCCCGTGCTCCGCAACGAAGAGTAGCCCCCGCTCGCCGCAACTAGAGAAAGCCTAGTTTCTCTTCGTGGCTGCAGCAACGAAGACCCAAGGCAGCCAAAAATAAATAAATAAAGTAAAATGAAAAGGTTTTTTAGTGCCCACCAGTTACAGGGGAAGTAGCTCCTAGATGCATTTCACCTGGTCGTAACAACAGTTTCTTATGTGATGAAAAAGAGAGAATTTCACACGTATGAGGATAGCTATAAATTTTTAAAAATGGAAAATAAGTGTTGGTGAGGATGTGGAAGAATTGGTACCTTTGTGCATTGCTAGTAGGCATGTAACATGGTGCAGCCACTGTGGAAAAGAATTCCCAGCAGTTCCACTCAGGTATATTTGCAAAAGAACAGAAAGCAGGGATTTGAGCAGTATCTGTACACTAACGTTCACAGCAGCGCTATTCACAAGAGCCAAAAGGTGGAAACAACCCAAGTGTCCATCAGCAGATGAATGAATAAACAAAACGGGGTACAGTCAGCCCTCCCGCATCCTTGGGTTCCACATCCTCAGATTCAACCAACTGCAGATCAAAAATATTCAGGGAAAAAAAAAAAAAAAACCAGAAAGTTCCAAAAAGCAAAGCTTGAATTTGCCACGTACCTGGCAACTATTTATATAGCACTGACATAGACTTAGGTATCACAAGTAATCTACAGAGGACTTAAAGTATACAGGAGGATGTGCATAGCTTATATGCAAATACTATGCCATTTTATATAAGGGACTTGTGTATCCATGAATTTTGGTATCTGCGGGGGGTCCTGGAATCAATCCTCGTGGGATACCGAGGGAGGACTATATATACATCCAATGGACTATTATTCAGTCTTAAAAAGGAAGGAAATTCTGACACAAGCTACAACATGGATGAATCTGGAGGACATTATGCTAAGTGAGATAAGCCATTCACAAAAGGACAAATATTGCATTATTCCACTTAAATGAGGGTCCCTAGAGTAGTCAAATTCATAGAGACAGAAAGTAGAATAGAGGCTACCAGGGGCTGGCTACCAGCAGGAATGGGGAGTTAGTGTTTAATGGGTACAGAGTTTCTGTTTGGGATGATGAGGAAGTTCTGGAAATGGATAGTAGGGAAGGCTGCACAAACACTGTGAACATTCATAATGTCACTGAATTGTACAGTTAGAATTTGCTAAAACAGTCAATTTTATGTTACGTATATTTCACCACAATTTTAAAAACTGAGAGCGAGCAAGAAGTAACCGTGTAATAGTGCAAAAGCAATTTCACCCACGATGAGCTGGTGCCCAGGAAAAGGGTGCAGGGCCCACTGTTTCCCAGGTGGTCCCGTGAGCCTCGGGGGCCGCTGCTGGGAGCACCCACCCACCATGCTGCTGGTGGTGGTGGGAGATGTCCCGGTGTTCAAAGAGAGCATGCTTTCCTACAACACGGGCCTAAAAGCCAGCTGCTCGTCTGCAGCCTTTGAACAGCAGTCTGGTGTGGAAAGCACGGAAAAAATGAGCCACCCTGGACTCCGCCGTGGTGCCTTCCCGTGAACAGCACCACACGCCACTCGCCTAACAGGACAACTCTGCCACCTGATCCGCTGGAAACGCCAATGGCTGAGTCGCTCCTGCATGCCCAAGTACCCCTGGGGATGACAACCGGCATTCCCATCAGCTCACGTGACACCCCATTCTACAGACTTAGAGAGGGGACGAGACTGGAACTAGGGAGGCAGCACGAAAATGTGCATCTGGGTCCTCTAACTTCCAGGATTCTGAGCACTTTCCACTATCACACAAGCACACAAGCACTTTCCACTATCACCCTGTCATCTCCAGAACTCAGAAGCCTCTGAGACCAGATGCCAACAGGCAAGAGCACCCCCAGGCCAGCCCTGCACAGGGCACTCGCAATGCTGAGACAATGACCCTGCTCCTGGCCTCAAGGAGCTCAAGAGCCAGCTGGAGAGACCCACCCCTCTACTGCCTGTGGCAAGATAGTGAGCTTATGGGGGATGGGGGGTGGAAACTGGGAGGGGGCGCCAAGCCCCGCTAGGGAACCTTCCGGAAGGGAGTGATGCCAATAGGCAATTTATACGCTCATTTGTAAATTTACTCCCAGTTTAGGTGTTTCTGCTAACTGAGCTGCAAAGTCCCCAGGTCCCAAGCAGTGACAATCACGGTTTCACATTTGTCAAGGACCCCCTCTGCAAGGGACCCTGGTCCACACTTCAACCTGTGCTAACTCATTTATCTCCTCATTTATCACCATGTAGGTGCAATTATTATCTCATGTACAGATGAGGAGATTGAGGCAGGGTCCCAGCGACTTGGGTGACAGAGCTGATCTGCAACGCTGGCAGCCCTGCTCCCGGGTCTGCACTCTTGGAGTGTATGGAACCTTCCACATCTGGCCCAGGAGCTCCGTTTGGGGAAGGGAATTTCATGCGGGGCCATTCCCCCGAGATCAGTCCCTGTCCTAGAATTCACGCTGCTCACTCGGCCCTACCTGGGTGGGGTCCTCCCCCGTGAACTCAGTTTAGAAAGCTTGTTCAGAATGCCTTAGAACCTCATTGATTTAGCATTTGGGCTCTCTCTCTCACACGCTCACACGCTCACACGCTCACACGCTCAGACACACACACACACTTAACTGATGATGTGCCTGCCTTTTCATTTGTTGTAAAGCTGATTTTCTCCTGTCCCACTAGGGGACCATCCAAGTATCCTTTCACATTGTACAGTACTCATGCTCTTCCTCCTCTCCAAATCCAGAGGGAAGTTAAGGGCCCACTCTGCTCCTTTACAGAGAAGCCAGGAGCGGGCTTAGTGGGTGGCCAGAGCTAGGGCCAGGTGACCAAGGCACCCACCCTGAACATGCCCTCCCAGCCCCCAGCCACAGCAGCACAGGGAGAGCTGAGCTCACCTTTCACTCCTGAGAGCTGGTGAAGGAGGCTGCAGCCACCTTTTCCTGGGTTTCCTTAAAAGGTCTGTTTTCTCCTGAAGGTAGGCGAGGCCCAGGCGGGGACCGTTTTCCAGGAGTGCACAAAACCTGTTTTGCCCTCCATCCTGAAAGGCAGCACTGACCAGAGGTCCCAGCCTCTGGCGGGGTGCCAATATCAAGACGGAGGATCACCCGCTGCCCAGCACCTCACTCAGATTTCACAGAGAGCCAGGGCCTGCCAGAAAGGGGTTGGTAGCAATCGTGGTACATAAAGTGACTTGGCCAAATTAAGTTCTCTAAAAGCCTGGTTAAGGCAGTATCAACTGGAAAAAAAAAGCACATGAGAGTTGTGGGCTAAGTTTTATTTGGGGCAAAACGAGGACTACAGCCCAGGAGACAGCATTTCAGATAACTCTGAGAAACTGCTCCAAAGAGGTAGGGAGGAAGGTCAGTATACATGTGATTTGGGTGAAGGGGGAGTACATGCAATCAAGTGCATTTTTTTTGCAGGTTTCTGCTAGTCTCCTGAAAGTTACTGCTAGTCACAAGGAGCAGACGTCACCACGAAGGATCTTACTGCTTTTCTAGATATGAGGAGATACGAGAATTGGGCTCATAAAATTGTCTCCTGAAAATATCTAACGATCTGAAGACCTGTTCTGCCAGTTTCTTCCAGTGCACAGAGCGCCTCCTCTCTGCTCTCCACCCCGAATTCCTTTCAGGGAGTGTTGAAAGTCAGCAGCCGCAGCAGCAGCTCATGATTTGATCCTTGTAGAGGTAGATGACAAGTGCCAATTTGTAGGTGACAGCAGCAATCTATCACCTTGAGGCCACAGAGAACGTAATGATGGCTGATGATAAAAACAGCTAATACTGTCTAAGCAGTCACTGTGTGCTGCGACAGGCCCCGAGTGGAATCTCTCATTTCATCCTCAAGGCAGCCCTTAGAGACAAATATCACCATTCCCGATTTACAGATGAGGAAACTGAGATTCAGAGAGGCACGGTGAGTGTCTCAGGTCACACAGCAAGTGGGAAGGTGAAGGCTGAATACAAACTCAAGCCTGCCTGGCTCAAAGAGCCTGAGCTCCAAATCACTTCCCAGCACGCACTTCTTGGCGAGTGCCCAGCGTTCCCTGCTCCATCTCCCTTTGCTAAAGCCAATAGCAACCTCTCAGCGTCAGAGCGCTTGGCAGCTGCGGAGGACTGAAACTGCCAGGATTTAATCTACCCACGAGTCATTAAGGCAGGTGCCAGCCATCACGTCCATTTCCCAGATGAGGAGACTGAGGCTCAGAGAGCTATGAGGACCCACCCAGGATTGTGAGCTGTGGTGGTCTCCTGACTCCCAGTCCAGTGTTCCCTTTACTACACTAGGCTGGCAGGAATCAGCTTAATTCTATTCATTCATTCATTCAACCATTATTTACTGAGTCCATATTATGTGTGAGGCACTTTTCTAGTGAAGAGTTTCTGCCTAGAGGGAGAATCAGCAGGTTGGAATCACTGCCCTCCCATAGCATAATTCACCCTTCCCTGATTTGTCTTCAGAGGAGCCAACCCACTCTCATTCCCAGTCCCTAAACTGTAACCGGGCTGATTCCACCACCGTATCTAGAAAAGCAGGTGGGTGACTTATGCCGGCCAATCAGAACACTGCATTCCCCCTAACCACAGTGATTGGTTCAGGGATAGACACGTAATCAAGTCAGCTAATGAAATGCAACCTCAGAACAGTTGCTGCCCCAAGCCCTCCTTTACTGCTAGCCTCCAGCACTGCCTACCACAGTCCTGGAGCTTCTAGGTCATCGTGCTCCCAAGGGGAGACTGAAAATGAAACTAGCTCCGAAGTAGCAGAGCCTAGAGAGGGCCCGAGGGGACACTGCTAGATCCCCTCAATTAATTTTTACAATAGGGTGGTGTTATTATTAAGAGCCTCATTTTATATATGTAAGAGAATTGATGCTCAGAGAGGTGAAGTCACTTGCTCAAAGTCACACAGCAGGTAAAACAGCAGGGCTGGGAGTTGAATTGGGGCCTGTGTGACTTCAAAGTCCATGACCGCTTTGCCAGACGTGCCTGTAAATTCTGCCAAGGTCCTTTCTGGGTCTCTGCATCCCCCTCTGTGCCGTAGGAGAGAGGGGAAATGATAACCAAGCTCTCTGCAGGGTCTGATGTGAGGGCATCTTGGGGAGTGGGTGGGTACTGGAAAGCTAAGGGCGTCCACGTGGACGGGGCACCCACGGGAGTTGCAAGAAGTCATATAAAGAACAAGTGGCTGTCTGTGGCCTCTGACGTCCGTCTCTCCCACCGGCCGAGGCAAGACTGGGGTCCAGCAAAAGATGGGGGGAGCGCCCACCTAGCCCTCCACTGCTGGCCGGCAATGACTAACGCCTCAGCCCACACCCTTGAGAGCACACACACAGTGGTCACTTGTGCTTTCTGCCCAGGCACCTCTGTGCGAACAATCCTCCCCCTTGTGCGGCGCGGGGCCCAGCCCGAAGGAGGTGGGAACAACCCTCCCAGAAGAAGCCCTGTCCCACCCAAAGTGCCCAGCCAGCCCAGTCAGGGACTGGGAGCTTCCTGAAAGTCAACCACACAGAGACGGCCAGCTGGGCACAGCCCCCAGGCCCTCCTCTTCCCTCCTGGCTGCAGGCTGATCACTCTGTCCCTCCCTCCTCCTCCAGGGAAAGGGCTGATGTCACAGAACTCAGGGACCAGGAGAACGTTAGCCGCCCCTCCTAAACCCCAACTCCCAACTCCCAGTCTGCAGATGGGGAAACTGAGTCTGTGAAGGTCATGCAGTGCCCAGAGTCTGATCTGTGACAGCTGCCTTATCTGCAGAACCAAAACAGAGTAAATGAGAACACAAGAGCAGAAGGGCCTGGGAGGGCGTGTTGCTGTGGCACGGCTCACTTCAGGCCCGGGAGGCAGTGGAGCTGCCTGGAAATGAATCCTAAAGCGGGGCAGCAGGGGAACTGGCCGGCATCCGTTTTCCCCTTGAGGATTCACAACTCCAGTTCCCTTTGGGAGCCGTCTCTCTTTCAGTCTCAGTGCGAGAGATTCATGAGGCGCTGCTGAGCCCACCTGGTCCTGGCACACAGCCCAGCCCAGCCCAGCCACTCAGTCCTGACCCACTCAGTCACAGCCAGTGGCAGGCCAACAGGGTCGTACCTGAGTGGTCTCTTGGTTTGCTTTTGGGTGTTTTTTTTTTTTTGTAAAATTATCAGCAAATAAGTTTTTTCTTTCTCTGGGGTTGCTAAACTGGCAGAACAGAAGGCTGGAGGGTCTCGTAGCCCACCTTGCCACCCCTCTGAAGAGCCTGCTTGAGGGTGAGGCCAAGACCAGGGAAGACGAGACCAGCCACAAATGGAGGAGGGCAGATGCCGAGGGTCTGCGAACACCACGCACCAGCTGATCTTGAAGGAAGGATCTGCCCTTAGACTTTCCTCAGGGAACCAACAAACTCCCTTTTGAATGACTGTCATTTGCACCAAAAAGGAAATGAGCTCCCCAACGCTGAGGTTATTCCAGCAGAGAGCAGACGTCTATGGAAATACTTCACCATGCAACATCTGGTAACGAGGTGCTCTTCACTCCCAAGGGCACCATGACCTACAAAGTGACCTTCACTGAGGCCTCTCGGAGGACCTGACTGATAATCTAGGATCAGGGACCCAGATGGGAAACGTGGTTACTAACGGGCCACAGGCAGACAGAAACCATGGGATTCTTCTGCCAAAAGACTCTTCCTCCCAAAAAGCGGAGAAGATCACTTTACACTTATTAAATTAACAAAGCAAGGGACTTCCCTGGTGGTCCAGTGGTTAAGACTCTGTGCTTCCAATGCAGGGGGCACGGGTTTGATCCTCGGTCGGGGAACTAAAATCCCACATGCCACAAGGTATAGCCAAAAAAAAAAAAAAAAAGGCAAGGAAAAATGACCACCTCTACTGCTGGTAACCAAACGGGTGGTAAAATGCATAAACTGATTACTGACAAGAAAATAAACAGATTCAATCTCGTAAAGATGAAAACTGGCAATAGGTTTCCAGAGCCTTGAAAATAACTTTTAAGCCTATTAGCCCTCATTCCTGAGAATGTAAGGCCAGGAAATAATTCCAAAAAAGACAACAGAAGACATGTACTAGGATCACATTCACATTAGCCCACAATTATGGCGAAAAACATGGAAATAACCTGAACGTTCAACTATAGGATGATGTTTTAACTTAGTGGGATATTAAGCAACCCTTTAAAATGATAACTAGGAAAATAATATAGTAATGAGAAAAAATAATTAAGCCATAACAAGTAAACAAAGCTGGATGATAAAATTGTAGCTAAGCTATAACTCCGGGAAAACTGTGTGTGCCTCCAGACAGGGAGGTGCTGAGACACAGCATGAGGGATGCAAGTGGTTTCTAAAGGTAATTTTCACCCAATGACATCCGGCAATTACCCACAGGGGGCCCGGTGAGGACAGACTGGGGTTGGGGCACAGAAATTGACCAGTTCATCCAGATCTTGCCTTAAATGTTTCCAGAGATGGGCACTCTCTCCTCTCGGAAACCCACTTGAGCTGTGCTGTCCAATATGGTAGCTACTAGCCCCATGTGGCTATTTCAATGACCTGAAATTAAATGAAATTTAAAATGGAGTTCCCCGGTTACATTAACCACACTTCAAGTGCTTAATAACCACATGTGGCTAGTGGCTACCAGACTGAATAGAGCAGATACAGAACAGTCTCATCACTGCAGAAAGTTCTGGTAAGTGGGCAGCTTTGCACTCAAGGCTGCACCTGGCAGAAAAGGCATTCTCACAGAGGTAAGGGAGCATCTAAAACACTCCCAGATCCAGCCTCAGAAACATGCATTGCTTTCTCTAGGAAGAAACAAAGGGCTTGAGCGCAGAAAGTGGGTAGAAGAACATTGGGTGGTGATCATATGCTCGTGAGGTCGCCTAGCAACCTGGCTGGGCAGCAGGCGTGAGGAAAGGCTCTCAGCTGACCTGTCAGAGGAGCAGCCCAGGCGGGTGGGTCAAAGCTGAAGGATGGTGCGGTCAAGGCGAATCAATCCCCTTGATTGATTCTGGACGCTGGGCCAGGCATGTGTCAAATGAGGTTCAGGCCACTGGAACCGAGAAGAGGCTTGGTGTGTGCCCCACAATATACAACTGTGGTATCCCTGCCTGAACACACTTAATCTTTGCCTGGTGACGACGGTTACCAATGGCGGGAAAGGCTTCAACTCTATTAAGGAAGGAGGAAATCGGGCCCCGGAAGAAACAGGGTCACAGCAGAACCGGCTACGTGCAGGAGAAGGGCCCAACATCAACTCAAACAGGGTGGTCTGAGGGCTGCGGACAGGATGGGTGGCAGATATGGCCTTGGGCTCAGATGCTGCCACCGCCCCCGGGCTGTTGGGCATGAGTGGGCGGGCAGAGTGGAGCCACAGGCACCACATGCCAAGAAGAAAAAGGCCTGCTGAGGCCTCCTATGGTCTCTTGAGGCAGGATAAGGAGCGCCCCACCTTAGCCAGCACGGGTCCACGAGGGATGCAAAGTACTGCCACCTCCTCCTGTAGAAAACGAAGGCCCAGGTAGAGAAGGTGACTTGTCCCAGGTCACACAGCTAGGAAGTGGCTGCCAGGGTTCGACTCAGGTCCAGCTCTCTGCCCAGTGCTCCTTCCCCTCAGAAGCCCTCCAGAGGGAAATCTCCAGGGGCTCCCACCCAACTGCTGTGTGTGCCAATCCCCCTTTCCCACGGCTCCCTCCGTTGCCTTTAACCAGAGACCCTCTTAGGGCAAACCCTCAAGGGCTCCCTGCTGCTGACACGATCAAGCCCAAGTTCCCTGGCCCAGAGCCTTGGTGACCTGCCCCCTTCACTTGTCCAGGATCCCACTGCTCCCCTGCGTTCACCTCTTGCCACAGCCAGTGCCTGACTGCTTCCTACTTCCATGCTTTTCTTTATGCTCTTTCCTCCACCTGGAGTGCCTTCGCCATACCTGTGGTTTAACCATCCCACAAAGTCTAACTCAACCACAGCCTGCTCCAGGAAATGTTCCCAGAACCCCAGCCCCCCTCCCCTGCTAGAACTTCTTCACACCTTATTAGGGCTTTCATCACAGACTGCCTGGAGCCATAGTCATTTGTGTTCACAAATTCTCTCTGACCTGGCTGTGAGCTCTGAAAGGCTAAGCCCGTGTCAGATTCATCTTGTTCTGCCCCAGAGAGCCTAGAACAGAACAGCCAGTGGATGGGTGGGAGCATGGGAGGGTGGGTGTGTGGGAAGATGGGAGGATGGCTAGCCAGACAGGCAGATGGGTAAGTGGCTAGATGAATGGGAGGATGGGTGGGAGGGAAGGCATATGGAAGGATGGGTGTGTGGGAGGATGAATGGATAGATGGGTGGGTGGATGGGAAGATGGGTAAGTGGGCAGATGGATGGATGGATGGATGGATTGGCAGATGGATAGGAGAGTGAGTGACTAGGAGGATGAATAGATGGACGGGGGAGAGGGATAAAAAGGAATGAAAGGTATGTCTAGGGAGCAGACAATCATCCAGTCTTCCTTTCTTCCCAAAAGGTACCAGAGCCTACCTTGTTGCTGGCTTCTGTGAACAACCAGCCTCTCTTCTTCCCTCTATACTACAGCCAACAAAGTTCTTTTTACAAGTACTGATGCTACTCCATCCAATATCCCCAACTTAGTAAACTGAAAAATGGGCAAATTTCTTTTTTTTTTTTTTTTTTTGCCTCAATACACGGCATACAGGATCCTACTTCCCTGAGCAGGGATTGAACCTGCACCCCCGGCACTGGAGGCTCAAGTCTTAACCACTGAACAACCAGGGAAGTCCCAGAAATGGGCTAAATTCCTATCAAGTGATTTCTGGAATGGAAACAGCACAGGACCTAGGTTCAAATTCCAACTCTACTACTTACCAGCTACGTGTCCTTGGTGAAGACAGGAAACTAGACTTTAGTTTCCTGATGGAGATGGAGATAATTCCAGTGACATGAAAAAGTTTATGAGCCACCACGGGTTCGTCAGTTGACTATTGGTTGTTACTACCTTCACTGGGACTGTGTATTTTTGGTTTTCAAAAGCCTAAAACCATGTTTATCTCGTTCACCAAGGTATCTATTATTCTATCTGGCCAATAAGTATTTTAAAATAACAGATGGATGGATGGATGGATGGGTGGGTGGGTGGGTGGGTGGGTGGGTGGATGGATGGATGGATGGATGGATGGATGGATGGATGGATGGATGGATGAATGAATTGGTGTGTGTATCTCCTTGTAAACAGAGAGAAATGAGGCCTCCACATAAAAGAAAGGAAAGTGGCATGAAGTCCATTGTCTCCTCAACACAGTTAGATTCCTGAATCTAATCTGTTCTCTGGTTTGGGAAGATGGGCCGTCTTTACCTTGGGAAAGCCAAAGCCTTTGACTGGGCCAGGACATACACAGTTAATGAGAGGAAACCACTTCCTGATCAATAATCGCCGGGCAAGTTTCAGTTCAGTGACAAATGAAACGGCTGAGTTTCAGAACAAGTAACACTTAAGGACGGCAAAGATTATGAAGCACAAAAGCAGAGGAGTAACGTGGCTTCCAAAGACGGGCATTTAATACTCTCTCCCTTGGGGAGGAGAAGGCTGGCGCGCAATCCTGGCACAGCAGGGAAATGCTGAGGCGCCAAATCCTTCTGGGCCAGCAAATAAAAAAGTAAAACCCGAACAGGATTGGCCCCAAAGATACCATGTCATAGCCTTGGCTAAAAACCCGGGCAACCTGTCCAACTTGGCTGGGGATAGGAGAGGTTTCAGATCTCAGCTCTTCAAAAGTTCTGGGGAATCCAACCCCGCGTTATCACTGGTAAAGCAGGTGGGACAGGTGACGTGGGCTCTGCCTCCTTGAGGCTCCTGCTCCCACCTTTCCCAGGCTCCCTCTACCCAGAGGACTGGGAGAGGACTGGGTGCTGAGTCACGGGGGGGCGGGTGGCCTGGGGTCGACGGCACAGAGGAAGGAAGCACCTTTATCCAGGCCGCCGCCCTGGACCCACTCCCTGCACATGCAGGCACCTTTAAGCCTCACCTCACTCAATCTTCACCACAACCTGGGGGTCATGTATTTTTATCAACCCTGTTTTCTAGTCAGTCCCAAATCTCAGAGAACTTAAGGTTGCCCTGTGCTTTCAATCAACAGTACTTTTTGTGCTGTTTTTTATTATTCCAAAAGCATTACACACTCGTTAAAGAGCATCTTCAAAACATACTGGTACAAAGAAGAAAATCAAACCAGGCATCGTCCCAGAGATAACCGCCTTAAGCATCTTGGAGCACCTCCTCCCAGATTCCACAGTACAGAGGCACCTGGACTTGTCTGGAACCCCACCCTAACACCTCCCAGCTGTGTGACCCCAGGGGACTTACGTGACCTCTCTGTCCCTCACTTTCCTGCTTGGTACAATAAAGATGTTAGCAGTTCCCACCTCATGGGCTGTTGTGAGCATTCAGTGGGTTAATACGTCAAAGACGCTTAGAGCAGGGCTGGGCCGTAGTGCACGCCCCACAACTGTCCACTCATGCTTGTCTCTCTCTCTCCACAAATGTGTCCTTGCATACTTCATAAAAATGGGATTCAACTGTATACATTGATTTGTCATTCTCCTTTTTACTTAGCAATATGCCACGAACAGCCCTTCCGATCACAAAACACCTTCCACAGCATCCCCTCCAACTACTGCAGACTGAATGGTGGGCCCACCGTAGGTCTAACCAATCCCCTGTCGTTGGGCTCTCTACCCTGGTCACAGGGCGCTGCGTCCAAAAGCCTGAGACTTGATTTACAGGTTGCCAGACAGGTCTCCAAGTGGCAGGGTCACTCCAGGCCTCACGGGTCACACAGGTGGGTACCCTAGATAGCACTGAGATGTGAGGCCAAGCCTGGGTCAGTTTTGCTGTGTGCCCTTAGGCACTGGCCTTGTAAGTTTGCAGGTGTAAAGACACTTTGGTCCCACCTATGAAAGGGACTGTATTATCCCCCTTTTTCAGAAAAGGAAACTGAGGCTCAGAGGGGTGACATCACTTGCCCAAGGTCACTCAGCAAAGACAATGGCCTTGCTGGGACTCATGGGATGAAGGGCATCACCCAGTCCAGAGCCTCTGAGGAGGACTCTTGTGGGAGGTGTGGGGTGATTCAGGGGTCTTCTGAGGTGCACCCTGCTGGTCCCCGCAGGCGGTCCTGCAGACAGATCACAAGCTCGGGATGGGGGACAGAGGCTGGCACTGGTGCTTGGGGTTCCAGATTCCTCATGAACGGAGGCACACCAGTCACCTCTCCTCAGCCCCAGCTGTCACCTCGAAGTGGGTGCAGGGGTGTTGTAGGCACTCGGAGGAAAAGGAGGCTTGAGAAGGAACTAGGCCTACCCAGTCTGGCACCAGAGCCCACCAAGATGCAAACCAAAGGTAGAAAGAGGGCTTCCCTGGTGGCACAGTGGTTGAGAGTCCGCCTGCCGATGCAGGGGACATGGGTTCGTGCCCCGGTCCGGGAAGATCCCACATGCCGCGGAGCGGCTGGGCCCGTGAGCCATGGCCGCTGAGCCTGCGCGTCCGGAGCCTGTGCTCCGCAACGGGAGAGGCCACAGCAGTGCGAGGCCCGCGTACCGCAAAAAAAAAAAAAAAAAAAAAAAAGGTAGAAAGCATCTCAAAGCCCAACAGAGAGGCATGCCAGCTCTGATGGGGTCATTCCTCAGGGCGACAAAGCCAGCTTTGTGACAACCACCTCAGAGGGCCAAGAATTGGGTCTGGGCTGCCAGACAAGACAGGCTGGAGCTTTCCAGGAAGGAGGGCGAAGGGAAGTGAGGCACCGGCATCAGCTTCTCCCTCCAGGCCATGAATGCTGCTCTTCTGGTCATCCAGGATGGCCTTGGCTATCCTGGACCAACTGGTCACAGGGCGGGCATGGAGCTGAGACTGCCCTCCCCGGGCAGGGAACTTCTCAAAGGCTGGACGGAGCCTTCTTTGTTCATCCTCATTACACAGCCGTAAGCTTTAGGCTGATCCCCGGGACGCGACACACCAGCGTCTACCCAGGAGCAGCCTCCAGTGTAACAAGCAAGGGAAGGTGGACCACGAGCCTCAAGGGAATCTGCCTGTCAATCGTCAGAAAGCCAGGCCAGGCAATCTAGTCAACCCGCAGAGAACATCATCATCACAATGACAACAGCCCCATGCACTTCTCCTTCCTCCATGCTGGGCACGGTGTTAGGGTTGGCCACACGTCTCCATCTTCACAAATTCCCTGAGGGAAGCACTATTTTGATCCCCATTTTACAGCTCAAGATACTGAGCCTCAGAGAGGTGAGGTGACTTTCCCAAGGTCACACAGCAAGCAGGCAGCAAAGCCAGGAGAAAGCTCAGAACTGATTTCAGTGCCTGCACTCATCACCACAGTGCTGGCCTGCCTAAAGAGAGGGGGGAGCCTGGGTCTGGCATTTACTACAATTCGTTTATTCATTCAGCAGTTATTAACTCAGTATCTACCACATACCTGTTATCCACAAAAGATGGATAATTCCCTGCTCTCCAGGACCTGACATTCTCCAGAGAGGAAAGAAAATAAACAAGGAGACACACAAGAGAATCCCAGTTTGTGACAGGAGGCTTGAAGGAAATCAGCAGGGAGCTGTCACTGTGGTCAGGAGGGAACATGGGAGTTGAGACCCAGAGGATGAGAAGGAGCCAGCTGTGCAGTCATCGGAAGAGAGTGGCAGGCAGAGGGACCAGCAAGTGCAAAGGTCCTGAGGCAGAAAAGGCTGTGCTTCCTTCAACTGCTCTCAGTGGCCCCCATCCTCCTTAGACTTGGAGGCTGGCTAATGTTAACTCTTTAGTCACCAGCATAGTGGTTAACCCTCCACCTGCCACCCTTAGGGCTTGAATTCTGGTTCTGGTACAGCCTGTTCTTAGGAGGAAAAAAATAAGCTATAGGAGAAGGAAGAAAAAAAATTGTAGCAAAGGGGAAAGCAGAGAGAAAGGGGAAGAGAAAGAGGAGTGAGCACATGGAGAGCGGGAGGAGGGGGTGGAAGGAGGAAGCTCTTTTGCAAGTCCCTTCCTCCCTGCCTATCCCTCCCTCCCTGCCGGCAGCCTACAGGAGTGCACAGCACCTTAGGGCCCACAAGGGCCTCAGGAGCACCCAGCTTCCCCACCCTGACACCGCCCCCTTCCCCTGCCACTTCCTCTGCTAACCCTGCCCAAGACCATCACCACTTCCTCCGCATTAGAGGCCACCATCGCCATCCCAGGGCTCAGATTCAGTGGAGGCTGAGGCAGGCCCGAAGAAGAGGCACATTCCTGGGCTCACAAATGTCAAGGCCACAGGAGATACCACACTGAAGGGACCCTGGACCCTCTCCTCCCAATAAGCCCATTTGTCTTCCCCTCTGTATTGTACAGCAGAAAAGGCAGAGGCTCCTGGCCAGAGATATCTGGGTTTAAGTCCCAACTTTGCCACGGAAGAGCTGTGTGATGCTGAGCAAGTCACTGTACCTCTCTGGGCTTCTGCATCATCAGGTGGGGATACTAACTCCTGCTTTTCATGGGGCTGGTAGAAGAATACATGATGGAATGATGGACAGATATGAACGGAGTGGGAGTTCCCTGGTGGTCCAGTGGTTAAGACTCCGTGCTTCCACTGCAGCAGGCATGGGTTCAATCCCTGGTTGGGGAACTAGGATCCTGCATGCCGCACGGTGAGGCCAAAAAAAAATGAATGGAGCAAAAGTCAACTCCCCACTCCTTTATCTTGTTCACCTGGGAACCCACGGTGCCTGACACATAGGAGGTGTTCAGCTGATCATGCTAATGACTAACACCCATGTGAGCTTTTCCAGAGTCCTGGACTAAGGGGTTTACATGGGCTATTTCATACTCCAACAACCCAATGAAGTAGTACCTTTCTGCAACTAAAGAAACCGAGGCACAGGTAAGTACTTTTCTCAGGATCACATAACCTGCAAGAGGGAGGGCCAGGCTTTAACTCCAGGAACCAGGATCGCATCCAAGTTCCCGGACCATCTCTAGTCCCTGGCAAACGTGAGCCTCCCTTCCCATCTCACCGACTCTGCTCTCTTTCCTTACTGACTACCAGGCCTAGTTCTCTAGAATCCTCCATGCCTCTCACCCACGTACAACATCTCCCTCTCGGGCTAGTCCCCTTCCATTAGTCACTTCCCCTCCCTGGACTCTAACTTGGGCTCCAACCACAGCTCTGGTCCTCCTCCCACCCCCACCAGCTCCAGCCACCAAGACGTGGCCACTCTGTCCCAGCCTTCACTCATCAGTGGCTACCCTGACCTTGGGCAGCCAGGATACCTGGCTCTGGCATCCCCCAATTGTGTGGGCAAGCCACTCCCCATCTGGTGACCATTCAAAGATCACTCTTCTCTAACACCACACAAGGCTGACCTCATGACCTGGTCAGACCCCGGAGGCTTGGGGCAGGCAGGACGGTAACCGTCATATTCAAATCCCTCAACTTGGCATTCAAGGCTCTCTTGACTTGACTCCCACACACTGTTCTAGACCTGGCCCGCCCTGGCCAGCTCTCCAGGCCAAGCCCAGCTCCCAAACCCACTGACCGCTGGGCTTGAGGAGGCATTTGAAATGTGTACAGTGGACCAGGGGGAGGGCACCAGGTGCTGGCGGACAGAGAGGCCAGATCTGCGCTGCCCAGTATAGCAGCCAAGGTCACTACCGAGCCCCTGAACCGTGGCTGGTCCACACCGAGACACACTGTAAATGCCAAACGCACACCAATTTCAAAGACTTAGTATGGAATGAGAACTTTAAATAACTCTTTCTTTGTATTGATTATATGCTGAAATGATCATACTTTGGAAATACTGGGATAATCAAAATATACTATTGAAATTCATTTCTCCTGGTGTTTTTCCTTGTTTGAATGAGGCTACTGGAACATTGTAAGTTGCACACGCGTCTCCTGTTACATACCCCTTGGACAGCGCTGGCCCAGAGGCTGCCCCTCGCTTCCAGCAGACGTGGCCCCGCAGGAGTACACGTGGGCGGTACCAGCACATCTGATATTTCCACACAAGACAGGGATCAGGGTTCTTATGGGAACTCTCCTGATCTCAAAACGCCTGCAATCACTTCAAACTTGGTTCAGCCACCGTGGGAGCCACACAAACCCACCTGCAGGCCCTTCCTGGCTCAAGGGCCACCAGGGGACAACCTCAGGCCTCACTGTCTGGCCTCTCTCCTGGCCCAGACTTCCTTCCCTCCAGCCTTCTATCCCGTCCCACCCGCCCTGCCTGGTGGAAGCCGTCCCTTCTCACTCTAGCCCCATCTTGGTCCCGCTACAGCTCGCTCACCCTGGCAGAGCTTTCTTTTCCTCCCCCGTGTGGCCCTGAACACAGCAGGGGTGGCAGGCGCCTGGCCCATCCTGAGCACCTATGAGCTACCGGTCTGATTCTCACAGCTGATCTGTGGGGTGAGTACTGGTCTCGGCCCCACTGGACACATGGGGAAACTGAGGCTCAGAGACAAGCCACTCGCCTGACGTCACACAGCGGCGAAGTGGGGCAGCCAGGGTTGAAAGCCTGGTCTACCTGGCTGTGAGGCCCGAGTCTTTCATCACACACCCCCAGGGATGTGATACACACAAGTGAACGCGGCCTGTTTGCTGAACTGAATCGAGGCACATTCATTTGTATGAGGCAGCAGTGTGCCACGGGAGTGATCTTGTCCCCCAGGGGACATGTGGCCTTGTCCAGAGACATTTCTGGCAACTGCGGGTGGAGGAGGAGGTGCCGGCAGTGGTGGTACTTTTGTGGGTAGAAGCCAGAGATGCCGCTAACATCCTATAATACACAGGCAGCCCCCACAGCAAAGAATGAGCTGCCTCAAATGTCAGTAAGGTGGGGAGCCTGGTATCATGGACAAGCTACAAACACTGAAGGCCTTCTGCTTGTCCCCAGTTTAGCTGCAGTAGCTGGCCAGGACCTTCTCCGTTTGATAGCAAGAGCATCAACCATAATGAACTATCATCCTTTCCTGCCCACTTCCTGGGTGGAGATCAGGTGCTGAATGTATTGCCCCTCCCTAGCTCATCTCGTCCTCCATCGTCCTCCAAATTATCACCTCCATTTTACAGACAAGGGTCTGAGGCTCAGAAGGCGGGGAAATCACTTGTCTGGGGTTACAACCCAGATCCTCCTGAGCCCCAGTTGCTTCCCTTAACCACCCTGCTCCACTGCCCTCAGCAGGAGCTGGGCCTGGGAGTGACCATCCCGGGCTGTTTTCTCGGGGCCTGTGGGGCGGCAGCCCCTGGGGATTTCCCCCTAGTCCGGGTAACCTCGGGAGGCCAGGGAACCCTGGATGGAGGTGAAGGCTGGGGGCACCGTTAGTTGTTTAGCTCACTTCACCCTGGCCTGCTCTAGACCCAGCCAGAACAAGTCTCAGGGCGGCCAGTGCTAAACCTGCCCCTCCAGACCCAGGCAGACCCCCTGCGCAGGCAACATCCCCAGGAAGCTCCGGCCACCTTGGTTCTAGGACCCAGCCAGGAACCCACTCACAATAGCATGGACTTGTGTTTAAAAACACTAGACTGAGCGGAAATAAGGTTACTGCCTGGGGGCAGAGCTCTTTCCGGAGGAGGAGGGGAGGCGCACGGGAGACCTCGGCAGACCCCGGAGGAAGGAGGAAGCGGAAACCGAGGCTTTAAAACTCTTGGGCAGAGATGAGGGGAAAGGAGCCGGCCTGGCCGGGGAGGGCCCAGAACCTCAGCTTTGTCTGAACTGGGTGGCAGGGCAGGATATGGCACCCGAAGGATGGGGGTTAACAATGGCTCTCTGAGCCCGGGGGCACCTGAGGTCCCCACCCATGGGGCAGACGCTGCCAAGATCCCGGGTTCCTGCAGGGTTCCAGGGGACTCGGGGACTGGCTCTTAAGCGAAGGCAAGGGGCAGAGGGGGCCGCTATTAACTTATCTCATTTTCTTTTAAAAACCACCCTCAAAGAGCCATGCATCACTCCCTCAACCGAGTAACTCCCTTCTAGGAGTCTAGCATAAAAAAATGATTTAAAATATAAAAACTTTACAAGCAAAGCTGTTCATCAATATAGAGTCAGCCTAGGGCTTCCCTGGTGGTGCAGTAGTTAAGAATTCGCCTGCCAATGCAGGGGACATGGGTTCGAGCTCTGGTCCGGGAAGACCCCATATGCGGCGGAGCAACTAAGCCCGTGCACCACAACGACTGAGCCTGTGCTCTAGAGCCCGTGAACCACAACTACGGAAGCCCGCGTGCCGCAACTACTGAAGCCTGGGTGCCTAGAGCCTGTGCTCCACAACAAGAGAAGCCACCGCAATGGGAAGCCCACGCACCGCAACGAAGAGTAGCCCCCGCTCGCCGCAACTAGAGAAAGCCTGCGCGCAGCAACAAAGACCCAGTGCAGCCAAAAATAAATAAATAAAAATATACAGTCAACTTTGCTATAAAGTTTACTTTAAAAAATGCCAGTTTTGTTTCAACGCCACTGATGTATTAGGGAACAATTTTATCAAAACGCTAAATTCACCTTTGCTTATGTTCTGTTCTGTCTGCCAGAAACGCTAGGTGAACACAGAAAACTTCACCCAGATGAGCCAAGCAGCAAAGGAATGCACAAATGGCACAGGCACCTCAAACATCTCTCAGCAACCTTTAAGCCACACCCACCCCATCTGGGGGTCCAACGTGCCCCCTGATTTCAGATAACCCTCTTTTCAGATAACCCTCCTTCCACAGCTCCACATACTGCAATGCTTCCCACCCACAGCCACAAGCATCCTTGCAGACCTCTTTCCCAGTTCAGTGTTGTATTTATTGTGATAATTTTGTCTTTCTTATCTGCAAAACTTGTGTAAAACGGTGCTACTTGTTTTTTAGGTTCCTATCTTTATTTTTTTCTAATGTGCTGATGAAGTTTTTGAGTGTTGTGCCCTTAGCCCCATTTTTCTCACAAGGCCTCTGATTTTTGCTGCATGTTTTGCACAATTCAGGGATTTTTAGGAAGGCGTATTTACACTACAGCAGACCTGACTGTATTGTGTAAAGGGCTTAGCACAGCGCCTGGCACATGATAAGCATTTAATCAATTTTAACTTGTTGGGCTTCCCTGGTGGCGCAGTGGTTAAGAATCCGCCTGCCAATGCAGGGGACACTGGTTCGAGCCCTGGCCTAGGAAGATCCCACATGCTGCGGAGCAACTAAGCCCGTGTGCCACAACTGCAGAGCCTGCGCTCTAGAGCCCGTGAGCCACAACTAGTGAGCCCGCATGCCACAACTACTGAAGCCTGTGTGCCTAGAGCCCGTGCTTTGCAACAAGAGAAGCCACAGCGATAAACCCACGCACCACAACGAAGAGTAGCCCCCACTCACCACAACTAGAGAAAAGCCTGCGTGCAGCAACGAAGACGCAGTGCAGCCAAAAATAAATAAATTTATTTTAAAAAAATTTTTAACTTGTTAATAGTAAAAAGAAAATGGGGGGGTAGGAATTAAATATCCAATAAGATTAAAATCATGGGGGCACTGAGCCATCCCAGAAGGTATGTGTGAAACATTTAGAATAACACAGGAAGAGGCTTTAGGAATGAAAGATAACATAAAACACTGTAGGTGTGTATTATTACAACCCTGCATTAAAAAAATTTTTTTCTCCATAAAAATCGATTAAGTCTGGAAGGAAATATATCAAAATGTCAACAGCAACTGATGGGACTTAAGGTAATGTTTTTCTTTTTAATTAAAAACAAATTTGTACTATACACCTAATTTTGCAAAATCATAAACATTTTAAAAGCTTAAAGACAACATAAGACAACAACTAAAGCAATTTTCAAGAAGCAGAAAAATCATCTCAGCCTGTTAACCCAACTCTTCATGCCCCCATGCTCCCTGTCTCTGTTCAGTACATAAGTACCTGTTTCACCCACAGCTAGGACAGCGGGCACACCCTGCTGAAAGCAGTTTCTTCCATTCAACCCTCCATCTTGTCTTTAGAGTAAAGATTATTATTAAGGGCAAGAATTTTGAAACTATATAGCTTGTGACTTTTACTTTGTATCTAGTAATGAACGAGAAATGATTTTCTTTTGAAATCGCTTAAGGAGTAGGTGAGCATGAACTTGACTGTGCAAAAAATCAATCCTACGCGCCTCTTTTTCTCCCGAGATCAACTGATGATTTATCAGGGAGAAGACGGAAAAAGAGGCTCCACATCGTGAGACACTAATGTCTCAAGACATGAGGCTTTGAGCCTCTGCAAGACACTCCTCAGGACATCTGTAATTGGAGTCCTCTTCTGACAAGCCTTTGACAAACTGGGATTCCTATGGCTTCCTACACCAGCGAAATCCTCAGAAAGGCCTTCACCACCTAGGCTGCCAGGAGAACAATCTGCTAGTTCTAGGACAGGGAGAGGAGGTGCTGCTGGCCATCACTTCACCAGCTCGCAGCCAACGGGTTACCAAGGTGCCACGTCAAAATGGAAGTTCTGGTCCCAGACATAAAACCTAGATGGAACCTCTGGCCTGTGCTGCTGAAATGGCCATGCCAGGGAACAAAGAAGTGGGAAGGAGTCATGGTCCCTGATTAGAATCTTTAGTAAAGCAACACCTGCTTCAACTTCAACTCTAAGGGCCTGACTAAGCAGCACTTCTTCAGGGTAGGAGACGAGGTCACAGGGATCTCTGATCCAAGACGGGTCTTCCTTAGCTGGTAACTAAGCCCAGAGCCTTGGGTTCTAGTCCCTTCCTTTCCCTGAGCCCCCGTATTCCTGCGTGTAACATGGGGTTGGGTTAGATCAGAGGGTCACACACCAAGGCCAGGCAGGGAAGCTAATAAATGTCCAGGTGTGTCAGCCATCACACAGCTCTCCTGATCTACCTTCCCCTTGTCTTAATTATGAGAAAATCATGGGTTCGGAGGTGGTGGGGGAGGGGCTTGTGGTGCAGCCGGCTCACAGCTTTGAGCACTAGACTCACTTTTAACAGGGTTCACGTGCTCTGGAGAACCAGGAGGAGACAAAATAACCTGTGAATCAGATGGGCTCCTTTGTATGAAACTTTCAGAGCTGTAAGGGAGTTTTGTGGGGCTAAAGCAGGAGGAAATGACAGTCGAAACTGACAAGGGGAAATCTTACAGCCTAGAAGCAAAGTTCTGCATTTAGGTTTGAAAGAAAATGAACCTTATGAAGCCAGGATTCATTAGGGGACAGGGACAAGACTGCAATGGAAAGTCAGCCTCTAACAGAACAACATCATGCACTAAAAACACCAACTTAACCTTCTGGAGAAAGCGGGGGATGTGGTGAGCTGACCAAGGGTCCAGCTGTTCTTACGGTGCTCAGAGCACACCTGGCAGAGCAGGCTCCATCAGGGGAAAGCAAGTACACCGGTGGGGTGTCTGGCGGGGCCGCAAGACTGAGGACAGTTTCCTGGTGCCGCTAGGAGGGAGAGGCAGCTCTGAGAAAGGGAAAGAAAAGATGTGCGAGTGAAGTATGTGCTGAGGGCCCTGGAATACGTGCAGAACCCTCAGGCAGAGAAAGGCAGCAAATCAAAGCAGCTGAGAGCCACAGGTATGAGTGTCACAGAGGCCAGCCTTCCAACCACAGAACCTTTGCTCCAGTGGGGCTTTCACCCTGTAAAAGGAAGTGCTGGCTCCGTGGGGAGGTGGTAAGGGAACAAAACAGGCACCCTGAGGGGCCTGGGTGACTTCAAAATTGCCCCTAGAGCAATGTTCTCAAACTTAAAGCGCACGTAACATGGGGGATTCTAATCAGGGGGATCTGGGCATCTGTTGAAATGCAGACCCTACTTTATTATTTATTAGGTCTAGGGTGGGGCCTGAGATTCCGCATTTCTAACGAGCTCCCAGGTGATGCTGGTGGTACTCCTCCAGGGACTACACTTTGGTGATTAGGCTCTCCACCACTTTCAAGGCAAAGAGAGCAAGTCTTGACCAGGGGTGGCCTAGAGACGCTCTCTCTGTGGTCCAGGCTCCTAAAAGGGAAACCCTGGGGTCAGAGTGATCTACAAGCTATAGGAGCCCCAAAGAAGGTGATGGTGGCTTAGGAAGGAGGTGCCCTCCTGTAGAAACCACCAGCTTAACATGTGGGTTTCTCTCAGTAAAGAGTTTCCTGGGGGAAAGGAGATCAGGGAAAGCGTGGCGTCAAGCTCTAAGTGTTTGGGTCCCCAATACGACTGAGCAACTCAGAATGTGTTCTCAGGACCAGAAACCAGACAATGACCTGCTGCAAACGTGTCTACAAATAATCAGCTCTGCCCCACCCACCCCTCCACAAAAGCTCTCTGGCCTTTCATTCTTCTAGGGAAAGGTGACTGCAGACTGGAAGACTCCCCAGCTGTGACTCATCCACATACTCAAATCTGACCCGAAGCGCAGGATTCACGAGGCCCTAGACTTTTCCCCTCTGCCCAGCCCCAGCCCACATTTCCATGCCTAACCTCTTACTCTAGACAACACCCCCCTCCACCTCCTGTCTCTCCCGTTTCTGGCTCGTCTTCAGGTGTGTCCCCAACTTCACCGGACTCAACCCTTCCAGACGCAGCCGAGTTTCTCTGCCCCCAGCGCCTCGGCACTCTCACGGAACCTGAGTGGCCTCCCTTAAAAAGTATGCCTAGTATCAGTTTTACCGCGGATGCCTCGTCTCGGATGCTAAAGTCCTTTAAGCGCCCCCTTTGTCTCCCCCTGCGGCGCCGAGAGCCGTGCAGGGCGCACAGGAAGTGCTCAGAAACTTAGCTCGGGGCAGCAGCCGTGCCCGGAGGGGGCGTCCGGCACGCAGGGACTCAGCCGGGCTGTGTGAGGATACCCCACCCCCGACCCCAACGAAGAACAAGGATCACCAGGACAGGACCCCGGGACTCCGAGTTCAGGGCCGGGCAGCCCTCTGCGTTCTCCCGAGCCGTGGCCGAGACTGACCAGGGCCAGCGCCCCTTCCTTCCGGAGCCGCTCCACGCGCCCCGAGCCACGCACCACCAACACAGCGCCCTCACCTTGTAAACCTTGCCGAAGGCACCATCGCCCAGCTCGCCCACGATCTCCCACACCTCGTTGGGGTCCAGGTCCCGGCGAACGTGCTCATATTCGCGGGACTTTCTCTTCTCGAAGGTAGACCGGCGCAGGATGCGGCGGAAATTGGCGAAAGCCATGGCTGAGGGCACGCGAGCCGGCGGGCGAGGTGGAGCCGGCTCCGGCTCGGGCTGTAGCTCCGGCGGCCGCGAGGGAGGGGCTGGAGGACGCCGCGGCGCTCTGGGGTTCTCCCCAGACCCGCCCTTCCCCGCAGCCAGACCCCGGTCAAGTGCGCCCTGGGCTGCGTGCGGCGGGAGCACCCGGAACCGCGCAGGCGGCCGCGGTCCCCGCCCCCGCTCGGTCCAATCTCCGGGCCGCTTCCCGATGTAGACCCAATTCGCGCCGCGCCCCCGCCCAGCCCGCAAGCCCCGGGACGCGTTCCGGGGACCCGGCCCCGCTCCCGCCCATCGGCCCGACTCCACCTGCCGCTCCCCGGCAGCGCCCGGAGACCCCCTAATTGGCTGCGGGCGCTCCCCGGCTCCGCCCGTCGCCGCAGGGCACTCTGGAAACTGTAGTCCCCCGCGCGCCGCACGCCCGCGAGCCACGGACTAGGCTTTGGCGAGCTTAGTGGACCCTTCGGCGGGACCATACCGGGTCTGGGAGGCCCACCGTGTCTCGTGGCTCCCAAAATTTCTGCGGGAGCGAAAGGGGAAGCAGACTGGTTATTCGGGAGCGCCCACTGATTGCTGTCCAAAGACCAAAAAGGCGAACCGGCATTAATCATTGAATCCGCCCCGTAACGGCCCCGCGCGGCTGCTCTGCTCGCGCCCACTTTTCAGGTGGGGGCGCCCGGCGGGCGAGGGCACTAGCCCCGGGCTGCACATCCTGCGGGCGGATCCGGTGCGGATTGCTCGGCGTGGTGCTGCCTCCTAGCGCGGGAAATGCTGCGCCCTTGCGGCAGCGGTCAGTCCCTGAAAACCCAGGCTCCCCGGCTCGCTTCCAGCTTCCCAGCGGCTCTGCCCCACCGAGATCCACCAACCGGCCAGGATTACAGGGCTAAGAGAGAGCGCTCCGTGGGGACTTACTTATCACATGCTTCCTGATGGATCTTCAGATATATCTGCATATTAGGTAAAAAACTTCCTTATTCTTAATTTTACAAATTTTAAAAATAAGCTCATTATACATAGAATTGAAGTTTTCTTTGACCACCATCATCCTCGATCCTGTCCGTTTTCCACCTGCTACTGTTAACTGTCTCTAGGACAGTTAACACGTATCTAAATCTAAGTAGGTTCCAAGCAGCGAGTGCTGAGGGGTGGGCAGGTGGGCAACCTGTAAAGCTTATTATGGTAACTCTCCCACATAAGCAAATTGAGTCTCGGGGAATGTCACACTCCAATAGACCACGTCCCTGCGGAGAAGGTCCATGTTGAGGTGTTTTCACCCCTTCCTGAGTCGCATGCAAACACCAAGTATAGTTCTAAATTTGGAAAGCCAAATGCAGAAGCCTAGGGTACTGGTGGTGGTCTGCACAAAGGATGCCCTGAGTAAAGGTTGCCAAGCACTTTGAAATGTCCCCACAACCTAATGAGTGGTTGCAGTCGTAGAGGGTCTTTATCGCTAAAAGGAGGAAATGCAGCACAAGACTGGGCTCTCACCAAGTAAGCCCAAGTTTAAACCTCCCAGAACAAGCTGGAAGGCCGGTCTTTCATTAGTTTCAGTCCATTTGACCAACATTGTGAAGGGGGTGAGGGGACAATGGGGGAGGCTTTCCCACTGGGAGGTGGGGGCTCTGACCACAGGTCAGTCTAGAGGGGCTGGGACTGGGAGTCCCAGTCCCAGTTCATCCCCAAGCCGGGCCAAGCCACACACGACTCTGTGAGACTGGCTCTGTGATAGCTCCAGAAAAAATGAAATGAGAAACAAAAATGGAGAGCTTCACTCAAAAATGTTGTAAGAAGCCAGACACACAACAGCACACGTTATATGATTCCATTTGTATGCAATGTCTAGAAAAGGCAAATTCATAGGGACAGAAAGCAGATTAATGGTTGCCAAGGACTAGGCTGAAATGGACATGAGGAGTCTTATTGGAGTGATGAAAATGTTCTAAAACTGGATTATGGTGATGATATAATAACTTGGCAAGTTTACTAAAAATCACTAAATTGTATACTTGAAATGGCTGAATCTTATGATATGTAAATTATACTTAAGTACAGTTGTAAGAAATCAGAGAGGTTCAACAAAACCAAAGCTATATCTCTGAGATAACTAACAGACAAGGCTGGTCAAGAAGATAAAAAGAGTTGCAGAAAGAAAAATATTCCCCAAGACAATGAAAATGAAAAAAGTGACAGAATATTAGGTACAGTAGAGATTTTGATATCAGTATTTTAAACAATTTTATGTGAATACGTTTTAATTTATGTGAAATGGGTAATCATGTAGAAGAAAATATAAATGATATGAACAAATGATATATAAATATATGAGATATGATATATAAAAGACACATAATTTCAATAAGAAATAAAAAGCCTAAATAAGCTAATAACCAATAAAGAAATGAATCAAAAATCTAGTCTGCCTCCACTGAAAGACATCAAGTTATGTGGTTTTACAAATAATCTCTCTCTTCATATAAATACTTTAAGAAGATAGAAAAAAAGGAAATATACTCATTTTTATGAGATGAGCTTTACTACAATTAGCTAGGAATAGTAAAAGAAAATTGTAGACTAATTTCACTTAGGAAATAGATGTGGGGGGGGGGAATACGAGCAAGATGAAACCAGAGGCTAATAAAAACATCATGACTAAGAAAGGTTTATCCAGAAATAAAAGAATGGTTCTATCTAGGAATAAAAACCATTAAAGTAAGACACTGGATTGAGAAAGTAAAGAAGAAAATCGCATACTCTTGATAGTCACAGAAAAAGCATTTGACTGTATTCTTAGGCTAGATTTCCCCAAAGATAAGAATCTGAATGCAAATAGTTTATTTGGGAGGTGATGCCAGGAGGCACCAGTAGGGAGTGGGAAGCTAAGACAGGAGACACTTGAAGCCAGTAAAGGGTGTACTTTGTAGATGATTACTGCTGTGGCCAACTGGGGCTTAATCCCACTGGGGGATTCTGGGGATCAGGATGATGCAACACACTTCAGACTCAGCCTATCTGACAGTCAAGGACCCTGGGGAATTTTCCTCTAAACCTCATCTGTCCTTGGCCAAGGGCTGCTCCCTAGGGCAGCACTTCTAGCCTGCCCTGCTAGAGGGCCAAGAGGACACCGCTAAGTTGAGAGATGTCACGGGTCTTTGTACAGCTTCTGCTGTAACAATCCTTACACTTTTTTTTTTTTTTTTTTTTTTGTGGTACGCGGGCCTCTCACTGTTTCGGCCTCTCCCATTGTGGAGCATAGGCTCCGGACGCGCAGGCTCAGTGGCCATGGCTCACGGGCCCAGCCGCTCCGTGGCATGTGGGATCATCCCGGACCGGGGCACGAACCCATGTCCCCTGCATCGGCAGGCGGACTCTCAACCACTGTGCTACCAGGGAAGCCCCTTTACACTTCTTATTTCTTCTACTTTCCTATAGCATTTGCTAGAATCTTTAGCTTTATGTTAAACAGTAACTGTGAAAATAGGAATTCTTGTCTTGGTCCAATATTTGATGGAAAAGGGTTTAAAGTTTCTCCTTTAAGTATGATGTTTACCAAAGATTGTGGCAAAAGACCTTCACACAAAGTTCCCTGCTATACCTAATTTGCTAATAAGTTTTTCTCATAGCTGTAGAACTTTATCAAATGTTTCTTCTGCATTTATCATATGATTAATCATATGAGTTTTCTCATCTAGTCTATAGACATGGTAAATTTCATTTATTGAAACATTCTTGCATTCCTGGAAAGCAAATATTTTATCTCCCTCTAGAGAGGCTAAGTAACGTTTCCAAGGTATGCTTCTTCATAAGTCAGTCCCCATTGACACGCCTCACCCCAGGCAACCACTAATCTGTTTTCTGTCACCGTATATTGGAAATATCTTTCCTAGTTAACCATATAAATGGAATCATACAGTAGTGCTCTTTTAAGCCTGGCTTCTTTTCACTCAGCATATTTTTGAGATTCATCATGTTGTTTTATGTATTTGTGGTTCGTTCTTTCTAATTGCTGAGTAGTGTATGGATATACCACAATTTGTTTATCCATTTAGCTGCTGATGGACATTTGAGTTGCCAGTCTTGTTATCATGAATAAAGCTACTATGAACATTTGTTTACAAGGCTTTGTATGGATATATATTTTCATTTTCCTAGATGCACCTAGGAGTGCAATTGCCGGATCATACGCTAAGTATATGGTTAACTTTTTAAGAGGCTGTCCAAGTATTTTACAAAGTGGTTCTATCACTTTACGTTCCCACAAGTGATGTTGCTCCAATCACACTGATATCATCAGTTTTTAAAAACTCTAGCCATTCCAGTGACTACTAGTGGTATCTTACTCTAGGCTTTTGCCCTCAAGACATCTGCCAAATCCTAAACTGCAGAGCTTAGGGAAGGAGGTCACGAGACCAAACAGAAAGCCAATAGGCTCACAGACCAGAAGAGCTAAGCAGAGCCTAGATTGTGGTCTCCAAATACAATTTTCCATAAAATGATACTATGGCTCCTTGGAGAAGTCTTTCTAGATGTAAGACAGGAAATGTCTATCCTTACATCAACATCTGTGCCTCTGTCTTGAAACAAAATACAGATGGCAAACATGCACATGTAAACATGCTCAACTTCATTAGTCATCGGGGAAATGCAGATAAAAACCACTGTATCCATTTGAACAGGCTGTTATGCTGCAATAAAACCCTCAACGTCTTGGTAGCTTAACACAGCAAAGATGGTTTCTTACTGTATAGAAAGCTACAAAGAATGTAGCATCTATCTTAGTGAGAAAAAAAGATGGATGATCTACAAAACTATAACTTTTCTTGAGCATATCAAAGAACTGAGGTCACAAGGCAACCAAGGAAAGTGAATTCTCACAAAGAACAAGCCCCTGCAAGGAGAGAGAGGGCACACCAACCATTGGACCTTTGGCAGAACATGGCTGAAAATGGCAGCCACCGTACAAGTGGTGAAGAAAGCTTTAACCAAAGTTTGAGCAGATGATTAGAGGCAAAGTTTGGGATACCACGTCAGTGTGGAATAGCTGGAGTTCCCAGACACAAGGGGCAATCACACACACTGGCAAACTCCTTCCCATGGGTCGCCAATGGGAGCCTGTAAGAAAAACTGGGGGCAGGGCAGCAGACTGGAGACTGTCAGTTCTTGCTGATGCAGGAGTGAAGGAGGTGGTTGGTGCCTGCCAGGGGCTGAGTATAAGGTCTCATCTACTTCCTCAGAAGTAGCAAAAGCAAAATTCTTCAAAGCAACAGCCTTCTGCTGCTGGGAGAGAGGAACCCCTCACTCTCAAGGCCCAGATAAAATCCACAGTGCTCACCCCCAGGACATGGAAAGATCCTCTGTCTTTTCGTGTAGTCACTGAGGAACTCAAGACTGATAGGGAACCATCATCTATTTTTTAAATTTATTTTTTATTGGTGTGACGTTGGTTTATAACATTAAATAAGTTTCACGTGTACAACATTGTATTTCTACTCTGTGTACACCGTGGCACCCTCAGAACACCATCATCTTGAATGTTACTGCTACTATGGCAATGGAAAAGAGAGTTCTGACATTTTGGGAATTGTTTGTTACAGTAGGTAGCAGTACTCACCCTAATACGCTGGGAAAATGCAGTTAAATATTACACCATTTTTTTCTCCCTTCCCCTAGCAGCAATAGATCTTTCCCTACGTAGCTCCTGGTGAGTTCTGAGGGCACCACAGCTGGCTTCTTCATGTGACATTATTTTTAGTGTTTTATACAGTCAAGATCCATTTAGATTTACTCACATATTTTCAATTTCTGATACTCTTCATCCCTTCCTGAATTTCTGTGTTTCCATACGGAATTATTTTTCTGTGCCTGAAGAATTCACTTATAGCTGTTAATTTTCTGGTTTTGTGTGCATGGATTTATTTTGTCAGCTCCCTCCTTCTGTCATAATTGTATTGCATTTAAATTTTATCATTTTAAACTCCCTATGACATTGTTATTATTTTACCCCATGGTTGTTTACTTGCACTGACCCACGTATTTTTACTACTTTGTTGCTCTCTATTCCTTCTGATATCTTGGATTTTCTCTCTGTGATCATTCTCTGACTACCGTAGCTGATCCTTTAGAATTTCTTTTGGGAGGGTCCGTTGGTGATCATTTTTAGTTTGGTTGGTTGTTTGTTTTTGCCTGAATACAGCTTTATCTCATCCTAATTTTTTTTTTCACTATAGAAAATTTCAAACATATTCAAAGTAGAAAGAATAGTATAAGCTAGTACTCCTGTACACCCATCAGTCAGTTCATGTTTGAACAATCCTGTTATATGTATACCAACACCCACGGGCCTGGATTATTTTGAAGCAAATTCCAGGCATCTTACCATTTTATCTTTTTAAACCACCACCACATCCACTGTCATTCCTAATATTACATCCAATCAGTGTTCATAGTTCTCCATCATCTCATGCTTTCGTTGTTTGTTTTTGTGGGTTTTTACATATATAATCTCTATGAATTAGGATCCTCATAAGTCCATACACTGTAATTGGTTGATGTGATTTGAAAGAAATTTAACTATTAATTTATAGATCCCTCTTCCATCTCTTTTTCTTTTCTTGTAAATGTTTATTGAAGAAGTGGAGTCATTTTCTTTTAGAGCTGTCCAGTCTGGGTTTTGTTGATTGTGTCCCCGCAGTGTCATTTAACATGGACCTCTGCTGTCCTGTTTCCCCGATTTATATTTTCTATAAATTGATCAAATTCAGGTTTGATTTTCCTCCTCATTCTTTTAAATGAAGGTGGAACTCACATAATATAAAATTACCTATTTTAAAGTGTACAATTCAGTGGCATTTAGTACATCGACAGTGTTGTTCAACCATCACCTCTGTCCAGTTTGAAACATTTTCATCGCCCCAGTGGGAATCTTTGGATCCAGTAAGCAGTCACTTCCCATCACCCACTCCCCCGGCCCCCAGCCCCTGGCAACGACTGATCTGCTTTCAGTCTCCATGGCTTTGCCTCTTCTGGATATTTAATATAAATGGACTCATACAATATGTGACTTTCTGTGCCTGGCTTCTTTCACTTACTATAAGGTTCATCTACACTGTAACATGTATCATTCTCTTTCATGGCTAAGTATTTCACTGTATGGATGTGCTACCATTTCATTTGTCCATTCATCAGTTGATGGACATTTGGGCTGTTTCCACCTTTTGCCTATTGTGAATAGTGCTGCTATAAACATTTTGTACAAGTATCTGAATACTTGTTTTCATTTCTTTTGGATATATATCTAGGAGTGGAAATGCTAGGTTATATGGTAATCTCATGTTTAACTTCCCTTCAGTCTTGAAAGATGATTTTACTGAGTGTATAATTTTAGCTTGGCTATGATTGTTTTTACACATTGAAATAGTACTACATTATGTTTTGGTTTCCATGTTGTGAAGAAGTTGATGTTAAGTTTAATCATTAGTCCTTTGAAGATAATCTTTCTTCTCTGATTGCCTTTAAAATCTTTGTCTTTGGTATAATGCAGTTTCACTCTGATGTGTACATATATGTATTTCTTCTTATCTCAACTACTTAGGACTTCAGTCTTTTGAGAAGGAATATAGCATAGCTATTAAAAAGCAGTGATTATTGCCAGACTAGGTTCACATGCTGACTTCACTATTAATTAGCTTAGTGACTTTAGGAAAATTACTTAACTTTTCTGAGCCTTTTTAAAAAACTTTTTATTGATACAATTCATGTACAATATTATACAAGTTACAGGCGTACAACATAGTGGTTCACAATTTTTAAAGGTTATAATCTATTTATAGTCATTATAAAATACTGGCTAGGGAATTCCCTGGTGGTCCCATGGTTAGGACTTTGCGCTTTCACTGCCAACGGTGCGGGTTCAATTCCTGGTCCAGGAACTAAGATCCCTCGTGCAATGGGGTATGGCCAAAAAACATATATATTGGCTATATTTGCTGTACAGTATATCCTTGTTGTTTATCTATTTTATACGTAATAGATTGTAACTTGAGCCTGTTTCTTAATCTGTAAAATAGGTATAATAATCTCTACCTCATAGGATTGTATGATTAATCTTTGGACTAAATGAGTTAATATATTAATACACTTACAACAGTGTAACATGTTACTATGTAACATGTAGTTATGTAACTGTTCACCTTGATAATGATGATGAGCACAGTCTGTGGGTGGGTGTCTTTCATTGGTTTTGGAAAATTCTCAACCATTTTTTTTTTGGCTGCTCCGAGTGGCTTGTGGGATCTTATTTCCCCAACCAGGGCTTGAACCCGGGCCACGGCAGTGAAAGCACTGAGTCCTAACCACTGGACCACCAGGGAATTCCCACAATTTTAATTTTTTTATTGACCGTTTCCTATGATGCTTTGACGTAGGAAGACCTTTATTACCAGAGCTTCTCTCTATCCAACATTCTAATTCTGAGGCAGAATTCTCTCTTCTACTGCAGGTTGCCAGAGTCTTTGGCTTAAAGGGCACCATAATGAAACTGAAGCAAGGATCGTTTCTGTGGTACCTCTATCTGGATAAACTATATTGCTTATTATCCGTGAGAAATGTGAAGGCTTTGGTGGAGTATTTTCACCTTCTTGATGTGCACCGCAAGAAAACCTTGAATGGTTAGTACTTTCAGAAATGCTTCCTCTGGGTCATTACCTGGTTTTTAACGAATGTGCAGGAAAATTTATAGAACCAGAAACTATTTCATTAATGTATATATTATATCTTCTAAATGAAGCACAGAGAAAAATTGCCAACTGAGACTTGAAGGCTGTTCTGTGAGGAGGATAAAATTGCAGGCTCTGGGGTTAGGTCCTCCACCCATTATTCCTTGGTGATTTGGAGAACAACATCATCCTCTTTTAAGTCTCATTTTCCTCATCTGTAAGTGAGGCTTCTAATAATGGAGTCCATCTCACAGTTGGAAAAAAAAAGATAAATGAGATAATGCATGGAAAATGCTTAGCATGGTGCCTGGCACACTGTAAGGATTTAATAAATGTTCCTTATTATTACAACTATTCCTGGGGACTGAGCCCCACTCAGGCATTAACCCTCAAGACTCCCTTAGCAAGACTTCTCGTCTATCAAATGGGAGGTTTGAATCAGATGATCTGCAAGATCGCTTCTAATTCTTGGTAATTGTGAGTGACCAGAAAATGCTGATGATCTCGACCCTGCCTTTGAGTGCACAAACTAATAGAAGACCAATTAAAACACTTTAGGTTTTCTTTAAAAAATATTTATTTATTTATATATATTTTTGGCTGCATCGGGTCTTAGTTGTGGCAGGCGGGCACTTTCATTGCGGTGCGCAGGCTCTTCATTGCCGCATGTGGGCTTCTCTCTAGTTGTGGCGTGCAGGCTCAGTAGTTGTGGTGCACAGGCTTAGTTGCCCCACAGCATGTGGGATCTTAGTTCCCAGACCAGGGATCGAACCCATGTCCCCTGCATTGGAAGGCGGATTCTTAACCACTGGACCACCAGGGAAGTCCCCTAGGTTTTTTTCGTTTGTCTGTTTTGTTTTCAGGACTGGATATAAATAAGGTGTCCGACTCATTGTGACCTGAGAGAGATGTCATTTATCAATAAGGAGTTTCTTCCATAAAGATATTTTAAAGAGTTCATTCAATCTTTATAAAATAATAAAAAGATACTTTAATTTTCTCATACTTTCATGCCTCCAGTTTACACACAGTATGTCACCAAATCTTCACAATAACCCAGTCCTAGATAAAGCAACTGTAGGACGCGTAGATGTAAACAGAAGATCTGGGACCAAAACCCAAAGCCCACACTCTTAGTCTCACCAGCGTTTGCTGAGCAGAGTCTGATCTCCCTGGTAACTAAATCACTCCCTGGTGATGCAATACCCAAGAGATAAAGTCATACTTGTGTCTTCTGGTCAACCAAGGGACTGGATGGTGACCTGAAAGGGAGAAGGCATAGCCTTGAGTTTTGCCTTCCAGGAAGATAGTGACTTAAAGCCTTGGAGACTTGAGTGGGCCAGAGCCGGCTGATTGAAAAACAGTATTTGTTTAGTAACTACTAAGTCTCACAATAAAACATTTCTCAAGGAGCAAACATCATGGTGTTTACACATGGTGTGTTGTTCCCAAGTGCTCGTACCTGGTTGGACTCATACCTGGTGGGACGTGGGGAAGGAACATCAAGAGGCCATCAGAAACCCCCAGATCATGACATTGTGACGACTGGTTTCACTGTGCACTTAGCCAGCTTCAGCCAGGACTCCAAACCACACAGATGTGCTTTACGGATTTAGTGGAGCCATGTCTTGTGCAGGAGGTAGTCTCTGTAATCAATGGGCAAGGAGAAATCACATGTAGACAAAGTTACACTTGCAAATCCCTGAAATCCCCTGGGTGATTTGTACATACAACCTGTACAGCCACATATCACTGTGTAAACGTATCACCATGTTTGTTTCTTCCATCTAACACTCCCTGAGACAGATGATTAGTGAGTGGAATTTCAGGCAAATACTTTCCCTGTCCTTTACAGTATTTTTTTCTCTGATTGTATATGACTGTATATGCATTAACTAATGTGCAAAAGATATGGCTTCACTGTGGAAAGAGCAAGGCTGTGGAGTCAGACGGACCACATCTGAATCCCAGCTCTGCCACTCAAAGTGTGGTCCACTGACCAGCAGCTGCCGCATCACTTGGGAGCTTGTTAAGAATGCAGACTCAGTCCCATGCCAGAGTTCCTAATCAGAATTGGTGTTTTTACAAGATTCTCAAGTGATTGGTATGCCTATTATATAATCTCAAGAAGCCCTGAGATTAGTTACTACCTGAGACTTATTGTAAAAGGCTGTGTAGGGTTGTCAGGGTTCAGTGACATGTGGCACTTAAAGTGCCCAGCATCTAAGATGCTCAGTGATAGCTCTTTTCCCCCATCACCGAATGCATTTGCTTTATGTAAGCATGAGGAAAAGTGATACTTTTACAGAAGAGGAATGATTTTAAAAATTTCTCGTTTTAATTCTCTCAAGTGAAAGGCCCAGGTGAAATGTCAGCTTTTCCAAGAATGTGTCATAGGCCCCCAGTGAGAATTAAACTCTTCCTTCTATGTACCAGGAGCACTTTGAGACTTTTATTGGTTACGTATACACATCTGTCTGCTCCGTCGAGCGTGTAAGCTGGGCTCAGGAACCAAGCCCTATCCACTATCTCCTTCTCCACAAGTCCAGGTACAGTGCTTTTCCACACAGCTCAAGGGCAACTGAGGTTTGAGAAATTGTGGGAGGTATAGTGGCAAAGCCGGAAACAAAATATTATCATTACTATGGCCAGGTCAACAAGCTTCCAACATGACAACCATTTATGTGGTTCCCAGATGTTTAACATTTTGGAACCGTTTCAGAATAATCCATCTCATCTCCTTACCAACAGATGTGCTATTCTACCACTTCCTTCATCACGTGACTGACCTGAAACGGAACCAGATCACAATTGTGTTTAACATGCTGGACTGGAATGCTGTGGGCGAGATTGGTTTTGACCAGTTCTACATGCTGGTTTGCATACTGCTGGCACAGGAGGCAAGTAACGAGTCAGGCTCTGTGGAGCAGAGGGGGCACAGCTTGGCTGCTGCCACCATTTTGCTAAAGGTAGCACCGAATTAAGAGTGCATCAGAATTTTTCTTTTCACTTGAACCAGGAAGAAAAAAAATGGTGGGAGAACTACTTTCGGTTCCTAAATGGCCCATCTATAACCTAGGAGTTTCCAAAGGTTATCCAGCCTCCCTTCCACATTGCCTTTATAAAGAACGAATCTCATCCTGTCACATCCCTCCTTGGCATGCCCTTCCTTGCCCCTTCTAGCTGGTGGGTCTTAAAATCATCACCAGTAATCCTAACTGCCTCTCCTCCTCAGTGATCCCTTTTCTCAGAGAACTTTCTGAAGGGGATGAATGATAAAGACAAGACACACTCTTCTTTGGGTTCCCACCTTACCTGGTACACACTCCTAGTGTGTATTTACCTCTTTCCCACTCCTTGAGGAAAGGCACCTTGTGTCAGCGTTTTACTGCCAGTGCCACAATTTTCATAAGTAGATTTTCACTGAACATAAGGAAATACATTCTAGTGACTAGAGTTCTGTGTAGCAGAACCAATCACTACAGGTGGCATAAGTCCCCCCCGAATGCAGATGATGAAGCAGGATCTGGTACATCGACCATAGAACCCTTTCAGCCCTGAGCTGCTATGATTCTGCCTTTTGCTTTTAGCTCTCTAGGAAATGGATTAGTGAATATATGAGTCTTGATGTCGCAAGTTTAGAAAGCAGCACCAACAACATGTTTCCGTATTTCTCTCAAAGCAGAACCATTTGGAAGAGCAATTTATCTTCCGCCATTCCCGGCCTGTTTTTGAGCTGCTTGACCTGGATGGGGAGCTGAAAATTGGCCCATCCAACTTCCACATGTACAACTTTCTCTTCAAAATTAAAAAACAGCAACTCAGAGACCTGTACCATGACTTTGACATCACAGGTGACTGTGTAAGTGCAGATCCCTAAAGTGGGGCCCGGCAGCCCCTCTGTACAAAGGTAGAGGACCATGTCCTGCTACCTACACTGGAGACAGGGGAGGAAGAGGGTGGGAAAAACCTACTGGAGCGTGTCATGGCTCTGGGATCATAAAAAACTAAAGAGATATATAGGCCTGTGAGAGAGGACTGAATAACTAAGTGCTATGTCACAGAATGTGGATATAAAATTATAGAAGTTTGGAGAAGGAAATTTTGTTTAGAAGTTCAGTTGAAAGAAGGAAATACATCAATATGGCAGAAGTTGGTCTTAGGGGAAGGGTTTATAGATTTTAATAAGGAGAAAGGAAGAAATTCTTAGATGGGAACACATGAGCTAAATCCCAAGAGAAAACAACTGTGGAGAAGACAGTGGATCCTGCCTATTTAAAGAGGAAGTCCATGTTGACTAACAAGTGAGAGCTAAGGTTTACGGTTTAAAAAGATGGATCAGATGGCAGCCTGACAGAGTCTGGACTTGATGTAGCAGAAGTAAGAAAGTGACCCTTGGTGCCTTTAGAGTCTACAATAGACTCTCTGTTTCTGGCTCCTAGACTACAATTAGACTATAATTATGTCCTAATTACTGGGCCTCTTTAATAAAGTTTCCAAGGTTTTAAATGAGAAATGATTACAATCCTGCCGTCATCTGAAACAAAGTATCAAAGCCTTCCTGAAATAACTTTTCTTTTTGCCCCCCAACACAAGCGTCTTAATTACAAGGAATTTAAGCTGTTTACTATCTTCTCCATGAACAAATACCAGGAGAGTCAGAAAGCAGTGGAAGAAGAGAAAGCTCTGCCCGAAAAGAAAGTGTCACAAGTTAATGTGAGTCAAAGAGAGAGTCTTCTTGGAATAAATCATTTTGAAAGTGTAAGTAATTACAATTGTGAACATCTCTAAAAATAAATTTAGAACATCAAAGTAGATATCTTTAAATTGATTTTTACACATGCGGGGTTCAGATAAGCACTCCTCAATCAGCATATTCTTAACTTCAATGACCTTTAGACCTCACAAATGACTCACAGTTACGTAAGTGAAGTAAAAACTTTCTCTTTGTTGACATGTCCCAACTCTGCTGCTGCTTTTCAGATCAACTCTGTCCATTAGGGCCCTGTGTATGCAAATAATTACCAACTCTTACTGGAGCCAAGCAGTCGGAAGGTGGTGCTTTCCTAACATTTGTCACTAGTGGTCCAATACTTTCAGAATTCTAATTCTCCCACTCCTTAGGCTAAAACAAACTTCAAATTGGCAAATGGCGAAGTGCCTCCAACCGTAAGGGAAACTGACTTTTAAGGATATGGGGACTGTGTTCTTCCTACAATTTAAGTTACTCTTTGATGAGTTAAGTGCTTAAGCAACTATACCAAATCTACTAGGGTAAAATAATTATTACATGCCCTTGTATAATTCTATTTTTTTGTATAATTAATGCTTTGAATAATTTTTAAGTGTCTTTAGCATGGGATTTGTGAATCCTCCTTGACTACTGTGATGTTAATGATGATAACGACCACTGAGTAAGTGCTTGCAATGGGTCACGCAGGGGCTTTAGACGCATGAATTTATCCCCTAACCCTGCGAATTAAGTGTTATCCTCAATTTACAGATGAGGAAATTGAGATGTCAAGATTAAGAACCTCGGGCTTCCCTGGTGGCACAGTGGTTGAGAGTCTGCCTGCCGATGCAGGGGACACGGGTTTGTGCCCCGGTTCGGGAAGATCCCACATGCTGCTGAGCGGCTGGGCCCGTGAGCCATGGCCGCTGGGCCTGCGTGTCCGGAGCCTGTGCTCTGCAACGGGAAAGGCCACAACAGTGAGAGGCCCGTGTACCGCAAAAAAAAAAAAAAAATTAAGAACCTTACCCAAGGTTCTTAATGACTCACTAGTGGCAGGACCAAAGTTCAAATTCAAGGTCAATCAGACGCTTGTACTGAGAACAAGTGATCTGAGTAACTCACTTCAGTCTTAGCAGATTCTGTTTAAGTTTTAAGCTGGCATTTCACTGGCTCAGAAACCCCGTCTACCTAATGCTAATTACCACATCTCCTTCTACCATAGATTTCTGAGGGACATGTTTGGTGATTAAAGAAATACAGCTCATTTACTATAAACCAAGAATTTCTTAAGGAAATAATATATGCAATATAACTGACCGTAAGGCATTCAGTGAGTTCCAGAGTACTTAATAATCAAAAATCACTTTGTCAATGTGCAACAGACAAGAATACTGCCTAAGACTGTCATTCATAAGTCACACGTAATAACTGAAATCATGTTAATTACTATGAACATTCTCTATATTTACTCTAATAGTCATGAGATTTCGATAACACACTTATGAGTAATGCTTAGCAGCCAAAACTTTTGTCTTCCCCACAACGGTACTACAAAAACTAAATGGAGCTAGCGGGAATCCCCTGGCAGTCCAGCAGTTAGGACTCCATGCTTTTGCTGCTGAGGCCATGGGTTCAATCCCTGGTCGGGGAACTAAGATCCCATAACACAAAGTAAAACCACATGACACAGGTTTCCACCTAGACTGTCAAAGATCAGTAAGTTGGTCAGGGACTTCCCTGGTGACGCAGTGGTTAAGAGTCCGCCTGCCAATGCAGGGGGCACGGGTTTGAGCCCTGGTCGAGGAGGATCCCACATGCCGCAGAGCAACTAAGCCCACGTGCCAGAACTACTGAGCCTGCGCTCTGGAGCCCGCGAGCCACAACTACTGAGCCTGAGTGCCACAACAGCTGGGCCTACAGGCCTAGAGCTGGTGCTCCACAACAAGAGAAGCCACCGCAATGAGAAGCCTGCACACCGCCACTAAGAGTAGCCCCTGCTCACCACAACTAGAGAAAGCCGGTGCGCAGCCACGAAGAGCCAATGCAGCCAAAAATAAATAAATAAATAAATTTATGGGAAAAAAAAAAGTTGGTCAGAATATAGGAAAGTAAGAGCAGTCATATTGCTATAGTATTAAATTGGTTAAAATCTATTTGGAGGGCAATTCAGCATCTACTCCCTAAATGTATATACTGTTTGATATAGCAATGTACATAGATGTAAAGATGTAGCTATAGAAAAGGACATTTCACAGTAGCATGGTTTATAGTACCAAAAGACTAGAAACAGCCAGACTGACCTGTGGTACTCCAGACAATGGAATACTACTGCACCTGTAAGAGGAATGAAGCAGATCTAGCTCAACATATATGGAACAATCTCTAAGACTAACCATTTTAGAGAAAAATCAAATGTATAGAATAGCATATGTTATTTATGGAAAAAACAGGGTAGGGCGGGTAAATATACTCACATACACTAAAATAGTGGTTCTCACATTGGGATCCCCGGACTAGTAGCAGCAGCATCACCTGAGAACTTTTAGAAATGCAAATCATTAGACCCCACTCAGACCTACTAACTCTGAACCTCTGGGGGAAGAGCACAGCAATCTGTGTTTTAATAAGCCTTCCAGGTAATTCTGATGCATGCTGAAGTTTGAGAACCAGTGTGGTAGAGCATCTTTAAAGATATCCAGAAAACTGGGAACAGCTGTTACTCTGGGGAGAAGAAATGGGATATGAAGAACAGGCATCTTCAGAGAGACTCTTCACTTCGGTATGTTTGGATTTTTTTTCCCATGTGTATGTATCACTTATTTTAAATAAAAATTAACAATCAAAGCCTACCACTTTGATCCAAAATGGATAAAGAAATGAGCTCAGTGCTTCTGAAAAACTGAATTATGGGTTTTGGTTTACAGCATGATTCTTAAAAGAAAAAAACAACAACCTATTTGAGACCAAGATTTCAATGCAGCAAATAAAGTATATCTATAAATGACCATGTATGGTTTGACATAGTAGAGCCTAAGTTTGGTAGTAATGAACTTGTTAGTTACTGAGCTGGGAGGTTTTAAAAAGGGGAAAAACCTTTTTAGAGGTTTTTTTTTTTTTGTTTTTTTTTTTAATCAGAATGAAGCAGATTACCCTTATTGTGGAGAGTAATAATAATTAAAAACCCAGAATAAAGGCAAAGACAAAGAGAAAAATTGAACTTTTTTTTTAAAAAAAGCACAAAAACCCTACATACTAAAATTGTACACATCAAGTATTGGTCCAATCTTATATCAATCTATTTACAATTAAACAGCACCATGGTTTTCTCACCTAGGTTAGTTAAATGCCCAGAAAATTGTTATTCAAAGTACACGTTCCTTTAAAATAAACTATTAGGAGAGCTCCAATCCTCAACAAAAAAAATCTACCAACTATAGATTATTATATCACCAAATTTACTTAAGAAAAATAGATTTGAACACTTTTTTTGTCCTCCAGTTAACAAACTTTGAGAGATGTTGCTGTTCAATGTGACACACAAATTAATAAGGAAACATTTTGATGACAGGGGCATTATATTGAAATACCCTCGCATATCTCCACCTCCATATATAAAAATACTCCTTTGGAATTAATGCTGCTGTTGCCTCTTGAATTTAGATTCAATTATCAGTAAACCTAAATTAAATGTAGCCACAATCTTTAAAATGATTGCATGAAAAAGAGAAGCAGTTAAAGCTCTCAGAAACATGATATGTTACAATTATAGATATTATGTGCAATCAGGCTATAGGAAATTTAATAGTATTTTAAACATTACATTTAAACTAGTTTCATTTTGCCATTAAAATTAATAATGGTGCTTCACATCCAAAATAACATGTGAAGGTTTGATTATTTCTCATTTGAGAACAAGGTAAGTGCCTTCTTGCCTCTACTTTTCCATCTCATGGATTCTCAGGGGTTCAGAAATCACTTGGTAGCCCCCTTCTCACTTACGGGACCAACCTTGAAAAGGCTCCAAATTAAATATAATCCTTGGCAGCTTTGTTCCAGTCCTAGTACAGAAGAGTCAGGTTATCTCACCAAAATTTTCAGTCCTCTAATATAATCTGCAGATGCTTCTTAATTTGCCTCTTTGCTAGGAAAGATGAGAGAGGAAAATTCTCATCCACCACAACTACAGGTAACAGTGAACTATGGAAAGCACTAAAGTATAAAGCAACGTATCAACATTTGGTCTCACTGTCGATGTTTAGGTGATGTCAGTAAATATTTCACTCTAGCAAATTATGAGTTGAAATTTTTTCTAAAAGATTGAAGACAGGCACAATTCTCCCAGGCACAGACAGAATGGGTTTTCCTTACACCCTTCCTGCAAATTGGGGGAGAAGAGATAATTACTTTATTATCCTACAGTAGGAACAGCTGTACTTGATTCCATGCATTCCCTGGGATTCCCCTGAATCCCTGGAATGATTCAAGTACATTCCCAGCTGTACTTGATTCCATGCATATCCATGCATTTGGGGGCACAGTTAGCTCTGAAAAGTTCTAAGCAGAGTAGGTAGATCAATGAAGGTTTTACATAGTAGTGTCCTTCTAAGCCTGGATATGAAACAGCTTCATTATATAGACATTTCAAAATACCTATGCAGCAAGAGGACAATAGACTTTTCAACTAAGTTATCAGTTGAAAGTCAGAGATCTGAATGCACTGACTAAATTATTGCCTAGTGTTCCAGAAAGGTGCCTGCCACCAACGTGCTGAAAGGCACCAAAATTTAGTGTGAATGTAAACAAGGAGCTCAACATATGGGGATGGGGAAAGCAATACTGAAACACAATTTGCCAGTCTCTACTCCTTTATGGCTAAATATCAATTGAGCAAGGAATTAAGACCAGAAAAGAAGAGAACCTCAAGTACTGCTCTTTTCAGTTTCCATTTTAAAAAGTTCAAGTTTTATAACTGTTATTGATGATTTCTGGAAATTGTATTTGATTTATTTTTTAAGAATTCTATATTCACAGGTGCTTGGTGCTGTTCTGCATGGATGCAATGTTCTATTTACAGTCCAAATCATTTAAATACAGCCATTATATAGTTGTTGGGTATTTTAAAATAAATGGTTATCTATTTCTTAACTGCCTCTTGAATTAGAAACTGTAATTACATGAGTCTCAAAGGCTGGCTCTTTGTGTTTTATTAATTATTTTCGTTGGTCTCCATCACAGATGGAAGTTTTCACTGGTAATTCCTCAGAACTAAATCCATTCATAAGGAATTCAGAGCAGTGAAAATAAATTTCACGCCATAGAGTAGGAAATGATAACAACAACAATAAAAAGGAGCAGGAGGGATCTAGGGACAGCCAGCAGGACCAGTTCAGTTCTCAACTGGTGTTGGGTTTTGCAAAGGTTGGCTCATTATAACCTGTACAACATAGTCCTTTGGGATCTTCAGCTCTTCCAACTTCATTTTGTCGGTGAGAGGTCTGCCAGAAAAGAACCACCGCTGACTAGCCGGTTCCACTCCTTCTGCTGCATGTAGCCGCCTCTTCATGTGGTACACTGTGTCTGTGCTGCGGACCACAAGTTTGAGGTCCTTGCCGGTGGAAAGGCGCAAACGGAGCTGAGATTCATACCCCGAATTGGGCGGTGGCTCAGGAATATCCAGAGTCTCTATGTCACTCTTTTCCTCTATCATGTTGATTGGTGGTGCCAAGCAGTAGACTGGAAGCTGATACCTATTCCCCAGTTCATCATAGCACTCTGTAAGTGCACCTTAAGAAAGAGAAGATATGAAAAAGAGTTTAATCTAAATGAATGCATTTTTCTTTACATCTTGCAAAATGCTCAAACATCTCATTGGCGTGCCACTGTAGAGAAAAAATTGTAAAATAAGGCCAATCTCTGTCAGTGATCATCAATAATCATTATCAAGACCCATGACCAGGGCTTCCCTGGTGGCGCAGTGGTTGAGAGTCCGCCTGCCGATGCAGGGGACATGGGTTCGTGCCCCGGTCCGGGAGGATCCCACATGCCGCGGAGCGGCTGGGCCTGTGAGCCATGGCCGCTGAGCCTGCGTGTCCGGAGCCTGTGCTCCACAACGGGAGAGGCCACAACAGTGAGAGGCCCACGTACCTAAAAAAAAAAAAAAAAAAAAAGTAAAAGAAAGCACACAAAATTCCAATTTACTAATATTATCAATGCTTAGACCAAATTAATGGGAGATGCCAATTACATTGGGATATCTTTTTAGGAAATGAATCAGCTAACCTTAAAAAAAAAAAAGGCAAAAACCCCAGATCCCTAAGCTCAATTCTCCACAACACAGTGTTCCAGAGTGGTTCTCTTAGTGCCTAGACTTCCTAAGTTGAAGTACTTGGCCGGAAGTCCTCAGTCCAAAGAGATCACAAACTAGAGATGACAAGCTTACCAGCTGCCATTGTCTCATGGCTTATGTATGGATCTCATTAGCACAACTACCACAGAAATGACTGAGGTGTTTTATTTAACCCAAATTAGTCAATCTGTTACAGAGAAGCTTTGAGTTAAAAAGGAAGAACAAAAGAGGCATGAAGTTTATAACTGGCTAGCTCAGGGGAGGGGGAAAAAAGTGTTTATGGTTTAAAAGAAGGTATTCATGGTTAATTTCTTTATAAAGTATAAACCATTGTAATTACCAGAGCTTCCCTTGGGGAACTTGAAAGCATACTTAATGAATGTTTTATTTTAAGGTTATTCATAATGTGTCTTTTGCTCAAACTGGAACATTAATGTCAGCTGATTATCAATTTGGATAAAAACCAAAAATATCTACCATATTCAGAACACTCATACACAGGCTAATGAATATGGGGCGTGGACACTGAGAAACGGTTACCAATGAACAAATGACTTAATAAACTGATCTCCATCAATAGGCTGAAAATCCAAAGCATCCCAAATGAGACTGGAACAGTCACCAATCCACCAAGGGTTGAACTGGGCCTGCTTTCTAAGTTACATAAGATGGGCTGGGGTGAGAACTCAGGCACCAAGCATTAATACACGCGAATCTCCCCCTTCCTCTGTATTTAAAAATAATGTTCAGCCTCTGTTATTCACTAATCTGAACACTGCTATGACTGTAGAAATAGATATGCTTCAAGCCCAGTTGTGATCACCAGCAATTCCCTACACTAGTAACCATCACACTGCAGTATAAATATTATTTATAAATAGTCAGTTGTGCAAACTTCACTGTTTATATACTTGATATAGCCTTGTCCTAAGGCAAAGAAACCTCAGTGCCTTTCAGGTGGGCTGACCATTAGGAAAACTAGCAAAGAGAAGGTGGAGAGTTCACTACAGACTCATCATCTCTCAGGAAAATACCTTCAGATATATATCCCATTGATACTGGGGCATCAGTAATGTCAGCCTGATAGAAACAAGAACATATATATTTACATAACTGTTCTGCTAGAAAAACATTCTCTAAGAGAGGCACCATTCTAAATCATTACCTTTGGAATCAGGAGACCAAGATGATATTCCCAGCCTTGTTATTAACTAGGTGTACAACCTTGAGCAATGTTCTTTAACCTGTAATACTTCTCTCAATTAGCAAAATGAGGCAGGATAAAAATGACCTCTAACGTGATTTCCAGGTTTGCACATGCTGCTTCATCTTCATGCACCACAAGAGATAGAAAATAAAAGTGCAAACCAAAGCTGTCAAACTACAGGCAGAACAATGTCTTGACCGAAAGACAGCCTATATTTTTAGCCTCCCTAGAAACCAGGACGAGAGGTGCCATGGCAGCCTCTAGCGCAGTGCTGAAACAGTAGTGCATGCCAAGCTTAAAACAAATGTACAGTCTTAACAGGCACTCTGGCTCTTCCTAGAGCTGAATACTCACTCTTTCATGACAATAGAAAGCTGAGTCTTGCCCCTTCTGCCCTTCAGCCCAGCAAGTCAGGGGTTCAGTTTTCAGACTCAAATGGGTGAGAATAAAAACTCCATTGAAGAGGTACAGCTGAAGATGGCATATCTTCTTATTCTAGCTCAGGCAGCCTCCCATCTACGAGGCTGGAAATCAGCTATCCAGACTCTATTGCTTAGAAGCTCCCATAGTCCAATATTTTGGGGAAGGGTAACTTGCAATTTATTTAACATGAAGTTTCCTGGTTTATTCCTTTCCTCACTCCTACCAGTCAAACTATACTGTAATCTGAGTCATAAATATGCTCTAGTTTTAGATTAAACAAAAAACTAAATAGGGGAAGAACTCAGGCCATGAAGTCAAACATCATTTAATTACATTTTTAGGCTGCAGTTTTATGGGTTACCCTATCCCCAAATTAAATATCTGGGATCATAAAGTATCAATAAAAATAATCAATATAGCCCAGAGCTGAATATTACCCCAAAATTACCTATTCAGAGCAAAATGACTCCTCTGCAGGCTCAAACTCTTTTGAATAATATACTCCTAAATCTTCCACCACTCTATGGCCCCATATCTCTTTATTAAAGAAAAAACTGCTCTGCTAATAGGGTCTCTAATCACACAATCTCTTTAGGACTTCGTAAAGATCACTAGAAAACAATTCTCGCGTTCCAGAGTTGCTGCATGAACAGTTACTAAACACCTAGAAGTGTGTAGGATGTGTCACTGGCACTAAGTAGAGAAGGTTACAAGAGAGCCAAGACTGTCCTTGACCCCCAGGAGCTTATAATCAAGGTGAGCAGACACAGCATACCCACCAAAGATTTAAATACAAATTGACACTGAAAATCAAACATAGGAGCTGAGATATCACACAATAGAAATGTGACTAGAGTTGGTACAGCCAAGAAGGAAAAATTCTGTAGAAATAGTGTGTTCTGGGCATGACACAGAATACAAATGTAGGGCATCCCAAGAAATACGAATGATATGGAAACAAGAATTAGTACAAGAGGGACTTCCCTGGTGGTGCAGTGGTTAAGACTCCACGCTCCCAATGCAGGGAGCCCGGTTCAATCCCTGGCCAGGGAACTAGATCCCACATGCTGCAACTAAGAGTTTGCATGCCACAACTGAGGAGCCCTCGAGCCACAACTAAGGAACCCGCTTGCTGCAACTAAGACCCAGTGCAACCAAATAAATAAATATTTTTTTAAAAGAAGAATTAGTACAAAAAAAATAAATAAATAAAAAAAAATAAATAAAAAAAAAAAAAAAAAGAAGAATTAGTACAAGATAAGTAGGGGATAACAAGTGGCTCTGCTGAGGTGGAATACACAATCAATGGTGTGAAATTACTAAACAGAGAGCAATAGTGAAATCCTGATAGGAGGGTTCAGGAGTTTAGACTTAATACCCTAGGAAATTTCTAGAGGAGGCTAGTATAGGTACACGTGGCTAATATAGGTCCATGAGTCATTCATCCAACAAATATTGAGTGCCTACTATACGCCAAGCAATGTTTCAGGTGCTAGGGTTATGCTAGTGAAGAAGACAAAGCCTAAAGATTATTTCATTATTTGCATGAAGGGAGAGTGACTGACTGGAATCAGGGGGCCCTGCTAAAATGACTGGCTGACTAACAATGCAAAGAAATGGATCTGAGAGAACTGGAGGTAAGGGGCAAGACCTAATGATAGGTTAGGAAAGGAATCACCTAACCAGGAAATAAGAGTGACAGAGAATTTAGGGTTACAAGATTCTCTGCTTGGATTCTTTTTTTGTTTTTAATTTATTTATTTATGTATTTATTTTTGGCTGCGTTGGGTCTTCGTTGCTGCGCGCGGGCTTTGTCTAGTTGTGGCAAGCGGAGGCTACTCTTCGTTGCAGTGTGCAGGCTTCTCATTGCGGTGGCTTCTCTTGTTGCGGAGCACAGGCTCTAGGCGTGCAGGCTTCAGTAGTTGTGGCACACAGTCTCAGTAGTTGTGGCTTGCAGGCTCTAGAGCGCTGGCTCAGTAGTTGTGACACACGGGCTTAGCTGTCTGCGGCATGTGGGGTCTTCCTGGACCAGGGATCGAACCCATGTCCCCTGCACTGGCAGGCAGATTCTCAACCACTGCGCCACCAGGGAAGCCCTCTGCTTGGATTCTTAACTGCTTCAGGTTCAGGGAGATACTTCAATTGAGTTACTGAAGGTAACTGAAGAAGCATATTGGGAAAAGGGTAAAAGCAGTTTGTAGAGTAATAATCTCGAATGTGTAAGTTTAAACATAAAAGCAAACACTTAAGAGGGCTTACTAGCTCTGTCTAAGCACTTTACATACATTAACACTTAATCCTCACAACAGCCCTCTAAGGTAAGTCTATCATACTCATTGTACAAATGGGAAAATTGAAGAAGAGAGAGGTAGCTTGCCCAGGGTCAGAGATAGTTAAGTAACACAGTAAAATAATCTGATTCCTGAAGAAGTCAATGTGTAACACAGGGATAAGGCTATAGGGCTTGTGACAGCTCTATGAGACTCCCAGGTTAATGATATGGTTAAGGAGAGGAAGAAATGTGCTTGGAAAAAGGCAGAGGATAAATACCAGAGGGATGAAGAACCAAATGTGAATCACAAGGAGCAAGAAACCAACACTCCAAATGCAGCCCAACAATACGTTTGCCAGTGATGTCAGTGACAGGTCAAAGAAGCATCTGGAAGATGAGGCAAAAGAAAGTGTTGACTAAGAAGTTTCAGTGCTGCGAAGCCACCACATGTAGTGACAAAATGGACCTATTACTATCACTGTCTCATCTATGATATTTGAGAGCAATGTGTAAAAAACAGGGCATGGTTAGAAGAGAGTTTTGCTTAAAGAAACACTGTATTTAAACAAAGAAGGGAAGGAACCACTCTAAAAGTTGATAACATAAGGATTTTTTTACGTTTCCAAAAATCACTCCTAGCTATGTTTAATTATGCAATTTACAAAAGGCTTTTAATCATCACCCACTGGCCACTGACGGTGCAGTTCATCTAATAATTCTTCACTAGTTCTAAAGACATTCTAGCCAGGCTTGCTTAGATTGCTCACCTAAGTACACTTTTTTTTTCCCCGTCTCCTCAAAAACCCATTATAGGCCTCACTCAAGTCCTAGCAGAGACAGATGGCCACCGGGATAAATGACTGCCAGGCCACTGCTTCCGCAGACCAGGAACCCCTGAAAGCTCCCCAGGGTAGGAAGAACGCTGCCAAGACTACCTTCTGTTCTGATTTCATACATAATTTTTTTTTTTTTTTTTTTTTGCGGTACGCGGGCCTCTCACTGCTGTGGCCTCTCCCGTTGCAGAGCACAGGCTCCGGACGTGCAGGCTCAGTGGCCATGGCTCACGGGCCCAGCCGCTCCGCGGCATGTGGGATCTTCCCGGACCGGGGCACGAACCCGTGCCCCTGCATCGGCAGGCGGACTCTCAACCACTGCGCCCCCAGGGAAGCCCCATACATAATTTTTTGAAGTTGTTTTTATTTATCTTCTATCTAGATGACTGGCTCAGATGTTCTATTTTCCTTGGTCAACACTTTTCTATGGCTGTTTTTAATTAGGCTTCAAAATACTTCACAAGAAACTTATAAAGACTAAATTATATACCAAATAATAAAAATAGCTTTACTAAATGCCAGAACGTCTAACACTTTACTCTTTCTCAAGTAGCTTTCAGGTTAAAAAGAAAGACGTCTTTTTAAGCATTCGAAGGCCTCACTGGTTTTCCCTCTATGTTCACTCCTGCAAGACTGCAGCTCAGTCTTAAAATTTTTACCACGTGAGACTTGCAGAGCTACATGAACGAATCTGCAAAAGTTAAAAATAAATTTTTATGTAAGGAAACTTTTGAGGATATTAAAAAGTTACCTTGATTGTAGTGATGGTTTCATGGGTGTTTACATGTCAAAGCTAACCAAACTATACACTTTAAATATGTGCTGTTTAGTGTTCTTCAATATACCTCAAAAGAGTTGAAAACATTTAATATTTAAAACATACTAGCAATCTGATGTAGAAAACGGTCCTCCCAAAATTAATTAAGAAATTAGGAAAGCAATATCCTAGAACTGCAAGGCTTTTGTCACATTGGGGGTTTCTTCCAAGGATGAGAAAAGACATCTTTATTCTCGACTTCACTTTTCTAACTGATCCAGAACGCATGAACGCTTCATAAAACATGACTTCCTAAGACAACAGAAGACCTAAACACATAAGTGAGTTGGACACAGCTAAAAAGGAAAAGAACACTGAAGTAACAGAAAGAATGGGAAGGAAAGAAAGAGTGGGTTAGACCTATGATTCAGGCAGCCCACTGTTGAGCCTGACAGAGGAATAGAAGACTGGAGAAGCAGTAAATGTGATAGAAGGAACAGTGGTTTTGGAGCCATCACACCCACATTTTAATTTGAATCCTAATCTTGGACATATTCAGTCTGTTTCCTCAAGGACCCTACTATCTACCTCACAAAGTAGTTGTAAGGATTAAATAATAAAACACATGCAAAATTGACTAGTACATATAATGTCAGTTCCCTTCTCATACAAGTTTTAAATCTCAGAACCAGACTTACGGAGGAGAGCTCACCAATAGCAATATCACAAAGGATCAAAGTTTCATAATGTTTGAGCCCACTGCTTTATGCTTCATGGGGTCCTTTACAAACCTCACAATAATGTCAAAAGGGCCATCGAAATTACCCTTCATCCAGGTGTTATGAGCCGTCTTTCAGGACTAACAAATTACAGGCTCTCTCATGCAAACACTTTGCTGGGAATTATATTAAGCTTATGTCTGATAGGCTTTAGGAGAAGCAGGTTCAGTTGTCTCATTCCACCAAATTAGCTATTAAGACTGGGATTCAGAAGTACCAAGTCTATCATCTCTTCTAGCAAGCACAGGTGAAAAGTGGCTTAGTTTGGATGTATTACCAAAGTCTTACGATGGTTAGACCATGATTAAGAGCTTGTGTAACATTTGGCCACATTTCTAATGGGACACTGATCTTTAATTCCAACTCTTTAAAAGGAACAGAGGAACAGACCAGCAGCACTCAGGCACTGGTTTATTTAGCTGACCTGGCTTTACAGAAGTGGAAGTCGGTGCAGTACACTTCCTGGGACCACATCAGAAACCCTGCTTTCCGTCCACCCCCACCACCCAGAATGGCAAAGAAAGGAGGTCTTCTTCAGAGACAAGCCTACTGACTCAGGGACAAACTCCCACCTCAGCTATTTTAGGCCCTTTGCTGCTCTACCTGAAGAAAAAGGGTGACAGCAGCCGAGGAGTGGATAAAGCTACACTGTGTAACTCCAAATCATTTTTGTTTCGTTGAGGATAGAGAGAGGAAAAGGATATAACATTTAATTTATGATTAGTCAGTCATCAGATCCTTTATTAAGGCCCCATTTCATTTCTAAACACAAGTCTGGTAAAAATCCTCTGTCTCTCATGTATGTACAATTTTCATGCTTTCGTTCTTAAGCTTTATGTTCATGAATTAAGTTTATTAAATGACAAATTCTTATAGGGACCTTTAAAGGAATCAGAATTCATGGCTTGCTTTTTTTTTTTTTAATTAATTTATTTTATTTATTTATTTTTGGCTGCGTTGGGTCTTCGTTGCTGTGTGCGGGCTTTCTCTAGTTGTGGTGAGCGGGGGCTACTCTTCGTCTCGGTGTACGGGCTTCTTGCGGTGGCTTCTCTTGTTGCAGAGCACAGGCTCTAAGCGCCCGGGCTTCAGGAGTTGTGGCTCGCAGACTCTAGAGCGTAGGCTCAGTAGTTGTGGCGCACGGACTTAGCTGCTCCGCAGCATGTGGGATCTTCCCAGACCAGGGCTCGAAGCCGTGTCCCCTGCATTGGCAGGCGGATTCTTAACCACTGCACCACCAGGGAAGCCCCATGGCTTGCTTCTGAATGGGCGTCTAACACACTTAAAGGAAAGAGAAACAAGGCCTACACATATGCATTTCCTATCTGTCCATGTCTGAGAGAATTCACTTGTTTCTCTTTAGTATTAATAGAAGTATATCATTTTAAAGTATTCTAGGGACTTCCCTGGTGGCGCAGTGGTTAAGAATCCGCCTGCCAATGCAGGGGACACGGGTTCAAGCCCTGGTCCGGGAAGATCCCACATGCCATGGAGCAACTAAGCACATGCACCACAACTACTGAGCCTGCGCTCTAGAGCCTGCAAGCCACAACTGCTGAAGCCTGTGCGCCTAGAGCCCGGGCTCCGCAACAAGAGAAGCCACCGCAATGAGAAGCACGCACACCGCAACGAAGAGTAGCACCGGCTCACTGCAACTAGAGATAGCCTGCAAGTAGCAGCGAAGATCCAATGTAGCCAAAGATAAACAAATAAAATAAATAAATTTATAAAAAAATAAAGTATTCTATATAGTGTGGGAGAGACCTAAAATGGTACACATGGAATTAACATTGAAAATTACTCATGTAGTAACTTTACAGAAAACACAGATGAAATGTCTTGACCCTGTAACTTAGTTGCTTTAGTTACCGTTAGATCTAGGACTTGAGTTCAAAACCCAATTTCATGACTTCTACCTCGGAAAAATAATGTAACTTCCCTGTGCTTCAGTTTTCTCATCTGTTTAAAATGGGGACTGTTGTAGGTGATTATCACAGGCATGAGAATTAAATAACATCAATTCAAAACATGAACTGATAGTATTTTATTATTTCTGATTCTCAGACCAGGAGTTCTTATCATCATGTTGGCTTCCTATACACAGAAATGCTCTATTTATGCTATTTATAAGTGCCTTAGTTTTAAACAACTTAAACTGCATTATACATAATTTAATTTATTCACATTTGATATATTCTGAGATAAGAAAGACCAGGAAAAAGAAAAAAAAATTCTGGGCAACTCCTTTCCCACCTGTATTTTGAAGGTGACTAAAAAATAAAGGTTTTTTCAAGAATTACTATTTTCTACCTCGCATATCCTGAAGAATGAGAAAGGACAAAAGAAAATGGCCTTCAAAAGTCCAACTGAGGGCTTCCCTGGTGGCGCAGTGGTTGAGAGTCCGCCTGCTGATGCAGGGGACACGGGTTCGTGCCGCGCTCCGGGAAGATCCCACATGCCGCAGAGCGGCTGGGGCCGTGAGCCATGGCCGCTGAGCCTGCGCGTCCGGAGCCTGTGCTCCACAACGGGAGAGGCCACAGCAGTGAGAGGCCCGCGTACCGCAAAAAAAAAAAAAAAAAAAGTCCAACTGAATGGGTAATAGTGAGCAGCTACTCCTCCTATACAGGGAAGATTAAGAAGGGAGCTTTTACACGTGAATTGCAAGGAGATGGAAAACACATTAATTGTAGATGCTAAAGAAATAAACAACAACCTTTCTAGAAAATTGGAAGGTAGGGAAAGGAGTAGGCAATTTTAAAAATCTTTTTAAATCTTCTGAATAATAATTTTAAAAAAGCATTAAATCCTCCTCTTTACCAGATAAACAGATACTGTTTCTGAACGAGCTCTCACCGAAAATATCTGAATAGCCACTATGAACCAGACTCTGTGAAATATGAAAATAAAAACCACCTTCTTTTCACCATGTTTATGCTAATTTGGGCATGCCATTTAATCTATAAGCTGGTTTCACAGGCAAAACACTGTATTTAGGAATGTTTTTAGGAATTTTAGGTAGTGACAAAATAGCACTCAATTAGAAAAAGGAAATAAGCTCTTTAAGAAATTTAAGACCATGAGTAAAAAATGCTGTGTAAATAATGAAAACTAAAGCTCTTCTAGGATGGGGAGGCTGTGGAAAAGAAGTAGCAGACATTAGAATCACGGAGGGAGCTTTTTCCACAATAGTACACTATTACACATGTCCATATTATCCTCTACCTGAGTCATAATTTCCAAAGTGAAAATATACATTCATATGTAAAATCCCCAGGTAGTTATGACACCAACTTCCCTCTTAAAAATCCCTACTGCCATTTGAGAATAACAAACTAAAGACTTCTCACAGATATTAATAGAGGAAGATAATTAAAGAGCACAGAATTATTTTGTGCTTGGACAGGCAGGAATACAATAAATATGACCTGCTGACTGGAATTAAGATAAAACACATTAATTATCAAAGGAACCACTATAAGAGAAAGAAAAGAAAGAGAAAATATGGGGAAAAGGGTTTTTTGTTGTTTCCTTGAAACAACAGAAAAGGTAACTATCATCACAAGAAAAAAGGCCATTGACAAATACATAATTTTTATGCATAAAACACTGACACTAAATACAATGTAAATCAAAAAGGGCATAATCCTTGCTTACTTTGAGCATACAATCTAAAATAACAGACAACACAGATACAAACAACATTTACAAAGACATTTTCATATGGTTTTCAAGCTTTAAAGAACTTTATATATAATATTTATACTAGGAAGATAATATGAATAAGGTTGAGATAACAAAAAGATTATGGGAAGAGAAGAGAGGATGAGATGAAAACAAAAAAGGAGATCTTTGGAAGAAAACTTAGAAAGCAGTGTATATCCTAGGATCTCTTCAGGCTGTCAATCTATGATTAGTTCAGTAATCTTATGGGTAATACTGACAGACGGAGATGAAGGGGATGGGCATGGATCAGGTGTGAGATGATGCTAAACTAACAATGTCCTCACTGCTAGGTGTCTAATTAATAAATCTACTACTGCGCTTCCCTGGTGGCACAGTGGTTAAGGATCTGCCTGCCAAGGCAGGGGACACGGGTTCGAGCCCTGGTCTGGGAAGATCCCACATGCCGCGGAGCAGCTAAGCCCATGCGCCACAACTACTGAACTTGCGCTGTAGAGCCCACAAGCCACAACTGCTGAAGCCTGGGTGCCTAGAGCCCATGCTCTGCAACAAGAGAAGCCACCGCAATGAGAAGCCCGCTCACCACAACTAGAGAAAGCCCGCACACGGCAACAAAGACCAAACACAGCCAAAACTAAATAAATAAAATAGAAATTTTAAATAAATAAATAAATCTGCCACTATTGTCGCTATTGAACGAACATAACCTCAAAATTCCATTAGGCATATGCCCAAAAGAAGGGTATTCCAAAAGCCAAAGAAAGATGTTACCAGTAGACAGTACATCCAGAAAATGACTGAAATCTATAATTTAGGTGCAAGGAATTTACTTGTTAATGTCAGAGTTCAAGAAATAATCCTTGAGAGGGCAGACAGCAGAGACAAGAAGAACTACAATCCTGCAGCCTGTGGAACTAAAACCACATTCACAGAAAGATAGACGAGATGAAAAGACAAAGGGCTATGTACCAGATGAAGGAACAAGATAAAACCCCAGAAAAACAACTAAATGAAGTGGAGATAGGCAACCTTCCAGAAAAAGAATTCAGAATGATAGTGAAGATGATCCAGGACCTCGGAAAAAGAATGGAGGCAAAGATCGAGAATATGCAAGGAATGTTTAACAAAGACCTAGAAGAATTAAAGAACAAACAAACAGAGATGTACAATACAATAACTGAAATGAAAAATATACTAGAAGGAATCAATAGCAGAATAACTGAGGCAGAAAAACGGATAAATGACCTGGAAGACAGAATGGTGGAATTCACTGCTGCGGAACAGAATAAAGAAAAAAGAATGAAAAGAAATGAAGACAGCCTAAGAGACCTCTGGGACAACATTAAACATAACAACATTCGCATTATATGGGTCCCAGAAGGAGAAGAGAGAAAGAAACGACCCTCACACCGGTCAGAATGGGCATCATCAGAAAATCTACAAACAACAAATGCTGGAGAGGGTGTGGAGAAAAGGGAACCCTCTTGCACTGTTGGTAGGAAGGTAAATTGATACAGCCACTATGGAAAACAGTATGGAGGGTCCTTAAAAAACTAAAAATAGAATTACCGTATGACCCAGGAATCCCACTACTGGGCATATACCCAGAGAAAACCATAATTCAAAAAGATACATGCACCCCAATGTTCACTGCAGCACTATTTACAATAGCCAGGACATGGAAGCAACCTAAATGCCCATCGACAGATGAATGGATAAAGAAGATGTGGTACCTGTATACAATGGAATATTACTCAGCCATAAAAAGGAACGAAACTGGGTCATTTGTAGAGACATGGATGGATCTAGAGACTGTCATACAGAGTGAAGTTAAGTCAGAAAGAGAAAAACAAATATCGTATATTAACGCATATATGTGGAACCTAGAAAAATGGTACAGATGAACCGGTTTGCAGGGCAGAAATTCAGGCACAGATGAGAGAACAGACGTATGGACACCAAGGGGGGAAAGTGGTGGGTGGGCGGTGGTGGTGGGATGAACTGGGAGATTGGGATTGACATGTATACACTAATATGTATAAAATGGATAACTAATGAGAACCTGCTGTATAAAAAAATGAATAAAATTCAAAAAAAAAGATACAATCATCAGCACTACTATTCATTAAGTGTTTTTTGGACTATGATAAGCAATTTACATGTTTTATAATCACATTTAATCAATACGACCACCCTACAATGTAGGTACTTACAATCCATATTTTACAGATGAGAGAAATGAAGCTTACAGAAAAGAAGCAATTTGCCCAAAGGCACATAGCTATAAGTAATACAGTAGAGGCAGGAAGTAAGGCTAGGTCTGATACCAAAGCCAGCTAAACAAGAGCTAAAGCCTATGCAATATTTTAAACTCAAAATATGAAGTACTTTGGGATGGTTAGGGTTTAATACAACAAAATGTATCCAAAGTAAAATTTCAATTACGTAATTACACCTAAAAGATGGAAGGGATTTCACCAATACCAGTGAGGTGTAGGTAAAAACATGTAACTAAATAGCTAAGTTATAAACTAATGGTGAGTTAGAGTACCTGACGAAATATAATTCAAAAGTCCACCCAAGAAACATTATTGGTAAGTTTCAGATATGAACAAGGGAAATCAATCAAGGGTACCAATGACAATAATATTAATACACATAAAGTTATTACACAGCTTTCAAAGAGGAAAGCTTGAGGAAAGTCAATTTGATTCTTTCATGCTAAAGCAGAAAATATTCCTTAAACATAGAGGGGACGAGTTGAGGCTCATCCAATATTCTCAAATATCTAAGAATTCTCCCCAGTCTGTTGGTTGGTGGGGCTGCCAGGATCATTACTTTGCGGTTCACACAGATAAACAGAAATGAGGGACTTGAGTTTTTAGAGATCTGAGCCCGTTTCTAATAGGATATGCATAAGTCCCTACCTTAAATGTAACAGAGCTGTTATGCCTCCATGAACTTGTAAACAAGGCCATAATTAACAGAACAAAATTAGATTTTCCCATAGGTAACTATGACAGGTACAAAGTAAGGAAGTCAAAGTTCCAAGGTTCTGGGCCTTGGGCTCCTAAATCACAGATAAACACCTTCCCCACCCGACTCGCGGGCCTGTACAGATACCAATATATTCTGCTTTTAAAATATAGGATGTAAGCAGTAAAAAGAGATGGATGATAAAACTAACTGTAAAGGAAGGCCCTTCCCTTTATATTATATAAAGGTAGTATTTGAAGACAAATTATAGAACTAAGAAAGGTAATGGAACAAGGTGATGTCCACTCCAGTCATGTAAGAAGTAAAGAATTCAGAGACTATCCATGAAAATAGGGACTAAAGAGTCATACTAAAACTGCATTCTATTATAAATTTTTCAAATGTAGGACGGATTATTTTTACACCTGCGTAGAAAAAGTGATCTATATATAGTGATCTATATATATAGGGTGCTCAATGTTATTAACCCAAGCCCATCCTAATAAGGTTTTACTACTAAAGAACAGAACAGCTATGGAATATATATTTTTAAAAGTTTCTTGGAAGCACAATTAATTCGGAAAATTAATGGAGATTTGGAACACTGGAAAGGATACTAAGTTAAATACCTTTTATTTGACAAAGAGTCAAAGCCGATGATTAAACAGTGAAAAGCACTGTTCCTCTGAAAATGTAGACAAAGTAAGATACTGAACGATACTTGTGTTTCTCTTCAGATCGTATGAATCTTTCACCTTTTACTAAAAATTCCCATGGGGGGAGAAAAAGAAAGGAAAGAAGAAAAGAAAAAAAAGGAAGATACTGCAAACTAAACAATGAGAGTATAATAATAAATAGAAAACTATTCAACGAAATATAGGATTATATTGGACCTAAACAGACAACTTAGAAAAATATTAACTTGAAAAACTGAAAAGTCAATTTATAAATATAGTAATCAACAGAACAAGAATATAATATACTGTAAAATTAACATCTAAATCTTAGTATAGCATGAAACTTTTTTGTTTCTAATCAAGGAGACTAAACATGAGGATATGCATGCATCCAGCATACATGTGTCCCTGGAAACATTCAAAGCTTATGGTGGTCGTTAGAGTCACATTCCTAAGCAAAGGAGAGAGGTTTCTAATAAAGCTCAGGGATACAGTCATAGAAAACTGTCCTTAAGAATATGTGAGACTCACTTCTAAGTTTAGGTTTGCTCATTATGTTAAAAACAGACTTAATGAGAAAGGATAATGACTAAAGGTGTGTCCACTGAGTCTCCATGGCTTCTGAGATCTAAACTTGAGACTACCTCTCTAGTGCTAGCAGGAAACCAGTGAACTAGAAGCTCTAGAAGATTGGGGCCGGGGGCAGGCCTTGATGGAGAACTAGATTAGACGGAAGTTAGAAAATACAGGTTTATCAAGTGTTCTCTTTCTTGATATTAAAAAATACACATACACACACACACAGAGTAAACCCATCTCCAGCTAAAAGATATACAAGAAGCAAAGAGGAATGTTCCTCTTTGCTACATTAAAAAAAAAAATTTAGAATAATGCATAGCAGGAAAATGAACACTTCCCATTTGGTTTCTTGCCATTAGAAAGGAGCTGATGATGTTCCACTTTGTCCTTGACAACAACCAAACCTACCATGTGGTAACGTTATGTTCGCACCATCAATGATTGCCTGTGCCAGTTCATGATCATTGTTTTCAAAAGCATGTGCTGCAGCCTTCAAGGCATCCCAAATCTCTTTACGGCCTTCAAAAGCTGGTGCAGTATCCCAAAATTCATCTCTCTTGCTGCGTAGTTGTCCATCTGTCATGGGATAATCACTTTTCCATTTGGGTTTCTCCTTTTTCAAAGGCTGGTTACGACCTAAAGCGACTGAGAAGAAAAATAAAAGGCTGACATCAAAACCAAAATTTATAAAAGATGTTTTAATAGCTATCTGGCCATCTTCTTTGGTTCTTTCATCAAAATTATAGCTGGAAAGTTGGCCCACTAGCTAACTCTTGCATTCTGAATTCCCTTAACCTATTTTATTTTAGATCCACAAGAGCAAATGGAGATATTAGGTAGCTCTACTCAAATCTTCCAGTGACAAGTTAGTAGCTCTTTTCCATTCAGTCTGCCTTCTCCAAAGGAGAATTTTTGTTTGTTTTTTGCGGTACACGGGTCTCTCACTGTTGTGGCCTCTCCCGTTGCGGAGCACAGGCTCCAGGCGCGCAGGCTCAGCGGCCATGGCTCATGGGCCCAGCCGCTCCGCGGCATGTGGGATCCTCCCGGACCGGGGCACGAACCCGTGTCCCCTGCATCGGCAGGCGGACTCTCAACCACTGCGCCACCAGGGAAGCCTGAGAATTTTTTAAATTATCTAGAAAAATCGTAGTAAGTGTTCCATCAGACAGCAGTGGCAGAATTTAAAAAGAGTCAAAGGATAGCATAAAAGAGAGGTGAGATACTAGGAGAAACCAAATGGCATATGTCCAAGGGTCCTTGAATCTCAGGACCCTTGAACATATGAAGCCGGAAAGCAGGAACTGAGAAATCTCAAAGAGGGAAAAGACTACTTTGTGGTATCCAAAGGAAGAACAGCCAAACCACCAGATCCACAAGGAAACCTGATCATAGAAAAGCTTCCTCTAGCACCCTGTTCTGGACATGAGTCTAAGGAACTGTAAGTATCTTTCCCTGAAACTCAAATATAGAAGCTAATTTAGAAAGGGATGAGGGCGAGAGGTAGTGCTTTACTCTTTAGAGGGACCAGGATTGGAACAGGCGATCCTTGATACTAGGCCAAAGGAGAAGTGCCCAACCACAAGGAGAAGAACTACAACACCCTACTCTAGTTTTAATCCAAGAGGAGAAGAAAAAAGAGGGTAAGAGTCCACTCCTTTTTTGCTCTAAGTGGCAGCGTGGCTCCTTAGAGAATGTAGTAGTAGTGCTATAACGAGTCTGATGCAGCTTCTTTGCACCCAGATACTTACCTGGCATATGACCACTGATCTCATACTGACATACAGAGACATTCTTATCTTACACAGAGCCACAGATAAGAAATGGTTAAACAGAAGAACAGGTAAAAAGAAAACTGAAGCTCCATGGAGTGTTGGGTAAGAGTGGGTGTGAAATAAATGACAGAGTGGGTAGGAGGGAGAGGGTGTATATCAAAATTCAATGTTCTATATTTAATTGCAGGAAGAATACTAATTTAAAAGAAATTACTCTCAAAATGGTTCTAAAGAATCCCTGATATCAACCATTCCCTCACTGGCCCAGGGTCAGATGAAATTTGAGTTATTCATAACAGAAATAAAACAAAATAACTCTAGCCCCTAGGCAATCTCTACATCCTATACCAGGCTATATTTCAAGATGACGGGACCAATTCATGCTGCAAAGTGTATCTGGTCTGACACTTGGAGTAAACCATGCTCTCTTCACCCAATCTGGCCACCTCATTTCAAGGCAGCACATCAGGCCTCATCCCCTCACCTTCAGAACACCCAAAGGTGTTCAGAATATGTCAGATAATCACATTCCACCCCCTACTGATTCCACCAACAAGGTAAAATTAAAGGTAAATTTTATTTTCTGCTATATTAACCTTTAGATGAGTCAGAAACAGTTTAGAGACAACATTCACTATTAGTTTACTGAGCAGGGAGTGGAAGATAAGACATCACAAGTAGATACCTATTTGAATAGGTAGCTAATTCAATACTCAAATAAATACCTATTTGAATAAAATTTCATGTCTACTTGAAGAGTTCCAGAGAATTGTCTAATGTCTATTAGACAATTGTCTATTGTCTAATTGTCTGTCATATGTATTAAGTGTACCAGAGAGAAAGTTGATATAACTGTAATTGTGGGAGAATCGCAACGCAAAGGCAAAGACAACAACAAAACCTCCACGATCTCGGTACTTAAGCAAAGGAAACTGAAAGGTCCTCAAAGAGAAGAACCCAACAGAAAAACTAGCTCACAGTAAAGGTAGAAGATACTTTGGAAAAAGTAAAAGCACCTTCCTTACAAATATGACAGCTTTATTTTATCTCCCCTCACCTGTAGAAGGCATAAGAATAAAGTCAAATAAAAAGTATAAATGGGACTTCCCTGGTGGCACAGTGCTTAAGAATCCGCCTGCCAATGCAGGGGACACGGGTCCGAGCCCTGGTCCGGGAAGATTCCAAGTGCCGCGGAACAACTAAGCCCATGCGCCACAACTGCTGAGCCGGCGCTCTAGAGCCCGCGAGTCACAACTACTGAGCCCACGTGCCACAACTACTGAAACCCGTGCACCTAGAGCCCATGCTCAGCAACAAGAAAAGCCACCGCAATGAGAAGCCCGTGCACCACAACGAAGAGCAGCCCCCACTCACCGCAACTAGAGAAAGCCCGCGTGCAGCAACGAAGATCCAACGCAGCCAAAACTAAATAAATAAATTTTTTTAAAAAAAGTATAAATGATACATTATGCTGCTTAGGGATAATCATTACTCTAAATGCATTTTCAAATCTGTATGCTGTCAACAGTTCCAAAGTAATTACTTTGTGTAAAAGTAAATAAGACAAAATGAATGCTTGTGACATGTAAGTAAAGCTTACTTTTACTTCCGCCTAGGTCTCTGCTTTCCCTATATCACAAACATCTGTAATGGAGAATATCTGCCTATCAAATGTCCACTATAAAAATACTTAAGTCTTGGGATTTCCCTGGTGGCACATTGGTTAGGACTCTGTGCTTCCAATGCAGGGAGCCCAGGTTCGAGCCCTAGTCAGGGAACTAGATCCCACATGCATGCCGCAACTAAGGAGCCCACGTGCCACAGCTAAAACCCAGCACAACCAAATAAATAAATATTAAAAAAAATACTTAAATCTTTGCAACATAAAATATTTTAATGAAACCACTAAGCAGTACAGAATTTTCACTACAAAATATGAGGTTAAAAGCTTCATGTTAGGGCTTCCCTGGTGGCGCAGTGGTTGAGAGTCCGCCTGCCAATGCAGGGGACGCAGGTTCGTGCCCCGGTCCGGGAAGATCCCACATGCCGCGGAGCGGCTAGGCCCGTGAGCCATGGCTGCTGAGCCCGTGCGTCCGGAGCCTGTGCTCCGCAACAGGAGAGGCCACAACAATGAGAGGCCCGCGTGCCGCAAAAAAAAAAAAAAGAAAAGTTTCGTGTTAAACTAAATGTGGTTTATCGTCTAAGTTATTACTTTTGTTAAATAAACTGGGGAAAAACATGAAAATTTAGCAAAAGCATTTAAACTATCATCCTGAAATATTTATCTTCATGAAAACATTTAGGGTTGTTATGAGGATTTAATAAATTAACACTGTATAGCACTTACAATAATGATAGATATATAATAAAACTACAGTAAGTGCTTGTTAAATAAAAATAACCTTGGAAGTATATATGAATTCTTAAATCTTCAAACATTTTTGCAAAAATATACAGACTAAGTCTTTTTTCTTTTCATGATTTCTGAACAGAACCTGACATTCTGAGACCATAAAACAAAGTACCTTCCTTAATTTTTCCTTACCGAAAAAAAGAAACAAAAGATTAATAAAGAAATTAATTTTTTTTAAAAAAAACTAAGTTATTTCAGAAAACACCCTTTTTTCCCTATCAATACACATTTACTTTCAAAACTTTGCCAAAAACTCACCCTTCTCAGAAGCCTCTTGATAACATTCATCTACGCCTTATCTTCTCTTTCCTTGTAACCTTTCAACATTTCTTCCCAAAGATGTGACAAATAAATAGATCTAACATGTAAAAACCCCAAGAAAGATTTGCTTCTCAGAGCTAAATATCGATAAGAAACACAATCTTAAATATTTTTACTCCACAACTGAATGCTTTTTGCAACTCATTTTGACATTTTATTGGTAAAAAAACAATGATCTCTGAAGTGAAGTATGTTTGTAATTGTTTTCCTGCCTTTGGTTCCTCTTTTGAAAACTGATTTAATATCGGGACTCTTCAAATGAAGTAAGGAGAGGCCATTAATGCACAGGTACTGTAGATATCACAATATGACTCAAGAAATAATAGCTTTAACAGACTGAAAACTCAAAGAGTTTTCCTAACACAACATTCAGGTAAAAAAAACCTGAATATTTAAAAAGATCACAATCAAAGGGAAAAATGTTGTTCAGAAGAATTCTGAAGACTTTAAAGCAACACGGAATAGAACTCGGATAACGCACCTATTTTAGATTGATTATAGAGTCTTAAAATCGTGAAAATGAAAGGGAAATTTTTCTGTCACTTCAAGAGTTAAGAATAGATCCTACAGAACCCTTCTGTAACAGATTGTGCTAGCTTAAAAGGATAGTTGTAAAATATTTTATTCTCACGTAAATTTAGAATACACTATATATACACATACGCATACATATATTCCCTAAGGCAACTAACTGCCAAAATAAAAATAGGGATATGGGGCTTAAAATGCCTAAAATACGAGCATCAACATGCCAACAGTCAATACCAAACCCATATCTGCTCTACTGTCTGAGAATTTAGAGGTGGAAGAGACCTTAGATGGTTTGAGCAACCTTACTATTTGACAGAAGACCTAACGAGGATAAATGACTTGCTCAAGGTCAAAAAGAGCCAAGACTAGAACCCAGATGACTAGATTCAAAGGCCAGAGCTCTCTTTGCATTATAGCACTCCATGTCTTACCAGAGCTGAGAAGTATGTTTTCTTTTACAAACCAAATCAATTATGAAGGTTCACTCAAAATAAAGCATGTGTTGAGCTGTTTTTCTAGTATCACTCATCCATCTTTCACGGGCTTCATTATGACCAATGGAATGTCTCTGGTACGACAAAGGAAAAGCTAACCAAGCAGCACCAGCTCCCCAACTCCATCCAATTTACCACCTAATTCATTTCTTTGGAGATATACTCACCGAAGAAGAATCATATAAGGAAAGAGGTAATGCAGTTTTCTGGCCTGTCAGCTTCAACTTACAAAGTACTCAGCATCTATACCACATTAGGCACTAAAGATCACATGTATGCATACTTACTTAAGTAACTTAGATACATCATTTTTTTATGCTACAATTTAATACTAAATAGAAATGAGAACTTTGATTGTACTTCTACCCTAAAGCTTATAAAAATTAAGCAACTAGAGCATAATTTTAAAGGCATATAATAATTTCTAATGTTGTTTGAGCTACCTTTATTGAGGGGGAAAAAAAAATCAACATAATGACCTCATATCGACTTCCTGGCCCTGTTTCTCAGAGTGTAAGTCTACTTACCAATGGTCTGAGCATACAAACAGGCAAAAGGAGAGCCTAACTGCAACATAATGTTTCAAAGACTTTTTTAATGGATGAGTCTTATTAGAAATGTTAGAAAAACATACAATTAAATCACACACACAAAACAACGTTATTAAAAAGGGCAACATTACATAAAATTGGGACTAAGAATATGGTCACCTAACACCAGCACACTGTACCTTTTAAGTAATACATTAAACTTTCAGATGGTTCATTCTACTGAGGGGTAGGGAGGTGGGGAATGGCTTTATCCAGCATTACATTCTTTGGAATGCAGGGACCTTTTCTTCTCTCAATTTACGGGCAGTTTGGGGGAGGGAAGCACACACAAGTCAAGGATGCCCACAATTTCCACTACTATCTAACACTGTGTTGAAAGTACTAGCCAGCACAAGCAGACAGAACAAAACAATTAGAAGTATAAGAACCAGAAAGGAAGAAAACCGTCTCTAACTGCAAATGATATGATGGGTATGACTGGAAAATACAAGAAAATCAGTGCTAAAATGAATTGATAAAAGAAATTAACATAGTAACAGGATATAAAATGTAGGCCTTCTTATATACATAAAATACCCAGCTAGAAGATGCAATGGATGAAAAGGTGCTGTTTATAATAGAAACATAAAAGATATAATACTCGGAATGCAACAACTCAGGAAAACTTTTTTAAAACCCATGAAAGATGCAAAAGTAGACTTGAACAAAATGAAGACATCTCTTGTACTTGAACTTCAACATTATAAAAATGTCAATCCTTCTAAAGTTAACACCTACATTTAACATGATTCCAGTGAAAATAATTTTTTCAAAACTTTTTCTCATGCTAGATGAGTTGATACTAAAATACATACAGGGGACTTCCCTGGTGGTGCAATGGTTAAGAATCCGCCTGCCAATGCAAGGGACACGTGTGTGATCACTGGTCCAGGAAGATCCCACATGCCGTGGAGCAACTAAGCCTGTGTGCCACAACTACTGAGCTTGTGCTCTAGAGCCTGCGAGCCACAACTACTGAGCCTACGTGCCACAACTACTGAAGCCCATGCGCCTAGAGCCCATGCTCCACAACAAAGAGAAGTCACAGCAATGAGAAGCCTGTGCACCGCAACGAAGAGTAGCCCCCTCTCACCACAACTAGAGAAAGCCTGCACACAGCAACAAAGACCCAATACAGCCAAAAATAAATAAAATTAAATGAATAAAAATTTTAAAAATTAAATAAAAGGGAAAAATAAGAAGAAAGGTTCTTTCTTACTGACAAATGCTGGTAATAAACAAAGAAAAGAATGACATATTTAAAAGAATCATTCTTTAGAACCCCATAACTGATTCAGGTAAGGATTATCGATAAATATACTAAAGCATCATGGGTAACAGAATACGCAGGGTATCAGAGGATCACCCCAAAATATTGTGAACTGCTAAGGAGAAATTACACTGTAGATACCTGACATTCATTACCTTAACCAAGTGACCAAACTTAAGTCTCCTGATGTGCTGCAATATGAAGTAAACAGAACAAAAATGAAGTGTTCTTACCCAAAATGTTTAACTTGACTCTAATTAAACTTCTAAACCTAACTTCTCATTTATAGGAAATACAAAGACTAAAGGAAAAAGTTAAAACATTTTCAGACATTGCCAAACATCCCCTGGAGGGTAAAACTGTCCCCAGTTGAGAAACACTGGTCTACACCAAATGAGACAAAATATGAACTTTGGTTGAAACCCGGTATGGAAAAAAGTTATAAAAGATAATCTGGGACAACTAGATAAATCTAAATAAGAATAGATAATAGATGTCATTAAGAAATTACTTTAACATTTTCCTAGGGGAATTCCTTGGTGGCACAGTGGTTAAGAATCCGCCTGCCAATGCAGGGGACACGGGTTTGAGCCCTGGTCCGGGAAGATCCCACATGCCACGGAGCAACTAAGCCCATGCGCCACAACTACTGAGCCTGCACTCTATAGAGCCCACGAGCCACAACTACTGAGCCCACATGCCTAGAGCCCGCGCTCCGGAACAAGAGAAGCCACCACAATGAGAAGCCTGCACACCAGAACGAAGAGTAGCCCCCATTCGCCAAGTAGAGAAAGCCTGCGTGCAGCAACGAAGATCCAACGCAGCCAAAATAAAGAAAGAAAAAAATTTTGTAATGACACAGCAAAATAGTCTTATTCATGAAGTAGAGGCATGCTGAAATTTTTAGAAGTGTTACAATGTCTACAACTTTCATTGGTTCAGCTGTTAAAATGGGGAGTGTGCCTGTATATATATATACAAAACATACATATACACACATACAAAAGAGAGAAAAAATGTGAATACAGCAAAACGTTGGCTACAAATTTACATGGAAAGTACATGTGTACTCATTTACCATTATGTTTACACAACTGTTGAAGCTCCCCATAATTGATTTTAATAAAAGATAAAGGAATTATACATTTAAGATACAAAGCATATAAATCAGAAGCTGAATCCTTGCTACTCAAACTCCCAGTTTCAGAGTCCTCTTTAGGTATGGCTTTTAGGCACATACCTAATCCTCATATATTTCCATATCCAGATTCCAACGCCAACCCTGAGCACTGAAGCTTGTTGGGACCATCTACAATTTAGAACACAACAACTGAAGGGAGATCTGGAAAACTCAAAACAAAAGCAACAGAAATATTGAACAGTTATTACTTAAACTCTCATCTGTGGGATAGTGCTTATTTGGAACAAAGAATTAATAAACCAGCAATAACATTTTAAAAGAACATTAAATAATTATAAAACAGCCAATTTTGGGCTTCCCTGGTGGCAAAGTGGTTAAGAATCTGCCTGCCAATGCAGGGGACATGGATTCAAGCCCCAGGCCGGGAAGATCCCACATGTCACAGAGCAGCTAAGCCTGTGCGCCACAACTACTGAAGCCTGTGTGCCTAGAGCCCATGCTCCGCAACAAGAGAAGTCACTGCAATGAGAAGCCTGCACACCGCAACAAAGAGTAGCCCCCACTCGCAGCAACTAGAGAAAGCCCATGCACAGCAACGAAGACCCAACACAGCCATAAGTAAATAAATAAATAAATAAGAATTTTTTCAAAAAACAGCCAATTTACCAAGAAGATATAACATCATAAATATGTATGCACCTAACAATAGGGTTTCAAAGTGCATGAAGAAAAAACTGAATTAAAGGAGAAACAGACCATCCTAAAATTATACTTAAATATTTTAAATTCTTCTATTAGTAACTTATAGAACAATAAGCCAGAAAATCAGCAAGAATACAGAAGACCTGAACATTATCAACAAACTTGACTTAAATGACACTGATAGGAAACCCCACCCAACAAAGAGAACATACATTCTTACCAAGTGTATATACAGGCCATTCACCAAGACAGATTATACAAACCTTAAAAGAAGTCATACAAAGTATGCTCTACAACCATAATTAAATTAAATTAGAAATTAATAACATAAAGATACATGGAAAATCCCCAAATAACTATAAATTAAATAATACACATATAAATAAATCATGAGTCAAAGGGAAATTAGAAAATAACTTGAATGGAATGAAAATGAAAATACAATATATCAAAACTCTAGGATGGACTTCCCTGGCGGCACAGTGGTTACGAAGCTGCCTGCCAATGCAGGGGACACGGGTTCGAGCCCTGGTCCGGGAAGATCCCACATGCCGCGGAGCAGCTAAGCCCATGCGCCACAGCTACTGAACTTGTGCTGTAGAGCCTGAGAGCCACAACTACTGAGCCCGCATGCCACAACTGCTGAAGCCCGCACACCTAGAGTCCGTGCTCCGCAACAAGAGAAGCCACTGCAGTGAGAAGCCCAAGCACCGCAACGAAGAGTAGTCCCCGCTTGCCGCAACTAGAGAAAGCCTGTGCACAGCAATGAAGACCCAACTCAGCCAAAAATATATAAATAAATAAATTTTTTTTAAAAAAAAAGAAAAAACTCTAGGATGCTGCTAAAAAACACTGCTCAGACAAAAACTTACAGCATTAAAATGCTTCTATTAGAAAAGTCTCAAATCAATAAAGTAGGCTTCTACCTTAAGACTAAAAGAACAAATTAAACGCAAAGTAACCTTAAGAAAGAAAATAATAAAGAGCAGAAACCAAAGAAATTGAAAACAGAAAAATACAGAAAAATCATAAAAGCAAAAGCTGATTCTTTAAAAATATCAAACTGATAAATCTCTACCTAGACTGATCAAGAAAAAAAGAAGACAAATACTACCAATATCAGGAATGAAAGAGGTAATATCACTATAGACCCAACAGATACTAAAGCGATAACAAAGGAATATCTATCTATTCACGAAGAAAACAATTACTTGACTAGCTCTGTATATACTAGCTGTCTATATACTAAAGACATTGCATTGTTGCAACAAAGAAAAGTCCAAGTCCAAATGGTTTCACTACTGAATTCTATCAACATACAAGGAAGAGATAATACTAATTACTCACAATCACTTTCAGAAAACAAAAGAGAAGGGAACACTAAGTCAATTTATGAGGCCATGACTGCACTGATAACAACACCAGACAAATATAAGAAAACTATCAACAAATATGCCTCATAAACATAGATGCAGAGATGCAGACTTAAAGACCTTATCAATCATATAAGAACTGAAAGAATTCATCACCTACATACCTGTACCACAGGAAATATCAGAAGTCTTTTGGGGACTTCCCTGGTGGCACAGTGGTTAAGAATCCACCTACCAATGCAGGAGACACAGGTTCAATCCCTGGTCCAGGAAGATCCCACATGCCACGGAGCAACTAAGCCTGTGCGCCACAACTACTGAGCCTGTGCTCTAGAGCCTGTGAGCCACAACTACTGAGCCTGCATGCCACAACTACTGAAGCCCGCATGCCTAGAGCTTGTGCTCCGCAACAAGAGAAGCCACCGCAATGAGAAGCACACACACCACAATGAAGAGCAGCCCCCGCTCACCACAACTAGAGAAAGCCCGTGCACAGCAACAAAGCTCCAAGCAGCCAAAAATTTAAAAAAAAAAAAATCCTTTGGGCAGAAATAAAATGATAACAGATGGAAATATGAATCTACATAAAGGAATGGGGAGCACCAGAAATGGATAACTACATGAATAAAACCATTATTATTCATATTGCCTTAAAAAAAAATTGGGTTGGCCAAAAACTTTGCTCAGGTTTTTCCATGTTACAGAAAAACCTGAACTAACTTTTTGGCCGACCCAATAACTGAGTGATATCATCGGAAAAGGAGTAAGGACTTCCAAAAACTCCTCCTCCATTAATACAATGAGAACATTGGCAAAAACTCAAAATAAACTTCTTCAGTATTTTGGAAATTAACCAAAGACCTGCAACAATCCAGGGAACATTTATTCTTTCTTATTCAAGAAAAATAGCTGAATTTTGGTTAAAAAAAAAAAAACTGTATGTGGTATTTAAGCATACCCTAGGCCCATCCCCCTCTCCTCAGCTCCAGGGTAGCCTTGAAAACCAACAGATAGCAATACAATGAAAGCCACCAACTCAGCAGCCACATGAAGGGTCAAAACAGGGTTGGTACTCTTTAAAAGCCCCATCTGCAGAGAATTGTCATTTTTTGGCCTATCTGAAAGTTCTTTAGAAAATACTACTCATAAAGCTTGTCCTTATTTGACCTGACTTAGAGAGAACCCAGTATGAACAGCCTTTTCCTGGGGGCATTTGTCAAAAACAATCAGCAGCAATTGTTTAACACTGTACCTGCATGGGGCAATGAAAAATTTAGACCAAGAAGCTAATCAAAGCTGCAGAATGAGATGTCCAGAAAATATGACATACTTTTGGGGATCTAAAAGGTTACACATACGCATATAATTGTGTACACACAGGGCCATGCATTCAGGAAAGACCTGAGAAGGTCCTACACTCTCACTTATGACTGAATATTGAGGCTCTGTGCACAAAGGAAGTAAGAGCTAAGGAAACTGCCTGAGTTTTGAAAGTAGACCCTAATATGAACATAGGGCCACTCAGCAAAGAATAGGAGACTTACTCGTTCTAGGCTGTTAAGGAAATCTGTCCAATCATTAGCTTACCACTAAGCTAATTAAGCAGAGATTTCACTGGCTACACCTAACAAGGAATATAAACTTTACAGAATAAGTTCAGGAAAGTCAGTAAACAAAAAGCAACAACAATAACAAACCCTGAGGGAGAAGGGAGAATCTGATTTCCGGGGTTGCCATATATTAAACGTCTAGTTTTCAACCAAAAATTATGAGGCATGCAAACAAACAAGAAAGTATGGCCCACACATGGGAAAAAAGGCAGATAATAGAAACTGTCACTGAGGAATAGGAAGCCCAAGCATTGGACTTACTAGCCAAAGATTTTAAATCAGCTATTTTAAATATGTTCAAAAACCTGAAGGAAATCATGTGTAAAGAACTAAAGCAATGAGAATTAAGTCTCAACAAAGAGATGAAAATTAGTTTTTAAATTAGGGAGTTGAAAAGTACAATAACAAATGAAAAATTCACTAGAAAGGCTCAATAGTATATTTGAGCAGGCAGAAGAAAGAATCAGTGAACTTGAAGATAGGTCAACTGAGGTGACCTTGTCTGAGGAACATAAAAGAAAAAACGAATGAAAAAAAATGAACAGCTCAAGTGGGGCACTGTCAAGATTACCAATAGGGCTTCCCTGGTGGCACAGTGGTTGAGAGTCCGCCTGCCGATGCAGGGGACACGGGTTCGTGCCCCGGTCCGGGAAGATCCCACATGCCGCGGAGCGGCTAGGCCCGTGAGCCATGGACGTTGAGCCTGCGTGTCCGGAGCCTGTGCTCCGCGACGGGAGAGGCCACAACAGTGAGAGGTCCGCGTACCAAAAAAAAAAAAAAAAAAAAAAAAGATTACCAATATACACACAACGAGAGTCCTAGAAGAAGGGAGAGAAAGGGGTAGAAAGAATATTGGAAGAAATAATGGCTGAAAACTCATATTTCATGAAAAAGATCAATCTACACATGCAAGAAACTCAACAAACTCAGAGATCACCACTTAGACGCATCATAATTAAGCTGTCAAAAGTCAAAGATAAAGAATCTTGAGGGACTTCCCTGGTGGTCCGGTGGGTAAGACTCTGTGCTCCCAATGCAGGGGGCCCAGTTCTATCACTGGTTGGGGAACTAGATCCCGCATGCATGCTGCAACTAAGAAGTCCGCATGCTGCAACCAAGAGCCCACATGCTGCAACTACAGGTCGCACATGCTGCAATGAAGATCCCACATGCTGCAACTAAGACCCCACATGCTGCAACTAAGACCCAGTGCAGCCAAAATAAATAAATAAATAAATATTTTTTAAAAAACATTAAAAAAAAAGAATCTTGAAAGAACAAGAAGTAACTCCTCACATACAAGCATCCTCAAAAAGTTTAACAACTGATTTCTTATCAGAAGCCATGGAGGACAGAAGGCATTGGGACAACATACTAAAAGTAATGAAAGGAAGAGTGTGTCAACCAAGAATTCTACATCCAGAAAAAAGTATCCTTTGAAAATTAAAGAGAAAATAAAACATTCCCAGATAAGCAAAAACTGAAAGGATTTGTTGGCAGCAGACCAGCTCTGCAAAAAATACAACAGGGAGTCTTCAGGCTGAAATAAAGGATACTAGACAGTAACTTGAATACACATTAAGAAATAAAGACCAGGAATCCCCTGGCAGTCCAGTGGTTTGGTTAGGGTTTCGCGCTTCCACTGCAGGGGGCACAGGTTTGATCCCTGGTCGAGGAACTAAAATTCCACATGCCACACAGAGGGAGGGAGAGAGGGAGGGAGGGATGGAGGGAGGGAGAGAGGGAGGGAGGGGGGGAGAGAGGGAGGGAGGGATGGAGGGAGGGAGGAAGGAAGGGAGGAAGGAAGGAAAAGAAAATCAGTAACATTACACAGGTCAACATAAAAGACAGCATGTGTGTATTTTTTTTCTTTGTAACTTTGTTTCCTCCTATTTGATTTTAAAGACAATTGTATAAAAAATAATTTAAAATTTGTGTTGATGAGCATACAACATTTAAAGATGTAATATGTATATCAATAACAGCCCAAAGAAGGTGGGAGGGAATGGAGCTGTATAAGTTTTGTTTTTTTTTTTTTTTTTTTTTTGCAGAGCACAGGCTCAGGACGCGTAGGCTCAGCGGCATGTGGGATCTTCCCGGACCGGGGCACGAACCCGTGTTCCCTGCATTGGCAGGCGGACTCCCAACCACTGCGCCACCAGGGAAGCCCTGTATAAGTTTTATATGCTACTGAAATTAGTCTGGTTTCAATCAGAACCGAATTGTTATAAATTAAGATATTAATTATAATCCCCAGAGCAAGAAACAGGAAAATGACTCAAAATATATAGTAAAAAAAATTTAAAGGGAATTAAAATGATACGCTAGAAAATATCTATTTAACACAAAAGAAGGCACTAATGCAGGGATGTAAGTAAAAAGGAATAAGACATACAGCAAAAAAACAGCAAAATGGTAGGTGTAAATCCTATCTTACTAGTAATTACATGAAATATAAATATTAAGCATTCCAATCAAAATGTTGAAATTTGCAGAATGGACCAAAAAACACAATCTAACTGCATGCTGTCTACAAAGAGACATTTTAGATTAAAAAACACATTTAAGTCGAAAGCAAAAGGATGGAAAAAGATATATCATGCAAGCAGTTATCAAAAGTGGAGTGGCTATATTTATATCAGACAAAATAGACTTTAAGACAAAAATTTTTACTAACAAAGACAAAGAAGGACATTCATAATAAATGTGTCAATTCATCAGGAAGACATAACAATTACACACATATATGCACATACCAACAGAGCTCCAGAATATATGAAGGAAATATTGACATAACTAAAGGGAGAAATAGTTCTACAATAATAGTTAGAAACTTCAATACTCTAATTTTCAATAATGGGCAGAATATCTAGATAGAGTATCAGTACAGAACCAGAGGACTTAATATTATAAACCAGTTAAACCTAATATACATATATACAGTCGACCCGAGCATTCAAACACAGGTTTCAATGCTCAGGTCTACTTTTATGCAGATATTTTTCAATAGAAAATACCTCTGTACTACATGGCCTATGATTGGTTGCATCCACAGATGTGAAGGAGCCACAGATGCAGAGGACCAACTATAAATTATATACAGATCAACCCCACTTGTTCAGGGTCTACATATATAAAACACTCTGCCCAGACTAATAAGTTAGGTCACAGAACAAGTCTCAGTAAACTTTAGATGAAATCATACGACATATCTTCTCTGACCATAATGGAATAAAGCTAGGAATTAATAACAGAAAGAAAACTGGAAAATTCACAAATATATGGAAATTAAGCAACACACTATTATACAACCAATGGACCAAATAAGATATCAAAAAGAAAATGAGACAATACATTAAGACAAATGAAAACAAAAACGCAAATACAAAAACTCATGGGATGCAGGATCTTCCCTGGTGGTCCAGTAGGTAAGAATCCGTGCTCCCAATGCAAGGGGCCTGGGTTCGATCCCTGGTCAGGGAACTAGATCTCACATGCATGCTGCAACTAAGAGTCCACATGCCGCAACTAGGCCCGCATGCCACAACTAAAGATCCTGCATGCCACAACTAAACATGCTGCAATGAAGATCCCGCATGCTGCAACTGAGAACCAGCACAGGCCAAATAAATAAATAAATAAATAAATAAATAAATAAATCACCTCATGGGATGCACCAAAAACAGTGCTCGGAGGGAAATCTCCAACTATAAACATCTACATTAAAAAAGAAGACAGGGCTTCCCAGGTGGCGCAGTGGTTGAGAGTCCGCCTGCCGATGCAGGGGACACAGGTTCGTGCCCCAGTCCGGGAAGATCCCACATGCCGCGGAGTGGCTGGGCCCATGAGCCATGGCCGCTGAGCCTGCGCATCCGGAGCCTGTGCTCCGCAACGGGAGAGGCCACAACAGTGAGAGGCCCGCGTACCGCAAAAAAAATAAAATAAAAATAAAAAAGAAGACAGATCTGAATCAATAACCCAACTTTGCACCTTAAGGAAGAGCAAAGTAAACCCAAAGCTAACAGAAAGAAGGTATAATTAAAGATTAGAGTGGAGATAAACAAAATAAAGGACAGAAAAACAACAGAGATTCAACAAAACCAAATGCTAGTCCTTCTAAAAAATGAACAAAACTGACAAACCTTTAGCTAGACTGACTAAGAATAAAAGAGAGAAGGCACAATTAAAATCAGAAATGAAAGTGCAAATATTACTACTGACCTTACAGAAATAAAAAATATAAGAGAATACTAGAATACTATGAATTGTTGTACACCAACAAATTAAATAACCTAGATGAAATGGACAAGTTCCTAGAAACACAAAATTATCAAAACTGACTTAAGAAGAAATAGAAAATCTCAACAGACTTATAACAAGTAAAGAGATTGAATCAATAACCAAAATCCTCCCAACAAAGAAAAGCCCAGGACCAGATGGCTTCACTGGTGCATTTTACCAAACATTTAAAGAAGAATTAACACCAATTCTTCTCAAATGCTTCCAAAAAAATAGAAGAGGAGGGAACACTTTCTAACTCATTCTATGAAGCCAGCATTCCCTAACCAAAGCCAGACAAATACAATACAAAAAACCTACAGACCAATATCCTTAAGACAGATGCAAAATCCTCAACATAATACTTGCAAACTGAATCCAACAGCATATTAAAAAGATTATGCACCACGACCAAGTGGGATTTATCCCATGAATGCAAGACTGATTCAGCATAGAAAATCACTGTAATATGCCATATTAATAAAACAAAGGAGGGAACTCCCTGGTGGTCCAGTGGTTAGTACTCAGCACTCTCACTGCCATGAGCCCAGGTTCAATCCCTGGTAGGGGAACTAAGATCCTGCAAGCTGCATGGCATGGCCCAAAAATAAATAAATAAAATTAAAAAACAAAGGAAAAAACCCACGTGATCATCTCTATGACTGCAGACAAAAAGCACCTGACAAAACCCAACACGCTTTCATGATAAAACACTCATAAAGCTAGGAATAGACAGGAACTTCTGTGACATGATAAAAGGTCTTTATGAAAACTCACAGCTAACATCATACTCAATGAAGAAACAAACTGAAAGTTGCCCCCCAAGATCAAGAAGCTAAGAAACTCTTATTGCTGTTGTGAGGGGGAAGGAGGGAGGGAGGGAGGGAGGGAGGAAGAGGGAGACCCTCTAAGTATTGCTGTGCTTTACTGTACAATCAAGCAAAAAAAAGTTACTATTCTTTGGAAATTCAAAGCTTTTTAATTCCGACATGTTTGAATTACATAAGAGGATATACAAAAACATCATTTAAATATCTGCAATGATGATGATCATTAAATACCTGCACTACAATGGAAAGAAACTAGCCCATTTCAAACAAGGAGTTCTATGAGACATTCAAAATCTTAAGAGCATAGTTATCACTGTGCATGATGGTATAACTATAAAGTAATGAGACTGTCTATCAAATGCCACACCTAAAACAAGTTATGTATAATCACTATGTATTTACACAAATATATTCTGAGTAGGTACTGTTGATGAGGCACTATAAGGCCAAAAAATACACTGAAAGGTATAATATAATTTGGAGAACCAAATTTTCACTATTTAAAAGAAGTACTACAACAAAAAAAAAGGAAGGAAAGCAGACAGACAGGTATCAGCTCATTTGTACAAAAGGAAACAGAAGGATAAATCAGAAACCAATGGTACTGGTTACTTACAGAGGGTGAGTGGAAATGCAATGGAAATAATGGAAAGATGGGTAAGAGGTAGAAATGAATAAGGGTTACACTTCTGAGTATACCTTTTTGCCTAGTTCTAACTTACACTTCTGAGTATACCTTTTTGCCTAGTTCTAACTTTTAGAACTATGTTAACATTACACATACTCAAACAAGCAAACAAATAAAATCAACAAGAGGGGGAAAACTAAAAATGGAACACAACTAGAAATCAATGAATTTAACTGTATTTCAAAGGATTAAAAAACTACATTAAAAGGGTGTGTATCTAACCCAACATTTGAACACAGTAATTTTACCCTTAGGCTACAGACATAAAGAACTGTAAACAAATACTGAACTCTAGTTAGTAGTTTTGTTTTTCACAATGAAATGTATTAGCAATTCCAAACTATTCTATGTATATTCTCAGACTGAGTAAACAAGTAAATACACTGCGGAAATTGGGAGCCAGGTTTCTTTATTCTAAGAGAATTATAAATATGGACAGGGAAAGGCTAGAATGAACCCTGTACCATTAGACTGAATGAGAGAGATCAGTATGAACTCATTATTTTTAATATATAAAAAGGTACAGATGTGTGTTATACACATGTATATATCATATATATCTGTATCTCCTATATAGCTTAGGGATATATAGGCTATATATAAATATGTATCCTAGCTCTTTCCACTGTGAGGATCTAGAGGCAAAGACACTCCAATAGCACCAAACACACCTGCATTCTAGATTTTGGCTTCTAAGTATCATTCTCCACTAAAAGGAACCAGGGGTCTCTGGCTGATTCCAGGGCTCTGACAAGTAAAATACAAAATGAAACTGGAACATCTTGTTATGTCAGAAAACAAGTAAGTGATCAAGAATAATGAAGTCATGTCAAAAGAATGTAGAGGCCAGCTTGGCGGAGCTCCCACTGGCCAATCTGGTACAATTTGAGCATCAAAATAAATAACAATGGTAACAGATTATACCCCCATGGAATAAAAAAGAAAACCATGAGTCCATACCAATGTAAATAAGTAAGCAAATAGGGAAGATGAGAGCTCTTTCTTACATTAAAATGCTGATTAATAAATATAAAACAAATAGTGAAATTAGAAAAATCACAATTTGACAACCACCGTAATTATTTAAGGCAAGAATTACCAATGGATGATAAAACTAGTGACTGTTTGATAAGAAACAAAATATTTACATAGACTCAGTCTTCCTACTAGATACTTATTATTTGCAGAGGGAAAAACAGTAACTTTGCAGGGAAGAATCTTGGCTGGCACCATAAGTGATTAAAGTTAACATCACCAATAATGGGAAAAGCAGACATTATATGACCCCTGACATGATGCACTAAGGACACAATCTCACTTCTGTGGTAGTCTTATCCAGACTGCATAATAATGGAGGAACCTAAGCGTGAGGAAACATCAGACAAATTCCAATTGATGAACACCCTGCAAAATAACTGGCACGTACTTTTCAAAATGCCAACGTCGTGAAAAGACAAAGTCTCCAGAACCGTTCCAGATTAAAGACGACTAAAGAGGTATGACAGTTAAACACAATGAATGATCCTAGGTGATTTTCTCTGAATATTAATGAAGACAATGGGGAACTCTGAATAAAATCTAGAGTAAATATTATTTCAATATTCATTTCTTGATTTTGATTATTATATTGTGGTTATATGAATGTCCTTTTTCTTAGGAAATACACACTAAAGTATTTAGGGGTAAAAGGGTTTATTGTGTGCAACTTAAACAGCTCAAGAAAATTTAAGTATTTACACACATGCATGTATATATAAAGAGGATGACAAAGCAGCTGTGATAAAATGTTAACATTTGAGGAAATTCAGATGAAGGGTACCAGAACTTCTTTGTACTGTTTTTGCAACTTTTCTGAAGTCCAATGTTATCTTTAAATAAAGTGAAAAAGAAAAAAAAAAGACCTGTGACCCTTTGATAATCCCTTGGATATAGATTTGGATTTGGTACAACAATTATGATATTAACTTAGATTTCACTTGGCCCCCAAAACCCACGACACCCTAAAGGTGCTGATTGTGTCTTGACAGAATTAGACACTTTGAGACTTTCCTTGACCAACTCAAAATTCTTCAGGAAAAGAAGAAAAGTTCCTGTAAGCATTTCAAAAACCCTGTAGGGAATGATCCCTACTACTCTGACTGTTACATCACAGGTGAAGGCAGCAGTTTGCCAAAAATGTTGCTTTTCTCAGAGAAAATAACAATAGTCAACAGAGAATGCATACTGTGGTCCAGCCACTGTGCAGAGTGCACTCTATATACCACCCCACTCAATCCTCTCAATAACTCTAGTGTAATCTCTATCTTAAAATGAGGAAACAAACTTAAGAAGGTAAAGTATCTAGGTGGGGAGGAGGATAAGGGAGACGGCAATAATAATATCTGTTTCATAGGATTGTTACAAAGATTTAATGAGGTAATATTTCTCACACAATTAGAACAGTGCCTGGAACATAAAAAACAATACCTAAATGTCTGTTAAATGAATAAATATAAAAAATATCCCAAAGATCATAAGGCTAAATGGTATAGCTGGGATTTAAACCTAGACTAACTCCAAGGTTCATATTCTTAGCCACTAGGACTATGGTGTCTCATGGTTTTAAGAATTACTAGAAAAAGTGTTCAACATGGTCCCAGACTTTCACCTACAAAGTGAAACTACATGATCAATCCATCTCTAAGGTCTTGGGGTTCCATGAGGTTTCAAAGCTGTGAACCAGTACTTAAGATGGCATAGCAAGTTGGCATCGATCTGAAGTGCCCAAACAACACGCTATTTCCCAGACACTAATTACCAAAAGCGTGTTGGTGCCTGTCCCAAGCCCAGTGCCAAAATTAGTACTAAGTGTTTCCTGAGAAAGATACTAGCAGTCCATACAATTCTTTATTCAAGATGGTTTCCCTTTTCAATCTGAAAAGTTTCCTTTGCTTGAGAAATTCTAATGTTTTTAAGAGCCTGCCAAAGATGTAGGTAAACATACTTTACTTGAAATTTGTGTTCCTCTGCCAAGTCCTTCTCCTTGAATGGGATTCTAAGTGCAAAGAACTCTTGCTTTTAAGAACAGATAAGAATCCAAGAGTAGGTACAGCAGAACCATAGAAAATAATGATATTTTGGCTTGTCTAAGATTTTGCCACAAAATCCATAAAGCAGAACTGGGGCTCAAACATCAAATTCTCTATCAAGTTAAAAAGAAAGTGATATCTGATGCAAACAATCAAAGTGACAGAAAAAATACTAGAAAGTGTATTGCCTTTGGGTTAGATTCGTAGGAAAAGAAATACATCTTGGATGTCATTTAATCCTTTTAAATTGCATCTATGGCTATCACTATTACAAAATCCCAAGCTTTACTTTCAGCTTATTTAACTGTTCAGAAGGAAGTAAAGAAATACTACATTCTTGCAAACTGCCCACAAAAAAGCATCAAGCAACTTGCCAATTATAGTGTGGTATTCCTTTCTCCAGTTTACACTGCATCTCCTCACGTTAAGTCCTGGAATGTGCATCTCTCACATCATTATGATGACTCTACTAATTCCTAACTTTTAAAACAGCCAGCTCAATTTTAGAAAAAATACTGACAACACTCCCAAAATGAAAAGCTAACAATGACATACTCATTATATCCCAAAGCTAAAACATCAGTAAAGTCAAACTCTAGAAGCTGTAGCTGTGACCTCAGAAAGCACGTCACAATTTCTCTAAACATATGAACACATTTTTGCTTCACTCTCTCTTTTATACACACAGCCATATACTCTGAGTCTGAAAGGATGTACACGAAAATGTTTACGTTAGGTCATAGGATAAGCTTTTTCTTAAACATGCTTTCTACATTTAAAAACATTTTCAGTTTTTAAAAAGATTTAAAAATGACCATAAGTTAGTAAAAAAAGATTCATACTACACAAATTCTCATATAAAACAAAGAGATTATATATAATAATGTATATAATATGCACAGTATATGTCTATATATCTATGTATATGTTGTATATGTGTATAGTGTTTATGTTGTATATATATTGTATATATAATGAACATATATGTATAAGAGTGTGCATGTTATGTATAGGAATCAAAAGCTTTAATTATTCTCTTTTCTTACTTAGAAGGCAAAAGTGATCTTACAAGTGCTCCAGTCTGAACTTCTGGACAGGTATTGATTTAGTTTAGCAATGTTATAAGTAGCTTGTAGCTTGTATCTAGGAATAAATGCAAAGATATTGTTAATCAATACTTTAACTATTTTAAAATTGTATAGCATTTCCCCCCCCCAAGATTTTACTACAAAAATAACTCACCAATGTTGTTTATACTTCCTATTTATTATTAAATCAGAACTATCAGAATTATTTCTCAACGGAAACTGAATTTTATTCTACATCTTAAGTTTCTTTAATCTCCCTCAATGTTTCACCTGAAAACGTCTTTTCCCTCCTCTGATAAATGGTGAAACTTTCACACACGTAAGACTTTTAATATACATCCTTGTCCCAAACTGAAAAACCTACCTCTACTACTGAAAAGTAAGTTCTGTCCCTATTTATTATTCCCTTCTTAAAATGGTTAAAGATCATCTGTGACAGAAAAAGAAAAAGGTTATTTTTCCGGTCATTTGCTTGCCCTATGCAGTTACACTGTAATTTCTAGTCAGTACACTTAGTGCTGGTATATAGAAAACAAAAATACAAACACACACAAGAACCTGTTTTCTACCCCATGATAGATCCAATGCAAAAAGATAGTCTCCTTCTTGCCTCCAGTAGTATTTATTACATTTTATTACAGATAAGCAATTTTCCCCATTCTCAAAGCTCTTGTTACAGCTTAAGTGTCTTATTCAATGTTCAGTCTAGAAATATTGGGTATCATTTTATTGTTTCCTCAAATTCCTTTTCATTATGTCCCACTTGTTATATGTAGTGACACATCTCAATTTTTCACTTCATAGTTATGAGAATTTAAACGGTATATAAACTACTCTGAGTCATTTAAGAAGAGAGAAGTATCCATGACAAGATGCAATCATCACAAACCAAGAGCTACAAAAGCCAAATTCACGGAAGGGTTTGTTCAACAGGCCCTGTGTGTTAATTTTTGCAACACAGCAATGATCAAAGGCCCAAAAGCTGTTTAATCACCATCAAGTTAAAATTATTATTTCCAAGTCAAGGAAGAAATTTATTGGTGACTGCCAGAAAAAGTACAAGCTCTGATAATGAAACTGTATTATGGGACCACCATAGGTTCCCCCCTCCCCACTTCTGAATGAGACACTCCAGGTGACCAGGTGATGGATGGTTTCAGTTCCTTTTATCAGGTATAAAACCAGGAGGTGGTTTCAAATGTCCATATGCTGATATTATAAGTACAGACACTCATTCACTTCTGGGTTCCAATCCCCATCCTTAAATTTCTGTATATACTAATCAGAGTGAACTTTCATGTAACCTCCTTCAACTCACCCTTCAGGACAATCACCACTCTATGATTTGAAGCAGACAGATACTCTAATACTCCACTAAGGGTGATTTAAGAGCACCCTTTATTAAAAAGACTTTATAAGCTTTCTCCAAACTAGACAAAGCCTTCTTTTCTTGTACTTTAAGGACCTGAAGGAAACTTGTTTCCCCACAAAGTTCAACTACTAAATTCAAGTCAAGCTGGAATAAAACTGAATTTTAAGCTGAAAACATTCAGTCTGGGATAGGAGGCAGAGGTAACAATGAAAAAGAAGGTAACTGAGTAAAGGGGCACAAAAGAAGATGAGCAAGATTATCACTTTTTTCCATTTGAGCCAGTTAGATAATTAAGATCTCAGTTCAAAATTTCTATCTTGTGAGATGCAATATAATTTGTTGACTAAGATCAAAGACAATTACTCACCTCATTTCTTACGGCTGCCATCTCCATTTTGGAGTATGAAGAGTCCTTAAGAACCACATTTCATTAACTTCAACTCAACTGTGTTTACTGCCATGAACGAAAACACACACACACACACACACACACACACACACACACACACACACACACACACACACACACACACACACACACACACACTCTGCGCAGCACAGCACACACACACACACACACACACACTTCTGCTCCAAGGAAAGAAAAGTCAACCAAAACCCCTCCTTACCATCTGTGGAGAGAATACTGAGTTAGAAAACAGAAGACAGAGACTACAGTTTGGGCTACTGTTTTTATTCCTTAATCAGATCAAAACCATCTGTGTGCCTCAGTTTCCTCCCTTCTAAAATGGCGATATTAATATCAGCCTTCCTTAAAGTCAAAGGTTTCTTGAAAAAATCAAGAAAATGTATGTGGGACTTCCCTCGTGGCACAGTGGTTAAGAATCCGCCTGCCAAAGCAGGGGACACGGGTTCGAGCCCTGGGCTGGGAAGATCCCACACGCCGCGGAGCAACTAAGCCCGTGCGCCACAACTACTGAGCCTGTGCTCTAGAGCCCGTGAGCCACAACTACTGAAGCCTGCGTGCCATAACTACTGAAGCCCGGGTGCCTAGAGCCCGTGCTCCACAACAAGAGAAGCCACTGCAATGAGAAGCCTGCACACCGCAACGAAGAGTAACCCCCGCTCGCCGCAACTAGAGAAAGCCTGCGCGCAGCAACGAAGACCCAACACAGCCAAAAATAAATAAATTTATTTTAAAACATACTTATCCAAATTGGTGAATTTTTGTGTAGCCATTTTAATATTGAAGATGGAAGAAGAAAAAAAACATTTTCAGTATATCATGCTTTATTATTTCAAGAAAGGTTAAAATGCAACTGAAACACAAAAAAAGATTTGTACAGTGTACGGGGAAGGTGCTATGACTGATCGAACGTGTCAAAAGTGGCTTGCAAAGTTTCGTGCTGGAGATTTCTCGTTGGATGATGCTCCACAGTCGGGCAGACCAGTTGAAGTCGATAGCGATCAAATCGAGACATTAATTGAGACAATCAATGTTATACCACGCGAGAGATAGCAGACATACTCAAAATATCCAAATCAAGCACTGAAAATCATTTGCACCAGCTTGGTTATGTGAATCGCTCTGATGTTTGGGTTCCCCATAAGTCAGGTGAAAAAAACCTTCTTGACCATATTTCCACATGTGATTCTCTACTTAAACATAATGAAAACGTTCCATTTTTAAAACAAATTGTGACGGGCGATGAAAAATGGATATTGCACAATAATGTGGAACTGAAGAGATCGTGGGGCAAGCGAAATGAACCAGCACCAACCACACCAAAGGCTGGTCTTCAACCAAAGAAGGTGATGTTGTGTATATGGTGGGATTGGAAGGGACCCCTCTATTATGAGCTCCTTCCGGAAAACCAAATGATTAATTCCAACAAGTACTGCTCCCAATTAGACCACAAGAAAGCAGCACTTGACAAAAAGCGTCCAGAATTAGTCAAAAGAAAACGCATAATCTTCCATCAGGATAACGCAAGACCGCATGTTTCTTTGATGACCAGGCAAAAACTGTTACAGCTTGGCTGGGAAGTTCTGATTCTTCCGCCGTATTCGCCAGACATTGCACCTTTGGATTTCGACTGATTTCAGTCTTTACAAAATTCTCTTAACGGAAAAGATTTCAATTCCCTGAACGACTGTAAAAGGCACCTGGAACAGTTCTTTGCTCAAAAAGATAAAAAGTTGGAAGATGGAATTATTAAGTTGCCCGAAAAATGGCAGAAGGTAGTGAAACAAAAGGGTGAATATGCTGTTCAATAAAGTTCTTGGTGAAAATGACAAATGTGTCTTTTATTTTTACTTAAAAACCGAAGGCGCTTTTTGGCCAACTCAATAGTTTTTATATGGAGGAATGTGGTTTCGAAAATAAATAAAGGACGAATAGTTCTGAGCCCCAGAGTGAAATCAGTCTTTAGTAAAGTACTTCAGAGAGTAGTTCCACCCTACAAGTTGTCCCCAGGTTCTGCCCTTCTCCAAAATCCCCTAAAATGTCTCCTCAGAAAAACCCCGAACACCTAAATTCAGAGAATTCTTAAAGGGTGTCTTCATTATTCCTTGTCAATATAATACTTTACAGGCTGCATGTGAGACCTAGATTTCTGCTGCATTCAACATAAGCACAGAATCAGCTCAAAAACAGCCTGACATAAATGCCACGGGGCTGGGTGGGCTTTAAATATAATTAACCCTCTTTTCATATGCAAAGCAATTCAAATCACCACTAAGTTTGCTAAGGATGACAGAATAATACACAAATAAACACAAAATAAGTGGGGAGACTTTAACAAGCAAATCAGATCACTCCCTCCCTTTCATCAAATAGGCAAATAAGAATCTATCCCAGAGTTAATTATCATGAGGAAAATCACTAAAGATAACAGGCCCTTGTACAACCAAGGACACAGTTGTACATTACAACATTACAATAGTTTTTATTACTATACATTTCACCCAAAAAACAAATGAAATAACTAAAGCCAAGTAGTAAACTTTTTATTCTCCAAATGATAAAACAGTCACAACTATTCATTCATTATTTCACTTATTTATTCAATCAGCAACTACTGAATGCACATGTACCAGTAACTATACTAGACACTAGGCATACAGTAAAGAAGAAATCAGAAAAGGCCCCTGACCTCACAGACCTTATAATATTGTGGGAGAAGACAGGAAATAAGCAAGTAAACAAATAATTTCCAAAAGCAATATAAAAAAATAAAACATGGGGAAAGATCATGCTATTTTTAAGAACTGTAATAAAAAGCACTACACAGCAAATATTTATTTACATTAAGGCAAAGGCCCTGAAATGGGAAGAAGCTAAGCTTTATTCACTAGATGCAAAGATCTTCCGCTGACACCCCTTTTATGATTCATCTCAATCTAGTCCATTCTTCATAAGCAAGAGTCAGACTCTCACAAACATGGCAGACACCAGACCTCACCTCCAGGTCCTTCCCAGCACCTCTTCTGATTCTAGTTCCTCCTTCATAAATCACAAGTACAAGATCTTATCCAACAATCGCTTTTCCATGAAGTACTCACTGTCTGAATTTCGAAAGGTTAAACATAACACAAGTTTGCCCAATTGAGGGCAAAGAGTTGGAATATTTTATGCTCAAGAGAGAAAATAGAAAAGTGAAAAGTGACATGGCGTCAGAGGTAGGGAAAAGCAAAGGCCTAACCGTACCAAGGTGCACTTCCAGCTTCAAATGAACTGAGAGGTGAAGTTCACATCTTAAATAATGAAATACCTTCACTTTCAGGGAAGCCCTATGCCCTCATCTTAAAAATTAACTGGAGAATGCTTAGTGAAAGTAAAACATAAACCATAATACTGTATGACATGTTAGTGTTTAAGTTCTGAGTATAGCGGATAGTGTTAGTTATTCAAACTTTTAGAAAAATCTCCTACAGGGCTTCCCTGGTGGCGCAGTGGTTCAGAGTCTGCCTTCCGATGCAGGGGACGCGGGTTCGTGCCCCGGTCCGGGAGGATCCCACATGCTGCGGAGCAGCTGGGCCCGTGAGCCATGGCCACTGAGCCTGTGCGTCCGGAGCCTGTGCTCCGCAATGGGAGAGGCCACAGCAGTGAGAGGCCCGCGTACCGCAAAAACAAAAACAAAATCTCCTACAGAACTTTATGAGACTCTAAATCATTTATTTTTATTTTTTAGTGACTATATACAATCAAAATAAAAAGAAATCAAATGCTGAGACTGATATATTAGTGTTCAGTGTAACATATACCTAAAAAAGAAGATTCAACTATTTAAAAAGTTGGAGTCTACTGATCTCATCCAACATGCTCATTTTATAGATGAGAAAAAAACTAAGAAACCAGGAAGTCAAGTGACTTATTTAAGGTAACTGATACAGGGAACAGAGGTGGAACCAGAACTGAAGAATTCTGACTCCCAGATCTTTTCATTACACTGTATGGTCTTATTTAACAAGGTTTTTGTTCTAGAATTAAATAATGTTCTATCAAGAAAATATCACTTTCTCCCTAACGCCATTATAAAGTCAAAGATGTGTTTCACACAATTGTTAACTAAGCCTAAAGTACTATGAAGAAACTGAAGTCTCTGTCCCAGGTCCAATGCAGCTTATATTCTGAGAATGTAAGTAATGTACAAAAATAACGATGATAGAAGATTATTGTAAAAATGGGAGAACGGGATGTGGATCAAAGGGCACAAACTTTCAGTTTTAAGAAGCAAAAGTTATGAAGATCTAACGTTCAGTATGGTGACTGTTAATAACAGTACTTTATACTTGAAAGTCGCTGAGAGTAGACCTTAAGGATTCTCATTACCAAGAATGTGTTAATTATCTTGATTTGGGTAATAGTTTCACAATGTATATGTATATGAAATCATGATATTGTATACTTTAAATATATACAATAATATTTGTCAATTATTCCTCAATAAAGTTGGGGGAAAGAATGAGAGGAGACTAAGCACTAAAGAATAATAGTACTATGATATTCAGGACAGCAGGATTATTTCTGCGTGGAAAAATGAAAAACAAAAAAAGGCTCATACTTGTTCCGTAATGAAAGATTATCCCAGTGTTGGAAGTTAGATAGCAGAAAAGAACTAGGAAAAGTTTGGATTTTGGATCTACTATAGTCTAGGAAATAAAGAATCATATATATTTTGTTAGAATTAGATCTAGCTGGGACTTCCTCTGTGGTGCAGTGGATAAGAATCCACCTGCCAAAAAATGTCATGAAGAACCTAGGGGTAAAGCAGGAATAAAGACGCAGACCTCTTAGAGAACGGACTTGAGGTTATGGGGAGGGGGAAGGGTGAGCTGTGACAGGGCGAGAGAGAGTCATGGGCATATACATAGTAACAAACGCAGTAAGGTAGATAGCTAGTGGGAAGCAGCCGCATGGCACAGGGATATTGGCTCGGTGCTTTGTGACAGCCTGGAGGGGTGGGATGGGGAGGGTGGGAGGGAGGGAGACGCAACAGGGAAGACATATGGGAACATATGTTTATGTATGACTGATTCACTTTGTTATAAAGCAGAAACTAACACACCATTGTAAAGCAATTATACCCCAATAAAGATGTTAAAAAAAATAAAATAAAAAAAAAAAAAAAAAAAAAGAATCTGCCTGCCAATGCATGGGACACAGGTTCGATCCCTGGTCCGGGAAGATCCCACACATGCCGCAGAGCAACTAAGCTCATGCGCCACAACTACTGAGCCTCCGCTCTAGAGCCCGTGTGCCACAACTACTGAAGCCCGCACGCCTAGAGCCCATGCTCTGCAACAAGAGAAGCCACCGCAAGAAGCCCGTGCACCGCAACGAAGAGTAGCCCCCGCTCACCACAACTAGAGAAAATCTGTGCGCAGCAACGAAAACCCAACACAGCCAAAAATAAATAAAAATTAAATCTTTAAAAAAAAAAAAGAATTAGATCTACCTAATTTCCAGTCTAAAGAAAATACAGAGGCTATAAGAATTCACTAAATACACCACAGGGAAACAAGACAAATCCAGATGGTGGTACATAATATAAGACTCTTCAAAAAGTCAATGTCATAGAGAAGAAAAGGGGGGGAAGTTTTCTAGATTTAAAAAGATTAAAGAGGGACTTCCCTGATGGTCCAGTGGTAAAGAATCAGCCTTACAATGCAGGGGATGCGGGTTTGATCCCTGGTCAGAGAACTAAGATCCCACATGCCGCGGGGCAAATAAGCCCATGTGCCACAACTACTGAGCTAGAACACCTCAACTAGAGAGCGTGCATGCAGCAAACTACAGAGCCCATGTGCTCTGGAGCCCACGCTCCCTGGAGCCTGCACGCCACAACCAGAAAAGAGAAAACCTGCCACCACAACTAGAGAGAAACCCACTACTAGAGAAGCCCATGGGCCGCAACGAAAGATCCAATCATTGACCCTGTGTGCCACAACTAAGATCAATGCCGCCTAAAATAAATAATAAATAAATCTTTAAAAATATTTAAAGAAAGAATAAATTTCTAAAGAAAAAGATTAAAGACACAAACAAATGCAATGTCTAAATGCAGATTAGATCCTATTTTGAAAAAAACAGATATAAAAGACACTTGGGGGACAACTGGGAGATTCTGATTATGGACTAGATCTTAGGGAGTAACAGTTAATCTTCTTAGGAGTGATAATAGTATTGTTATGTAGGAGAAGAGCTTTATTTTTTAAAGATGGATGTTGAAGTGTCATGATGTCTGTACTCACTTTCAAACAGTTAAGCAAATGTATATATACATACACATTTGTTCAATCTAATTGATGGGTATTCAAGTGTTTGTACTAGAGTCTTTCAACTTCTCAACATGTTTAAAAATTATCATTAAAAATGTTTTTAAAAGAATTAGATATCTTGATAGAGAAGATCTAATCCACTAATCCTCTCTGTTTTTCAAAAAAATTTTTTTTTTCTTCAGAAGAAACTGAGCCCAAAGTACCACAGCTAATGCAGGCCTTTTCTCAATAGAAATTAAAACTCAGGCAGATCTGCAGAATCTTAGCCCAAACTCTTTACATATGCCACAAAACTGGAACCCAAGAAAAAACAACTGATCTGGGACAAACACCTACATGTGTATGTAAAAAACAAACATATTTTTTATGAGTATTTTTCTATTTTATTTTTTTAATTTTTAAAATTTTTATTGGAGTATAGTTGCTTTACAATGTTGTGTTAGTTTCTACTGTACAGCAAAGTGAATCAGCTATACATATACATATATCCCCTCTTTTTTGGATTTCCTTCCCATTTAGGTCACTACAGAGCACTGAGTAGAGTTCCCTGTGCTATACAGTAGGTTCTCATTAGTTATCTATTTTATACATAGTATCAATAGTGTATATATGTCAATCCCAATCTCCTAACTCATCCCACATCCCCCTTTCCTCCTTGGTATCCATACATCTGTTCTCCACGTCTGTGGGTCTATTTCTGCTTTGTAAATAAGATCGTTTATACCAGTTTTTTCAGATTCCACATATATGCGTTAATATACGATATCGGTTTTGTCTTTATGTTTAATATGTAATAATCCCATTACAACTACAAAAGAATAAAAATCTGTTAAAGACTACAACAACCTAGTACATCAGAAATTTGTACAAAATAACTTCAGAATGCAGCATTAAATGGGAATTAGTTCATTAGATGCACAAAAAAACAAACAGTAAAATTTTAAACCACTTAACTAGTATCGCCTATAATATTGTCTCACAACTTTGTCTATTGATTATGTCAATTATGCCTTCCAAAATCTGACAACATACCCTAATAACTTCATGTTTCACCATTCCCTCCACAAGCTTCTTGCCAGTTCCCCAAAATGCCATGTTTTTTCATATTTCTATACAAGTAATTTCCTCTGCACACAGAATACCCTTCTGCCTTTTCTTCATCTACTCCTCTTTCAAGACCAACTTCTTATATCACCTCTCCAATGAAGTTTTCTGACAGTGCTCCACACTGCTCCTTGAACTTCCATAATACTTTTTTCATTGCTATAGAGACTTTTTAAACTTTTCCAAATTATTTAAACGTATGATTCCTTCATTAGACCATAAGCTAACCTGATTTCACAGAGCAAGTCTTATTTATATCTCTACTTATAGTTAGCTTCAAGTGCTGGCAATTAGAAATAACGGAAGCTGTCTATTTTTAAAAGACAGCTTTCTTCCTTTCAGGAAGAACCTAAAAAATAAAGTGTTTGCCCTGAGTTGAAAGTGATAGTTTATTATGAAGCAGATTCATACCTTGAATGACTTGGACAATTTGTTACTCTGCCCCTTTGATACTCTTGTCACATAGCCCACAAGCATGGAAACTATCTGAACAAATGCAAAGAAGCAATCTGACCTTGCTTATACCTACAAACCAATTATAATAAATACATAAAATTATCTGAAGGGTTTCTTGTGAGGGTAAGAACTCAAACAGAGAAGTCCCAAAGTCACTAATTCATTACTTATTGAAGTCTTGAGCAAATGTATCATTAAGACTTCACACTCAAGTAAAATTCATATAAAATTACCCCCACATGTAAATATCTCTTTTTCTTAAACAGCTACCTTCAACAGAAATTTCATTTCTAAAAACAGAGCTATAATGGAAACTTCTAAAATTTTACTGCAAACATGCAAAAGTATGGCATTACAATACCCAATGTATACTCAACAATATTTAACCACTCAGCTCAATATATGGAGTATATTCAAAACCTAGCTTGATTCTTGCTGCCTGCAAGTCAAAGTAGCTGATGCAAGATGAATACATGCTTGATTGTTCTTGGCCGACACACATGCATCTTTAAGTACATACGCATTAGTAAAGTCTCAACCTATGGTCCTTGAACTACCAGTGAAACATGAGGAGCCTGCTGGTAGCCTAGTACTGCCCGACAAGCAGAAGCAGAAAGCTGGGTAGGGATGGTGAGGGGTGGCAGGGAGAATCAGCTGCAGTGGTCCACCAAATGAAGATAAACCATTCAGGTGGTCTGCAGTAAGGAAAAAGGAGAGAATCACTAAATCAGCAAATTGATCACCCAATTAATATGATCATGTTGCTTACCAAAATCAACTTAATGCTCCCTTGCAACAAGAGAAGAATGTGTTTCGGTCAAAAACCACAAGAGAGATAATTCATTAACATAAGGCAAAAGTTCCTAATTACTGTTATTAACACTCAATAATCATTCACATTAGAAGACTCACCTGGGTATAGTACTACTAGCAAGGTGCTGCCAAAGCTTTGCATTTACTGTAAGAAAATCAGATTTAAAAATAAAATCCACTAATTACAATTTCTCCATAAGAAAGACAGGTATTACAGATTAGAGCCATCAAAAATCAAAGGAATGACAATTCCTATCATTTCTAGTGGCTTAAATCTTCTGTCCATACTGTGTATCACTAGCAACTGATTCCTAAATACAAAATCAGATGAAAAAGCCCATTTAATATCCATAATGAGACTCTTCTTTCAAAATGTCTTTCCAACATAAATTCCAAAATAATCTTGACTGGGAAAAAATTTCAACCCTCTACTTAGTAGAAAACTGAAAACGAGTGGGACTAGCCCAGTGGAAGGTAGCTGATGAGGCGGGGGCTACAACATACCATGTCAGTTTTTTATGTAAACCAGAGTTTTAAAATCTTTTCTCAAAGAGGATTCAGCTTGCCCCATATGGCAGTATTTTCCAACTGTAGCTTCCCTGGCCTAATTTCAGTTCTCATACCTACTGGACCTACCTACCCACCCACAGTACCACTCACTGTATTTCCAACCTGCGTTTTCCTGCTGTATATGTCCCTTTTGGTTCTTTCCACACAACTCCACTCGTAGTCAAATAAGCCACCCTCTGCTTTATCAAGTAAATGCCTCCTATTTCACAGTGTGTCTCTCTCCAAATGGTATAAAATTTTATGCATCCCTCTCATAAAGCCCCAGAGCTCACCAACCCAAAAAAAATATGAAAGATTTTTACTTCTACTGTCACACTAGGGATAAAAAAGGGGGAGACTTAATCTTTAGTCCTAGTCACGTTCAGTGTGCTTCATTTTTTACTATAGGCACAGTCCTAAGAGTAGAAGCAAAAGAAAATTCAATAAGCAACCTAGTTAGATGATGTGTATAAATAATACATGGGACACTGAAAATACATAAGGAATAGATTTGCATGATATTCTTGGAGAAGAAAGTAACTGATAGGCTTCCCTGGTCGCGCAGTGGTTAAGAATCCGCCTGCCAATGCAGGGGACACAGGTTCGATCCCTGGCCCAGGAAGATCCCACATGCAGCAGAACAACTAAGCCCATGTGCTACAAATACTGAGCCTGTGCTCTAGAGTTCGTGAGCCACAACTACTGAGCCCACGTGTCACAACTACTGAAGCCCGCGCGCCTAGAGCCCATGCTCCACAACAAGAGAAGCCACCGCAATGAGAAGTCTGAGCACCACAATAAAGGGTAGCCCCCTGCTCGGTGCAACTTGAGAAACCCCATGCACAGCAACAAAGACCCAACACAGCCAAAAAAATAAAAACAAATAAATTAATTTTTAAAAAAAAAAGTAACTGATGTCTTGTAGAGGATGTGTTTGTTCTGAAGTACACCAACCTCAAAAGGGCTGTTGGTATATTCTGGGGCTGGATGCCTAAAAAGTCTATCTTGTATTAGGATATGAGTCAAACTACAACTAAAATTTTTGCAACCACCATACTAGAATGAAAAGTTCAAATACAATCAGATCTATCAGTTTCACAGGCAGACCTGTTCTCCCATTTCCCAATAATTCAACAAAATCCAGTATACTAAGTACTTACTATGGTCAGGTCCTGAGAGGTGATTCTCATTTCTCTACCTTTTGTGAAATTTTCATGACTCAATTCTTAGTACTTTCCTCCTCTTTTTACTTACTCACAGCAATCATTCACTTTTTCACCTTCAGTCAATCCCCCAGGTGATTCCAAAATCCACATTCATAATCCTCAACATTTAGGAGTTCCATATCTAAACTTCTGCACCATCCTAAATGATATCTCAACTTAAAAATTCTTCTGTCATCTAAACCTTAAGCCACCTCAATATTCTTGGTTACCCAGGTTCACAAACATAGTATTTTCTTTTCTGTATCCATTCCTACATCCAATAAATCACCAAGTTCTGCCATTTTTTTTGTACCCTAACGGGTTCCTCACTCCAGTCTCTTCCCATGGTAAGCAATCCTCTATCAGTGTTTCTTGAACTTTAACGTGCATGGGGATCATTTGAGAATCTTGTTAAAATGCAGATTCTGATTCAATAGCTCAGGGCTAGGGCTTGAGATTCTGTGTTTCTAACATGCTCCCATGTGATGGCAATGCTGCTGGTTGAGGGACCACACCTGTGAGCAGCTGAGGCCACTTTGTTTTCCTTTATTCCCTCAGCATGTGCACAATTTATTCAATGGTATTTTTATCTGTTTAAATAGTGCTTTATAGTTGCTTCATGTGTACATATTTTATTACATTTTCCTAAAAAAGGATTCTGACATACTCAAGAAATAGGATAATGATTCCTTTTTTTGGAACAACAGCAACCAATACAAAGTTAGGCATACTATGGGTACTCAGTGCTTGTTGATTTTAAAATGTTTCCCCAGAAAATACAACAATCGCCTCTTAATTACGAAGTTGAAGCGGGTTAATGGATTACCTTTGTCAACTTTTTAGAAGCCATTTCACTGCAGGTGCTTCCCTGGTGGCCCAATGCAGGGGACAGGGTTCAACCCGTGATCTGGGAAGATTCCCACATGCCACAGAGCAACTAAGCCGGTGGTGAGCCACAATTACTGAGCCTGCGCTCTAGAGCCCACGTGTCGCAACTACTGAAGCCCACGCACCTAGAGGCCTTGCTCCACAAGAGAAGCCAATGCAAGGAGAAGCCCGCGCACAGCAACAAAGACCCAACGCAGCCAAAAATAAAAATAAATAAATAGTTATAAAAAATAAAATAAAATAAAAACCATTTCACTGCAAATCAACTTTTTCACCAGATCTGACAGAGGAAATAAGCTTAAAACAGCTTTCTATTCATAGTTAAAAAAGCAAATGTTAATTTGTGAATTACTGGTTATAGATTTATTCTTTCTCCATCAGTGAAGGATTAAATACATATTTAAAACTGAAACTGTAAGCACAGGCAACAAAGGGAAAAATAGATACACTGGACTTCATCAAACTTTTGTGCATCAAAGACACCATCAAGAGAGTGAAAAGACAACCTACAGAATGGGAGAAAATATCTGCAAATCATGTATCTTGATAAGGGTTTAATATACAGAATAAATAAAGAACTCTTACAACTCAACAACGACAAAACCCCAAACAACCCAATCAAAAAATAGGCAAAGGACTTAAGTAGACATTTCTATCTATTAAAAGAAGATATTCAAATGCCAAATGAGGACATTAACATCACTAGCCATTACAAAATGCAAGCCAAAACTACAATGAGATACCACTCACTTCACACCCACTAGAAAGGCTATAATTTTTAAAACAGGAAATAACAAGTGCTGGTGAAAATGTGGAGAAACTGGAACCCTTGTATGCTGCTAGTAGGAATATAAAATGGTACAGCCACTGTAGGAAAGTTTGGCAGTTCCTCAAAAAGGTAAACACAGAATTACCACATGCCCTATTAATTCCTAGGTTCTCCTAGGTATATATCAAAAAAGCACTGAAAATAGGGACTCAGCTATGTGTACACCAAAGTTCATAGCTGCATTATTCACAACAGCCAAAAAGTGGAGACAATACAAATGTCATCAGTGGATGAAGAGATAATCAAAATGTGGTGTATATATATACAATGAAATATTATTCAGCTGTAAAAAGGATTTAGTATTGATACTTGCTACAGCTGGATAAGCCTGGAAGACATGTAAGTGAAATATACCACCAACAAAACAATAAACATTGTATGATTCTATTTATATGAAATATCTACAACAGGCAAATTCAGAGACAAAACATAGATCGGCAGTTACCACAGGTGGGGAGGGGAGGGGAGCAAAGATACTGCTTAATGGATCCAGAGTCTGTTTGGAGTGATAAAAAACTCTGGAAATACACAGTGATGATGGTTGCACGTTGTGAATATAATTAATGCCACTGGACTGTACACTTAAAAGTGGTTAAGGTGGCTAGTTTTATATGTATTTTACTAAAATTTTTAAAACATAAAACTAGAAAAAAAGAAAAAAACTAGCATTCTTTATTATAGCCCTGAGTTTAAGCTCTGACTCTGCCATTTGTAAGCTATGCCATGTTAAGCAAGTTATTTAATTTCTCCCAGCTTCAATCCATCTATAAAACAGAGATACTATCCACCTCCCAGAGTTGTTGAAGACTAAATGAGAACATAATCACAGCACCTGTTACATAATAAATACTGGATAAATGGTAGCTGTTGTTACTCAAAAACCATTGTTCTCATCAAGTAGGTGTTAAGGCTGCTATAAATGGATATCTGAAAGAATTCCATGATATTCTCAAGACACTCTGAAATAAAGCAGTCAATGTTCAGCATTCAGAGTTATCCTCCTGTAAACCTGGAAACTGGTGACCGCCTGGGTCGGTAATCTTGGGATATCACTGAATGTACAGAATAAATGACACACCCAGAAAGTGAGAACCTACTTTGTACATCACTATTTTCATTAAAGAAATGATCAAAATATGAAAAGAAGGTAACTGGCTGTCTTCAATGAATTTCATTTTATTGTTTTTTCTTCACATATTTCTTATTTTTAAAAATCCTCAGAGATTTAATTACTTAGCAAATGCCTTGGGCTAGAGCCTTGTCTAGAGGACCTACATGCCAACCTCAGCATCACAATGTCATAATAAGGTGGAGAACCATACAAAATATGCTGTCTACAAATGTCAAAACAATTGGAAATCTAGGAGTGTGGAAGCTTGGAGAGACCTGTTAAATGATCTTGCATAACTCCTGTAATATACCTTTCTTGATTAAAATTAGGCATTTAAAAAATGGCCAAAGTAGCTGAAACTCAAAAACTGAATTCTAGGCAAGGTATGCCAGAAGATACAGCAATTGATTCCAAAACAATAGACAACACAAATCCTATAACATGAATTAAGCAATTTCCATATTCTATAACCTCTTACAAAAAATTCTCAAATTTCTTCAAAGAACTAATCCACCTAGAAAGGAAGTTTTTCTCAATATACACACAATTATTTGCATACTTAAGAGACTTAGATTCAGAGGGAAAGGGAAAGTACAGTATCTCAAATAGCGAAAAAAGTTGGGTTTTTTTAGTCATCTTACTAAGTCTGCTGATATTCAGAAAGTGAAGCCATACTAAAACGGTGATGTTTGCACTATACCGTGGATGTAATTAAATCTGTCATGAAAAGCGTCGGAAACTGTACTTAACTCCATGCTGATAAAAAAATTTTCATAGGCCAATATGTCCGGATTAAAACTACTAACGACTGTGGTACGTCTGAAAAGTGAAGGATCTGTGCCAACACCCTTAGGAAAAAGTCTTTCCCTTCCCAACAAAAATCTATCATGATAAGCAAGAAACTATTTAACATGTTAACCTGAAACCCTCACCTGAGCTAATTCCTTTAAACCACAATTAACTCTTTAACTATCATGACAATAATGAAGAATAAAGGCCTCCCTAGTTAAATTCCATAAGTAATCCTTTTATGCCACACAGCTCATTCCTTTACCCCAGTTACATTAGGGTCATGCCTTCTCTCCAGAAAAAAAATAAAGAGGTTTGGTGATTGAGGTTTCTTTTTTCTAAACTTTATTTCAAAAAGGTAAAGCACACCTTAAGATCCAGAGAACTCAGTTCTCAAAGAAACTGATACTATAGTTATCTAACTAGATACCATTGGTAATAAATTACCAAAAGCTAATACTTCTTGCTTTAAAAAGCCCATGCTAATAATGCCTGGCTGGTCATAAGTCACACTACCAAAAGGCCATAAAACCATAAATTGGTTCAAGTGCATTACCAACAATAGAAAAACGCTAAATTGTAATATTAAAATAAGTGTGAAAATTTTTAATTAAAACTAAACACTACCTATAACAAGCACACTACCTGTACTTACTAAAAAGTAACACCACCTATAGTTCAGTACCATTAATTATCACCTCAACCGCAGGAAGAATCATCTGACCCCCAAGTTGATCTTAACCTAAGGGTGTTTTCAATCATGCCCTTTTTATCTTCCTGCCCTGTTTTCAGGGCAAATCTCATTGTTAATGTGCCACTGAGTAATTATGCTCTGACTTGAAATGCACTATAAAGTACCGTTTTCATGGACGATTTTTTCAAGACACGCTTCGCTGAGCTCTCAAACCATTTACCCAGGACTTAGACATACAGGATGCCCATACATTTTAAATGAAGTGGCATGGCTAAACATCAGGCAATTCAGGACATTCATCAGCCAAACCATTCATGTACATGGTTTATAGATGGAGCTTAGTGACAGGCAAGCAGCTGGTCTAAATGCTAGCTAGCATGTTAAGAAAAAGTTGTAAACCCACCCATCCCCAAACGACTTAGTCTAGGAACTTATGCCCCACATTTTGAGACGTCTAACACAAGGTTGGAGCAAAACCAACACTGTCATCTTTGCTGTTCCTAAAAGCGATTTCTTATTTAAAACATTCTGTCCTCTACACAAGCTACAGAATGGACTCAGCAAGAGATCATTTAACTAAAAGTAGAATTCACTGTATTATTCTTCTGCTATACTACAACACCGATTGCATTAAAATACTCTCCTCAGCAAACTGCTTTTTACAATAAATAAGAAGTGCGTTTCATGTTACAAAAACTTTTACAGTACCGATTCTGCTAGGGTAAACGGACTCTCAGGCATTTGTACTTTTATCCTACATATTTTCCTTTACGTAAGACTGACAGGAATTTGACTAGCCCACCCCGACACTGGTCCAACACCCCCGGGCTGTAGCAAGAAGCCACGTTTTACTCGAGAAGACCGTTTCCCCACCCCTCGTTAAAGTAATGCCTGTGGCCGCTTGAGACTTCCCCGGCCGAGCTCCAGGAACTTGCAGGTTTAAATGGCCAAATTGGAACCAACCAGGGCAGCTGTCATCTGAAACTCAGGAAAGCTGAGACCAGCCAACTCTGCTGAACAAGGACGGGTGCGGAGAGATGTGACCGGGCGCGTCGGAGGGAAGGCATCAGGCTCCCCCCAACCCCCCATCAATTGGCTTTTCTGCAACCCCAGCGCCGCCATCCTGTTCCTGAATAATTAAACCAACTGGAGAGGGAGTGAGGTGGCCAGAGGCGGTTTCTGGTCCGAGTTTCCCGAGCCGAGGCGGTGGGATCGAGAGGCCGAGGGCTACACCCCCGGAGCGCTGAGGGCTTTATCGAGGGCCAGGGAGAAAAGGGGGCGACCCCGCGGCCAGCGGGGTGGCCGGAAGCGGAGCGCGGGGAGTGACGTGGAGGCGGGGATGACAAAGGGGCACGGGGACCCCGGCCGCGCGGCCCGCGGGCCCGCAGGGGCCGGGACAGGTGGCCGGGCCTGGCCGGGAACAATGGGGGGCCGAGGCTGCCCCCTGGCGCTCACCTACCTCCGGTGCCCTCCGAGTTCTCGTTGAGGCTGCCCGAGGAGTCGTGCTGGGCGCCCACACACCCGCCCATGGGGGCCCCCGGCGCCTCGTCCGCCACCTCCGGGCGCTCGTCCGGGCCCGCCGCCGCCTCTGCCGCCTCCGGCGCCGCCGCCGCCGAGCTCCGGACAGGCGCGCCGCTCCTCTCGCCCGCCGCGGCCCAGCCTCCGCCCCCCTCGCCGCTCCACCCACCGCCTTGGCTCGGCCCCTTCCTCCGCGCCCACTTCTACCTCAGTCCCCGGGCCGCCCGCCCGGCAGGCCTGTCCCGCGCGCCGCCCTCGCCTCCGGCTCGGCCCCGGCAGGCCGGGGCTGGCCCATCCCGGGCGAGCCGCAGCGCCCGCCTCACCCCTTCACAGACCCGCACACCCGCGTCCAGGCGAGCCCAGCGCCGGCGCCGCCCGACCGCCAGGCCCCATCGGCCCCCACGCCGCGGCGCCGCCCTCCACTCCCGAGGCCTGGCCTCAGCCGGGCCACCCCAGAACAGCCGGGGAGGGCGGGGCCGCGGGAGGCTGCGCACTGATTGGCTGCGGGCGAGGCCGCGGGCGGAGGGGTAGCCGGGAGGCGACGAGGCAAGAGGAGGGGGCCTCCGAGCTGGAGAAAAGGAGGTGACCGGGCGATTGCTCCCAGGGACTAGGCGTGGAAAGCAGGCGTGGAGGAGGGAGAGGCGAAGACGGGAAGAAGAAAAGAAGTCGATGAAGGGAGAGAGAGCAGGAAAGGAGGAGCAAAAGTGAGAAAGGAAAAGTGGAAAGGGGCGAAATCGAGTTTCTGACTCCTCGGGCGGCGTCAGCTCTTTCTTGTAGAAGCGGGTCGGGAGCGGAAGGTGGTGGTGCACAGAGCAGTAGTGATGGGAGACTCGCAGGCGGGGTCCCAAATAACTGGCAGAGGGAATGCATTAGGCTGGCCGAAGGATGAAGTCCCAGCACCTTTTGGATTTGTGTAGAGTTCAGTGGGTTGGTATCCCGAGTCTGGGCTTACCCTTGCCTGCCCCACCCCCTTGCCCCCTAAAATCTCTGTGCCCCATTATTAGACGCAGAGGCGGTCATTGTGGTTGCAAACTGAACTCAGATTACAGAGGCAAGCCATCCGGTGCAGGGAGAGATAAGCGTGGACCTTAGTTCAGGGGACGTGAGCTAGTTTCATTCCCACAGGACTGATTATTCAGACACAGTGCTACTTCTCAAGATCCTCCCTTTAAGTATCCTAAGTCGTCTTTAGAACAAAGTGAAATATAAATAAATAAAATACCCTGCTTTTTCTAAACTAGAATTTGGTACACTGACCACGCCCGACGTTCTTGGCGGTTGCTATCCCAGTCTAAGCCAAATTGTTAATGGTCCCTTCAGAATCGTGCTTCTTGCCATGATGCCTTAAAATTTTTATCACCTCGCTTGGGTCTTTCTAAAGCTTATTTCTGCCTAAGAGCTGTTTTAACTATCTGCTCCATTTTTATAATCAGATTTCTTTTTTTAACATCCTGGGTCAGCTTTTGCTTAGCATTAAAGAAACAGATTTAAGTAAAATACCTAGGAAAGAGAATCTATGCAGCTTGGAATTTGCATTTAAATATATTTTCATACACTGCTGGTGGAAGTGTAAATTGGTTCAATCTTTTTGCAAAGCAATTTGGAAACACAGATCAAGAGCCTTAGAAATGTTCACACCCTTTGACTCAGGATTATCCCACATGTGGGAATCTAGCTCACAGAAACAGTCCAAAAGAGAGACAAAGATTCATTTGATAATCAGATTAAAATGAATGTCCAACGAACAAACAAAACCCTATACTTATATGAAAATACAGAAATGCCTTGTGAGAAATAGAAGTCTGCTATATCAAATTTATACTGACAAATTAGCGTTGTCCTGGGTACTCATGAACATTCAAAGAGCTTATATACAAGTGACATCTTTATGAGTTTTCAGAGGGTGCTCTGATATTCAGTTACTGTGTTATAAAGCCTTCTATCTGATCATTCTCTGCTAAGTATTCACATTGGCAGATGGACACATCACTTCGTCACTTCCCCAAAGGAGAGAAGCTGCATACTGATATCTTCAAAGGGATTGCTTTGTTCTAAATTTTGCTCTAGAAACTGTAGAAACCAAGACTTCCACAATGTCTATTAAACAGATGGTAGGCACCCAAGCGATGAGTGCTTTCTGAGGAGCATTGAGGAGTTGGCACTAGGAAGAGAGAACAATGTCATTGAGAAATTCTTAGCCATGGATGTTCTCCACCTTGCCTTTATCTTAAACCAGAGACAGAAATTCCCAGGAGAGAGTAATGTGGTAGTTAAGGGCCCCACAGAATCTGGCTTTATCCTGTACTAGCTGTATGACCTTAAATTTCTGTACAGCTCAGTTTCCTCACCTGTAAAATTGGGCCAATAATAATGCTGCAAACCCTGTGGGAACTCCTTATTAACTCTCCTCCTTACTTCACCTCTAGCATCACCTGTCTAACCATACTGCATGACCCAATCCACTTAAGATGTTTTATATAAACATGCCTTTTTCTACTTTTTTATAACATCTTTATTGAGGTATAATTCATATATCATAAATTCACCAGTTTAAAGGGTAGGATTCAAATAAATTGGTGCAGCCACCATGGAAAACAGCATGGCGATTCCTCAAAAAATTAAGAATAAAACTACCATGTGATCCAGCAATTCCACTACTGGATATTTATCCAAAAAAATTAAAAACACTAACTTGGGACTTCCCTGGTGGCGCAGTGGTTAAGAATCTGCCTGCCAATGCAGAGGACATGGGTTCGAGTCCTGGTCCAGGAATATCCTACATGCCGTGGAGCAACTGAGCCCGCATGCCACAACTACTGAGCCCGCGTGCCACAACTACTGAAGCCCATTCACCTACAGCCTGTGCTCCGCAGCAAGAGAAGCCACCACAGTAAGAAGCCCACGCACCGCAACAAAGAGTAGCCCCTGCTCACCACAACTAGAAAAGGCCACGCAGCAACGAAGACCCAACGCAGCCAAAAATAAATAAATTTATATAAAAAAACCCCACTAACTTGAAGAGATGTGTGTACCCCCATGTTCATTGTGGCACTATTTACAATAGCCAAGATATGGAAACAACCTAAGTGTGATCAGTGAATGAATAGATAGAGAAAATGTGTTGTATATATACAATGGAATATTAATTGAGCCATAAAAAGGAGACCTTGTCATCTGTGACAACATAGATGGACCTCGAGGGCATTATGCTATGTGAAATAAGTCAGACAGAGAGAGATAAATACTGTATGATCTTACTTACCTGTGGAATCTAAAAAAAACAATGTAACTCATAGATACAGAAAACAGGTGGTTGCCAGAGGCAGCAGGTGGTGTGTTAGCAAAATGGGTGAAGGAATCAAAAGGTACAAACTTCCAGTTATAAAAGAAATAAGTCACGGTGATTTAAGGTACAGCATGGTGGCTAAAGTTAATAACACTGTATTGCATATTTGAAATTTGCTAATGGACCCTTCATACAAATGGGGATTATATGAGGTCTTTTGTGACTTGTTTCTCTCATGTAGCATAATGTTTTCAAAGTTCATCCATGTTGTAGCATGTATCAGTACTTCATTCCTTTTTATGACTAAATAATATTCCATTGTGTGGATATACTACATTTTGTTTGTCTATATGTCAGTTGATGAGCATTTAGGTTGTTTCCGCTTTTTGGCTATTATGAATAAAGCTGTTGTGAACATTCATGTACAAGTTTTTGTGTGAATGTAGGTTTTCAGTTGTTCTGGGTAGATACTTAGCGGTGAAATTGTTTGGTCATATAGTAACTCTATGTTTAAGTTTTTGAGGAATTGGCAAACTGAATTTTCCAAAAGAGCTGTACCATTTTATATTCCCACTAGCAGTTTATAAGGGGATATAAAATGGTGCAGCCATTTTGGGTATGTAGGGTATCTCATTGGGATTTTGACTTGCATTTCCCCAATGACTAATAATGTTGAGTGTCTTTTCATGTGCTTATTGACCATTTGTATCTGTTTTTGGAAAAATGTCTACTCAGATCCTTGGCCCATTTAAAAATAGGATTATTTGTCTTTTTATATTGAGTAGTAAGGGTTCATCATATATTCTGATGAATATCCCTTAGCAGATATATGATTTGCAAATATTGTCTCCCATTGTGGATTGTCTTCTAATTTTGTTGATATTGCACCTTTGAAGCATGAAAGTTTTTAATTTTGATAAAAAGTCTATTTTACCTATACTTTCTTTGGTTTCTTGTGCTTTGGACCTCATACCTAAGAAACCATTATCTAATCCAAAGTCATGAAGATTTATGCTTGTTTTCCTCTAAGAGTTTTACAGTTTCAGCTCTGACTTTTAGGTCTTTAAGCCACTTTGAGTTAATTTTTGTATATGGTATGAAGTAGGGGTCCAACTTCATTCTCTTGCATGTGGATTTCCAGTGTCCCAGCATTTGTTGGAAAGACTGTTCTTTATCCCATTGAATTGTCTTGGCACCCTTCTTGAAAATCAGTTGACCATAAATGTTTGAGTTTATTTCTGGATTCAATTCTATTTCTTTATGTCTACATTAGTCTTTATGTCTGTTTTTATGCCAGTACCACACTATCTTGATTACTGTAGTTTTATAGTAAGTTTTGAAGTTGGGAAGTATGAACCTCCAACTTTATTCTCCTTTTCAAGATTATTTTGGCTTTCTGGATTTCTTACATTTCCATATATATTTTATCAGCTTTTCCATTTCTGAAAAAAAAAAGACAGCTGGAATTTTGATGGGAAATGTGTTGAAACTGTAGATCAGTTTAGTGAGTATTGCCATCTTAACAATATTAACCTTCCAATTGAGGAACATGGATGTCTTTCCACTTATTATGTCTTAAATTCCTCTCAATGACATTTTATCATTTTCAGTGTACAAGATTTGCACTTCTTTTGTTAAATTTACTCCTAAGTATTGTATTATTTTTCATGCTATTGTAAATAGCATGATTTTCTATTTATTTATTGTCTTTATAGACAATAAAGATAGACTATCTATACAAATAGATTTATTGTCTTTATTTTCTTTTCAGATGGTTTGTTACAAGCATATGGAAATACAATTGAACTTTGTATATTGATCAAGTATCCTACAACCTTGCTGAACTTGTTTATTAGCTCCAGTATTTTTTTTTTTTTTTTTTTTTTGTGGTACGTGGGCCTCTCACTGCCGTGGCCTCTCCCGCTGCGGAGCACAGGCTCCGGACGCGCAGGCTCAGTGGCCATGGCTCACGGATCCAGCCGCTCCGCGGCATGTGGGATCTTCCCGGACTGGGGCACGAACCCGCGTCCCCTACATCGGCAGGCGGACTCTCAACCACTGCGCCACCAGGGAAGCCCCAGCTCCAGTAGTTTTTGTTTCATGTATTTTGGGGCTTTGTTGTTAGGTGTTATATGCTTACAATTGTTATACCTCCAGTGCCGCCTTTATTCAGCTAATTCTCCAAGGAGAACTGGCAAAGGGAAAGGAGGAAGGAGAAGAAATGCGTAGGAGGGGAAAAGGGAAGGGAGAATGAAGTCCAGTAGCTGTCAAACGCTATTGTGGATTTCAGTCACTCAGGGAGCTTGTTAAAATCACAATTTCCCAGAGATTCTGATGGTGGAGTCTTGGAACCAGCATTTTTAATGCATGCATCAGGAGTTTCCTGATGCAGTTTGGTCCACAGATGGAATTTCACAGAACACATGTTCTTGACAAAACTTGATTCTGCACATTCCCTGCCAACCTGTTTTTACTTTAGTCTTTCTCATCCTCTACAAATGGCACTCTAGTCCATCCAATTGCTCAAGCCTCAAACTTAAGAGTTATTGGTGATTCCTCCATCTTCCTCACCTTCTGCACCCAGTCCATTATCAAGTCCTTTATATGCTATCCATTAAATATATTCTGAGTCTCTCCTCTTTTTCCCTGTCTGTGTTGCCACCAGCATCTCTCACTTTGGCTACTGCAATACCCTCCTAACTGGCCTTCCTGTACCCTTTCCCACCTCCTCCTATAATTCATTCTCCAGTCAGCAGCCATCATGATTTAAAATAAAATTTTAACATAGTACACTGCACATACTTAAAGTGTATACTTTTATAAGTTTAACAAATATATACACCTATGAATCCATCACCACAATCAACATTATGAATATATCCATCACCCCAAAAGGTTTCCTCATGCCCCTTTGTAATCCCTGTCTACTGCATCTCCCAAGTCACCTGTCCCCAGGTAACCACTGATCTGCTTTATGTCACTATAGATTACTTTGCATTTTCTAAAAATTTCTGTAAATGAAACCATACAGTATGCACTCTGTTTGGTATGGCTTCTTTCACTCAGCATAATTATTTTAAGATTCATCCATATTTTAGGGTTTATTCCTTTTAGATACTGAGTAGTTTTCCACTGTATGTTTATGCCAGTTTGTCCAATCACTTGGTGAACTTTTGGGTTGTTTCCAGCTTTTCGTGGTTACAAGTAAAGTTGTTATGAACATTTGTGTACAAGTCTATGTATAGGCACATCCTTTTCTTTCTCCTGGGTAAGTATCTAGCAGTAGAATGGATCAATCATATGGTCATTTTTTTTTGGGGGGGGGTGTTGTTTGTTTGTTGAATTTTATATTACTTGGTTTTTTATACAGCAGGTTCTTATTAGTCATCAGTTTTATACACATCAGTGTATACATGTCAATCCCAATCGCCCAATTCATCATACCACCACCACCCGCCCCCCACCGCTGCTTTCCCCCCTTGGTGTCCATATGTCTGTGCTATGCATCTGTGTCTCAATTTCTGCCCTGCAAACCAGTTCATCTGTACCATTTTTCTAGATTCCACATATATGCTTTAATATACGATATTTGTTTTTCTCTTTCTGACTTACTTCACTCTGTATGACAGTCCCTAGATCCGTCCACATCTCTACAAATGACCCAATTTCGTTCCTTTTTATGGCTCAGTAATATTCCATTGTGTATATGTACCACATCTTCTTTTTTTTTTCTACATCTTTATTGGAGTATAATTGCTTTACAATGGTATGTTAGTTTCTGCTTTATAGCAAAGTGAATCAGTTATACATATACATATGTTCCCATATCTCTTCCCTCTTGCGTCTCCCTCCCTCCCACCCTCCCTATCCCACCCCTCTAGGTGGTCACAAAGCACAGAGCTGATCTCCCTGTGCTATGCGGCTGCTTCCCACTAGCTATCTATTTTACATTTGGTAGTGTATATATGTCCATGCCACTCTCTCACTTCGTCCCAGCTTACCCTTCCCCCTCCCCGTATCCTCAAGTCCATTCTCTAGTTGTTTGTTTGTTTTTAAAGAAACTACCAAACTATATTCCAAAGTGGCCTTACTGTTTAGATTCCCATCAGTATTGTATGAAAACTCCATTCCTCCACATCATCACCAACACTTGGTTTGGGTCAGTTGTTTTTTTGTTTTTTTTTTTTTTGCGGTACGCGGGCCTCTCACTGTTGTGGCCTCTCCCGTTGTGGAGCACAGGCTCCAGACGTGCAGGCTCAGCGGCCATGGCTCACAGGCCTAGCCGGTCCGCGGCATGTGGGATCTTCCCGAACCGGGGCACGAACCCCGTGTCCCCTGCATCGGCAGGCGGACTCTCAACCACTGCGCCACCAGGGAAGCTCTGGGTCAGTTTTTAATATTAGCCATTCTAATAAGTGTGTAGTATCTCACTGTATTTTTAGCTTTCATTTCCCTAATGACTAATGATGTTGAATATCTTCTCCTATTATTATCTACAATTTGTATATCTTTTGTGAAGTGTATGTTCAAATCTTTTGCCCATTTGTAAATTGGGTTGTTTTCTTATTACTGAGCTTTCAGAGTTCTTTATATTTTCTGGATACAACTTTTATCTGATATTTAATTTGCAGATATTAACTCCTATTCTTTGCCTTATCTTTTTATTCTCTCTCTCTTTTTTTAATTGGTCACACTGCACGGCTTGTGGATCTTAGTTCCCCAACCAGGGTTTGAACTTCAGCCCTCAGCAGTGAAAGCACAGAGTCCTAACCACTGGACCACCAGGGAATTCCCTTTATTCTCTTAAAAGTGTCTTTTGAAAAAACAAAATTTAAAAATGTTGATGAAGTTCAGTTAATCAGTGTGTTCTTTTGTAGATCATGCTTTTGGTGTCATATAGAAAACTCTTTGCCTAACTCAAAGTCAGAAAAACTTTCTCCCTTTTTTTCTTCTTGGCTCTTCATAGTTTGGGGCTTTACATTTAGGTTTATTATCCATTTGGGGTTAATTTTTGCATATGGTGTAAGGTATGAATCAGAGTTTGGTTTCTGTAATTTTGGTTTTGAATATAAATATACATCATTTAGGAACATTTGTGGAAACTGTCTTCTCTCAACTGTCTTTGCACTTTTGTAAAAATAAAGGGTTGTCCGATTTCCAATAGCCAAGACATGGAAGCAACCTAAATGTCCCTCAACAGATGAATGGATAAAGAAGATATATATACAATATATATACAATGGAATACTACTCAGCCATAAAAAATGAATGAAGTAATGCCATTTGCAGCAACATGGATGGACCTAGAGATTATCATACTAAGTGAAGCAAGTCTGAAAGAGAAAATCAAATATCATATGATATCATTTATATGTGGAATCTAAAATATGATACAAGTGAACTTATTTACAAAACAGAAACAGACTCACAGACATAGAAAACAAACTCATGGTTACCAAAAGGGAAGGGGGGAGAGGGATAAATTAGGAGTTTGGGATTAGCAGATACAAACTACTATATATAAAACAGATAAACAACAAGGTCCTACTGTATAGCACAGGAAACTATATTCAGTATCCTGTAATAAACCATAATGGAAAAGAATATGAAAAATAATATACACATATATATGTATATGCATATATATATATATATATAAAACTGAATCACTTTGCTGTACACCAGAAACTAACACTGTAAATCAACTATACTTTGATTTTAAAAAAAAGAGTTGTCCATATATGTGTAAGTCTATTTCTGGACTCTCTACCCTGTTTCTTGATCTATTTGTCTCTCTTGATGCCAAGATCACATTGTCTTGATTACTGTAGCCTTATAATAAGTCTTGAAATCAGGTGTATTAATCCTTCAACTTTGCTCTTTCTTCTCAAAGTAGTTTTGACTATCCTAGGTTCTTTACATTTTCATGTGAATTTTATTTTTTTACGTATTTATTTATTTTTAATATTTATTTATTTATTTATTTGGTTGCACCGGGTCTTAGTTGCAGCAGGTGGGCTTCTTAGTTATGGCTTACCGGCTCCTTAGCTATAGTACGTGGCTCCTTAGTTGTGGCATGCGAACTCTTAGTTTCAGCATGCATGTGAGATCTAGTTCCCTGACCAGGGATCAAACCCAGGCCCCCTGCATTGGGAGCGTGGAGTCTTACCCACTGCGCCACCAGGGAAGTACCCCCATGTGAATTTTAGAATCATCTTTTCAATGTTTTTTTTTAACCAAAAAGACTCTGTAGTGATTTTGATTGAATTAACATTGACTCTATAAATAGACTTTGGGACAACTGACATATTAACAATATTGAATCTTTTGTTTTCTTTTTTTTTTTTGCGGTACGTGGGCCTCTTACTGTTGTGGCCTCTCCTGTTGCGGAGCACGGGCTCCGGACGCGCAGGCTCAGCGGCCATGGCTCACGGGCCTAGCCGCTCCGTGGCATGTGGGATCTTCCCGGACCGGGGCACGAACCCCTATCCCTTGCATTGGCAGGCGGACTCTCAACCACTGCGCCACCAGGGAAACCCAACAATATTGAATCTTTTGAAGCATGAACACAGTATATTTCTGTTTACATCTTCTTTAATTTCTCTCAACAATGCTCTGTAATTTTAACTGTGCAAGTTTTTGTTTCTTTGTTTGTTTTTTGGCTGTGCTGTGCAGCTTGTAGAATCTTAGTTCCCCAACCAGGGATTGAACCCAGGCCCAGGGCAGTGAAAGCACCAAGTCCTAACCACTGGACCACCAGGGAACTCCCTAAGTGCACAAGTCTTGTATATCTTTTGTCAGATGTATCCCTAAGGACTTCATTTTCTGATGTTATCAATAACAATATTGTTTTTTATAATTCCAATTACTGCCTGTTTGTTGCTAGTACATAGAAATACAACTGATTTTTGGATGTTGATCTTGTTCAATCTTGCTAAATCATTTGTCAGTTCTAGTAGCTCTTTCAGAGATTCCATTGGATTTACTAAATCGATGATCAGGTTGTCTGTGAATAAAGAGAATTTTACTTCTTCTTTTCCAATTGGTATGTGTTTTTGTTCCTTGCCTAATTTCACTGGTTAGTAGGCATTACAATGTTGAATGGAAGTGGTAAGTTCAGACATCCTTACTTGTTCCTTATCTTAGGGGAAAAGCATTCATCTTCACCATAAAGTATGATGCCAGCTATAGGCTTGTCTTTAAATAGTCTGCAAAATATACATAACATGGTGTTTATCATTTTAAAGTGTACAATTCAGTGGCATTAAGAGCATTTATGTTTGCAACCATTACTACAGTTTAGTTCCAGAACTATTTACTCACTGCGAGAGGAAACCTGGTACCCATTAAGTAATCAGGCCCCATTCCTCTTCCTCCAAGCCCCTGGCAACCTCTAGAATGCCTTCTATCTCTATGGATCTGCCTCTTCCGGATATTTCATATAAACTGAATCATAGTACAGTGGCCTTTTGTGCCTGGCTTCTTTCACTTAGCAGGTATCAATACTTCATTCCTTTTTATGGAAGAATAATATTTTATTGTGGATTTTATTATGGATATGCCACATTTTGTTTATTCATTCATCAACGGGTGGACATTTGTGTTGTTTCTACCTTTTGACTATTGTGAATAGTGCTGTTATGAACATTCACATACAAATTTTTATTTGAACACCTGTTTTCAATTGATGGCTAGGACTGATGGGACATATGGTAATTCTATGCTTAATTTATTGAGAAGTCACCAAACTGTTTTCCACAATGGCTACATCATTTTACCTTCCCATCAGTAATGCATGAGGGTTCCATTTTCTTCACATCCTTAACACTTGCTATTGTTGCAAGTTAAGTTGTTGTCATTCTCCTCCCCCTCCCCCTCCCCTCCCCCTCCCCCTCCTCCTTCTTCTTCTTCTTCCTCCTCTTCTTCTTCTTCATTGGGTGTGCAGTGGTATCTCATTGTGGTGTTGGTTTGCATTTCTCTAATGACTAATGATACTGAATATCTTTACATGTGCTTTTTGGCCCTTTGTGTATCTTCTTTGGAGAAATGTCTGTTCAAGACCTTTTGTCCGTTTCTTAATTTGGCTTTTCTTTTCATTGTTGAGTTGTGAGAGTTAGCTGTAGGTTTTAAATAGATGCCCTTTATTAGACTGAGGAAGTTCCTTTCCATTCATAGTTTACTGAGAGTTTTTCTTTTTTCTTTTTAAATCAAAAATGGTTTGGGACTTCCCTGGCGGTCCAGTGGTTAAGACTCTGCGCTTCCAATGCAGGGAGGGGGTGCAGGTTCGATCCCTGGTCGGGGAGCTAAGGCCCCACATGCCTCGGGGCCAAAAAACCAAAAGGTTGTAAAACAGAAGCAATATTGTAACAAATTCAATAAAGACTTTAAAAATGGTCCGCATCAAAAAAATCTTTAAAAACAAAACAGGGCTTCCCTGGTGGAGCAGTGGTTGAGAGTCCGCCTGCCGATGCAGGGGACGCAGGTTCGTGCCCCAGTCCGGGAGGATCCCACATGCCGCGGAGCGGCTGGGCCCATGAGCCATGGCCGCTGAGGCTGTGCGTCCGGAGTCTGTGCTCCGCAACGGGAGAGGCCACAACAGTGAGAGGCTCACATACCGCAAAAAAAAAAACCAAAACAAAAAAATGGTTTGCCAAATACTTTTGGGGGGCATCTACTGAGATGGTCATATGGTTTTTCCATTTTAGTTTGTTATTATGATGAATTACAGATTGATTTTCAAATGTTAAACCAAGCTTGAATTCCTTGGAAAAATCTGACTTGATGTTTGTCCTTTTTTATATACCATTGGATTCACTTTGCTAAAATTTTGTTCAGAATTTTTCCATCTATGTTTATGAGGGATATTTGTCTATAGTTAGTTTCCTTTAAAGTTTTTTCTTTAGTTTTGGTATCAATATCATTTCAATGTTTTGGAAGGGGAAAAGTAACTCTAAAGAACAGAGGAGGGCTTCCCTGGTGGCGCAGTGGTTGAGAGTCCGTCTGCCGATGCAGGGGACGCGGGTTCGTGCCCCGGTCCGGGAAGATCCCACATGCCGTGGAGCGGCTGGGCCCGTGAGCCATGGCCGCTGAGCCTGTGCGCCTGGAGCCTGTGTTCTGCAACGGGAAAGGCCACAACAGTGAGAGGCCCGCGTACCGCAAAAAAAAAAAAAAAAAAAAAAGAACAGAGGAAAGGCTGACTAAGAAACAGCCACGTCCCTTGGGGCTGAGATAGTGCTCTTAATTAAGGAAGACATCCTTCTAAGGTTGAGAGCCAGACCTTCTCAGAGAGGACACGGCCCTGGTTTGGTGAGTACCAGAGTGGTTATTGTTGTGCTACATCAGTAAAATTGCTGGAGCTCCACACTCCAGGACTGGGTAGAAATCCGTCCTGTAGGGTGCTAGAAATTGTCTCACTGGAGGCATTCTGCTATGACTCTACCTGAGGGGAAGTGCCTGGGGAAGCTGTTGTTTGCTAGGTGTTGGTTCCTGTGCATTGCAGGAGTTGGATCTTGGAGAAGCTGCTGCCATTGCAGGAGCCTGGTGTTGAAGCAGTTGTGTATCCTGAAGGAGCTGCATGAGAGAAGCGGTTTGTGCTACAGGAGCTAGGCTATGGGCAGGGTGCACACATCACAGGAACCTGGCCCTGGAGGACCCATGCTGCAGCAGCCAATGGGAATTCCTCCTGCAGCATCTCTCCAGTGCCCTCTATTGTCAAAGCTAAACACTGTGCCTACTGACAAAGGCGCAATATTTAAAGGGCTCATATCCATTTTTGCAAAGCAGGCAATGAAGAGTGATTTTGGATCTGGGTTGCAATAATTTGATAACTGGTATAATTTCCTACCTGGAAACTTTTAAACCTTGTATTTAACAATGCTTGGATATATGAGAATCACATAAATTACAGAATTGCTACATGTTAGAATCTATGGTATATATGTAAGGCATATATATATCCCAAGGAAAATTCATATATATATATCCAAGGAAAATTCATAGCCCTAAAACCTACATCAATAAAATTAAATAGAATTAAATTAAAATTATTTAGATTCCCAATTTAAGTTAGAAAAAGAACAAGAGAAACCACAGGGGAAAAAATAATAAAGATAAAAGCAAGAAGTAATGAAGTAGAGAACTAGAAAACAGTAGATCAAAATAAAAATTCAGTTTCTTTGAATAAAGTCAGAAAATAGGCAAACAGCTAGGCAATTTAATTTTTAAAGTGTGTATGGAGGAGAAAGCAGAAATCTGTAGAGAAAGAAGTGACAAGAGAAAAGTAGCTATTGACACAGAGGAAGCCAGAAGGTCATAAAACAGTCCTTAATTTACATACACAGTGCCATGCAAAAACTGTGAACCTAATAAAATGAACAACGTCTTAGGAAAATATAGTTGACCACACTGACCACCCCCCACCAAAGATAAAATTTTAAACAAATCAACTTCAAGGAAGAAATATAGAATGATAGCAAAAACTATCCCACATCAAAATACCAAGCTCAGATGTCTTCACAAGAGAATTCCACCAGATATTTAAAAAACAGCCCTATTGCTACATAAATTGTTTCAGAGTAGAGGAAAATGAAGGTAAGCTTCTAAATTTTTTCTATGATGTAGGTTAACATTGACAGTGCAAGTTAAGTGCCACACACCACAAGATAAAATTACAGACCAATGTTATTTACAAATATTGATTTAAGAGTCCAAAATTTAGCAAACAGAAAATTAAGAAAATTATAAACCATGACCAAGAGGGGTTTAAAGTAATACAAAGATGGTTCCACATTAACAAATCTATCAATATAATTTGACATATTTATATCTAAGAAGAAAACTCATGTTGTTATTCCCATAAGAACTAAGAAGAAAAATTATGTGATTATCACCATATGTGTTTTAAAAACTTTAACAAAATTCAACACCCATTCCAGAAAAACAAACAAAAACTAATGAAACAAACAAAAAGCCCTCTTGAAATAGGAATGGCTGGACACTGCCTTATCATGATAAAATATATATACCTTAGTCAGTATCTTACTTAAGTGAAAAACACTAAAGGTCAGGAATAAGCCAAGGATACCCACTAACTCCACTAATATTTAACATTGTGTTGAGTGTATCAGCTAATGCAGTTAGACAAGAAAAGTCAAGGTAGGCGTAAGAATTGAAAAAAATATTAATTATAACTTGTTCTCTTGGCCAAAGACATGAGAGTGTACCTGGTAAACTCTAGGAAATAAATGACAATACTAACTCAAACAGTAAAAGAATCCTGCAAGGTACAGCATATAATATTAACACCCAAGGGGATGAGTGGCCAAGATGGCAGCGTAGGAAAGCCTTGAGCTCACCTCCTCCTATGGGCACACCAAAATTACAACTATTCACACAGAAACTATCAATGAGATCAAACTGAAGACTAGCAGAAACAATTTCTCAGAACTAAAAAGATATCAAAAACAACCGCAAGACAGGTAGGAGGGATGGAGACATGGTTCGGTCAAGACCCCCCCCCCCCCCCCGGACTTCCCTGGTGGCACAGTGGTTAAGAATCCGCCTGCCAACGCAGGGGATACAGGTTCAAGCCCTGGTCCAGGAAGATCCCACATGCCGCGGAGCAACTAAGCCCGTGCGCCACAACTACTGAGCCTGCACTCTACAGCCCGTGAGCCACAACTACTGAGCCCGTTTGCCACAACTAATGAAGCCCACGCACCTAGAGCCCATGCTCCACAACAAGAGAAGCCACCGCAATGAGAAGCCCGTGCACCGCAACGAAGAATAGCCCCCGCTCGCTGCAACTAGAGAAAGCCCACGCACAGCAACAAAGACCCAACGCGGCCAAAATTAATAAATAAAAATAAATTAAAAAAAAAAAAAAGACCCACACCCCCAGGGAGGTGACCAACAAGGGGGAGGATAATCACAATTACAGAGGTTCTCTCCAAGGAGTGAGAGGACTGAGCCCCACATTGGGCACCCCAGTCCAGCAGTCCTGCACCAAAATACAAGCCTTCAGAACATCTGCTTTAGAAAGCCAGTGGGGCTTGAGTTTGGGAGAGCTGAGAGGCTGTAGGCAACAGAGACTCTGTTCCTAACGGGTGCACACCAAACCTTACATGCTCTGAGACCCAGGGCAGAGTCAGTAATTTGAAAAGATCGTGCGTCAGACCCCACTCGCTGATCTTAGAGAGCCTCCCAGAGAGGCAGGAGGCAACTGGGAACTCCCCCTGGGCACACAGATGCTGCGACAGACATTTTTCAGAGCTCCATACCCCAAAAGGATGCTGGCTTCGACAAGTGCCATTTTGGAGTCCTCCTTCTAACCTATTAGCACCGGGAGCTTACTCACCCACCAGCTGGTTGGCACCTGTCCCAGGACCACCCAAGCCAAGCAGCCAGCCAGTGGGAATCCAGCCCCGGCCCCACACCAGCAGGCCCAGGACTTGGACCCGGCCACCAGCCGATCAGAACCAGCCCCAGGACCCACTGGGCCCCAGAGCCAGTGATACCAGTAGCCAGCCCTGTCTACCAGCGGGCCAGTGCCAATACTGGGACCCCTAGGCCCAGCTGCCAGTCCTGCTGGAACTCAGCCCCACCCAATCAGCAGCTCCACCTGAGGCAGGGCCCAGCAGACAAAGAGAAATTAAGAAAACGATCCCATTTATAATTTGCATCAAAAAGAATAAAATAGGGCTTCCCTGGTGGCGCAGTGGTTGAGAGTCTGCCTGCCGACGCAGGGGACACGGGTTGGTGCCCCGGTCTGGGAGGATCCCACGTGCCGCAGAGCGGCTAGGCCCGTGAACTATGGCCACTGAGCCTGCGCGTCCGGAGCCTGTGCTCCGCAACGGGAGAGGCCACAACAGGGAGAGGCCCGCGTACCGCAAAAAAAAAAAAAAAAAAAGAATAAAATACCTAAGAATATATCTAACCAAGGAGGTAAAAGACCTGTACCCAGAATACTATTAAGACATTGATGAAAGAAATTGAAGACAACACAAACAAATGGAAAGCTATACTGTGCCCATGGACTGGACAAATTGATTTGTTAAAATGACCATATCACCCAAACAATCCACAGATTCAATGCAATCCCTATCAAAATGCCAATGGCATTTTTCCCAGAACTAGAACACATAATTCTGAAACTTGTATGGAAACACAGAAGACCCTGAAAGCTAAAATAAATTCTTGAGAAACTGGTAGGGATGAAAATATTTTTTTCCTCTGTTTTTTCCTTTAAAAGGGCAATGTTGTAGCCAATAGACTAGTTCTTCCAGCCTGCCTTATTGAGACATCATCTCCACTTGCTGAGGTTTTCCAAGCTCAGGAACCTGATTTTATTTTTTCATGGAGGGTGAAAGCTCAGGGAAATGATAAGGAATAGATACATATGATGGAATGCCACACTATTCATTTATGCCTGGGAAGATAACCCTCCAGTCCTGGTCATATGTGCCAGTCTCCCTCCTAATGCCGCAGGTGGGAACTTTCAAGAGACCAAGTTCAGAAGGTTGCTTGGTAAGAAAATAATTCAAGCAGGTGGCGCTGGATCTTCCTAAGGAATATTTCTGTTCTCTGTTTTCTATCTTTTCTTCCTCCAGTCTGAAAATAAGCAGATATACTTTTCTCTGGATAAATGGAATCAATTCTGAACATCAGAGTATTCTGTCCCTTGGAAAATGTTGAAGAGATCCTATAAAATCTTGCTCTCTAACGCAATTTTCTGGACTCCACGTAGAACACTCTGTATTATGTCTAGACAATGGACTTACTGCAACAGCTGCATAAAGGTTAGATTTGAGTGTGTGTAGTTTGAGCTTGCCTAGTATTCATTCATTCTTCCCTTAGTAACGTTGCCCTGAATTCCCTTTGAAGAACGAATTCCTCCCACCCATGACTCCGTCCATATGGTTCTGATGGAGCACACACCATCCCCTACTTCAGGGTGGTTCCAAGACCTAGACTTGAGCCAGTCAGTGCATTCTAAAACCATGATGGGTTTAGGATGAGCATGTGAACCATTTTGGACAGATGAGAATCAGATTCAGGACTTTTTTTTTTCCACAGTGGTTTAGAAGAAAGAATCTTTTTTTTTTTTCTGAACACAAATTTGGGAGGACATAAACTTGGAGCTACCTGGAACCCCCGTCAAGGGAAAAATTGGGGCTACTTTCCAATAGGAGAGGGCCTACCCAAGAGACAAGCCAAATCAGAGGAAAATACAGCTGAGAAACAGGGAAAAAAACCAAGCCTTGAACACCATGTGAGCTGGATCCGGCGATGCCTAAATCTACTGCCTGGAATTTTCAGTTCCATAAAACAATACATTTTCACTCTATTCCCTGTAAATCTGCTTGAGTTGGGATTCCCTTGCTTGAGGATAGGAAGTAGGTTTTATCTATCTTTGTCTCTCAAGCACCTAGAACAATGCCTGGCACACACCTTCCTCATGTGTCAGGGTAAAGAGGTTTAGACTTTATCTTGGGCAGGTGAGGAGTAACTGAAGGGCTTTAGGTAGCAGACACGTGGCATTTTTGTGTATCAGAGCTACGGATGGGTAGAGTTTGGCGTTTTTGCTGCTTGCGAAAGCAAGCAGGGGTGAACATGATACCCTTACCTCGTAGCCCACCTGGCTGAAATTGCACACCTGCTGACAACAGGAGGACGGAGCTGTAACTGAGTTATATGCCCCCTCTAGAGGTATGTGAGCGATAGGCCTTCCGTCTGGACTGCTCCAGCAAGGAGTCTCCAAGGTGTCCACGAGGCAGGACTGCACACATCGAGAGCCGGCGGTAAAGCACGTTTCACAGGGTAACATCAGGCACTCACTGAAGGAATGCAAGAGCTGTGGGTGATTAAAATCTAATTGAAACAAGCATCCTGTGAATGGCTTCCAGAATCCAGGGAAGAGAACATTGTTAAACGTCTGCAAATTATTTTATGGTCAAACACCCCCCACTCCCTTTCCCCACAGACAATCCTATTGGCAGAATTGATGTCTATCTTCTATTCTTCTTCTACTCTCATAGTCTCTCAATTACCAGATGTATTGTCGTATGACTGTAAAGTGCAGTGAAGTCTGTATTCCCTTCTAGATGTGAACCTTGAGGGCATAGACAGTTATTCATGTTTATTTCCCTGCTGTCCTCACACTCTCCATGGTGCCCTCAATGCCTGTTTGTTGAATTGAATTGGTGAAACTCCATCTCTAGCTAAGTCTGATCCAAAAAAATGATCGAAGATACACATATTTGCTGACTCCCTATGTATATTAGGACTCTCTGCGACTGCTGCTGGAAACTCAACTCAAACTGACCTAAGCAAAAAATCAAAAAACCAAAAACCAACCATCGATCACCTTTAGGCACAGCTAGATCCAGATTTTCAGTGTCACCCAGACTCTTTTTCTCTACATCTTTTGGCTCTCTGCTTTCCTTTGCTTTAGGCTTCATTCTCAGGCAAGCTCTGTGCTGGAGATGACAAGGATGGTCACCAGCATCTACAGGCTAAATTCTGCCAGTTTAGCAAGCCCAGCAGAAAATAGTTCCTCTTCCTCAATATCTCTGGCAAAGGTCCTGAGATCAAGTTTCATTAGCTTGGCTCGGGTCATGTGCCCATTACTAAACCAGCGGTAGCCCGGAGACTGGGCTGCACTAATTGGTCAGATCTGAGTCACATGCCCATTCTTGGCACCAAGGAGTGAAGCCCTTTCCAAATCACATGGATTGAGAGTAGGGGAAGAGTGTTCCCCAGGGGAAAATGAGGGTCATACTACCCGAAGAAAGGAAACTAGATTATGGGCAGCTAAAACTCACAATGTCCATTCTATACACATTTGATAATTCGTGTGTGTGATTATATCAACAACAACAATAATAATGGTAGCCACCATCAACTAAGTTGTTTCACATTAAGACAACATAGGTTAGAAGCACAGGAGAGTATTTGATTTTTTGTCTTCCCCTTCCACCACCCAATCGGCTGGGCCATTCACACAGCAAACACTGAGCTCTATAACGTCTGAGTCTTCTACCAGATACTCAGAGAAAAGTAACAGGAGATCCCTGCCCGGAGGATGCCAGTCTGGTGGGGGGAGACAGACATATAAACACAGGATTACCACACAATGTGGTAAGTGTTAGAGCAACATTCTTTAGAACAAATTTTTCCTTTTGTTTCCTTCCACACAAAGGGGTTTTAACATCTTATTAAAATTCAGTGGTGTTATGAAAAGAGGCTCAAAGAATTTCGATCAAAATCAAAATTATTGGGCTTCCCTGGTGGTGCAGTGGTTGTGAGTCCGCCTGCCGATGCAGGGGACACGGGTTCGTGCCCTGGTCCGGGAAGATCCCACATGCCGTGGAGCGGCTGGGCCCGTGAGCCATGGCCACTGAGCCTGAGCGTCCGGAGCCTGTGCTCCGCAACGGGAGAGGCCACAACAGTGAGAGGCCCGCATACCACAAAAACAAAACAAAACAAAACAAAACAAAATTATTTCTACCATGGACCTCAACAAGCATTATTAGATCCAGAAAAGAGTGGTGAAAATGGGGTGATCCTGGTCAAATTTCTCTTTGCAATTATGAAAATGTACGTACTGCTCCCCAGCTGCCAACTTCAGGGTGCCATGTCCACTCTGACATGTCCACCTCTCTCAACATATCTAGTCTATGTGAGGTTAAATTGTCCTGTGCCCCCTAGACCTCACAAAATCATCCAGATTAATCCACTATCTTTTAAAGTGTAAGAAAGGCCATTTGGGGTGCTATTCTCATATGTGTGAAATGCCATCAACTTATGGTGTACAATTATTACCATTTCCAGTACTCTTGTAATTCTTCTGTTTTATTTTTATTTTTTTATTGAAGTAGAGTTGATCTACATAATTCTTCTGTATATACTTCTTTATATAGTTCTTTTAATGAAGTATAAAATCTAATTTTGGTGTTAGCTTGTCTTTAACACCTCCTTAACACATGCTAATCTCCTTTTAGGAGAGAGAGAGAGAGGGAGAGAAAGAGAGAGAGAGCCTCATTGTCAGAACCTTTAACTGGTAACTAACTGTACCTAGCCGGAACTCAGTGACACTATTTTGATTTCATTGTGTTTACTTTTACAGTTACCTTCTATTTATGGAAAACCATACAGGCTTTCCAACTGTCATGATATAGCTTCCCTTTAAGGAAACATATTTAACTTTTGGGTTAATCAAAGTAACTTATTAAGGAAATGCTGATACAGTTGGGATGTGGACATAGCAACATTTATGAGGGTGCCACTCAGCTCAAGTTTAGGGAACACTGCCCTCACCTATTGGGGTCCCTATTTTTGACCTTTTGGACAGCTTTTTTATAAATTTATTTATTTATTTTTGGCTGAGTTGGGTCTTTGTTGCTGGGCGTGGGCTTTCTCTAGTTGCAGTGAGCAGGGGCTACTCTTCGTTGCGGTGTGCGGGCTTCTCATCGCCGTGGCTTCTCTTGTTGCGGAGCATGGGCGCTAGGCTCCGCGGCATGTGGGATCTTCCCGGACCAGGGCTCGAACCCATGTCCCCTGCATTGGCAGGTGGATTCTTAACCACTGCGCCACCAGGGAAGCCCTGGACAGCTTTTAATAATCATCACCCCTAGGCAGCTTTCCCTTGCCACTCTGTGTCCTTCAGACATTTTGTGCAGTATTCTCTTATAACTCTCCTACCTGTAGTTGTCTGTAGGGCAGTCTTTCCAGTTAGGCTATATTTTTCTTATTTATTTCTCTGTCCTCAGTTCCCAGGACTGAACCTGGCCCAGAGCAGGCCCAGGATTAGGTTGGTTGCCCCTGTGCTCTCATGCATGAAGATGGAGGTTTCAGGACTGTCCCTATGGGATCAGGACTCAGCTACCTCATGCCAAAGCAGTTCTGCCCCCTTGGAAGTCTGTCTGTCATGGATCTGCTGGAGTCTGTGCAGACGTCTGGGAAGGAACTTCAGCCAGGGCACGCTGGATCCCTGACGGACGTGAGTGGCAGGGGAACCACATAGCCCAGGGTATGTTCTTGGCCGATGTTACTGACCCACTATTGGAGCAGAGGGGCAGACTTTGACTCTGAAGGGGACACATGGGCCCCGTAGGCTGAAAGAGAGCGGTCTGTAAGGGGATGCTGACTCTCTGTTCTCCCTGCCACTGGGCCACTTGCTAGCCTGGCCCTGGGCAGCCGTCTTTCAGCTCACGTAGAAGGGACACGTTAGTTGATGTTGGAATGTCCAGCTTTCAGTGATGAGTGATAAGCACAGAAGTGGAAACCCTTATCCTGTTCATCGGGCCTGCGTATGTGTATTGGTAGGGGAGGGCAGGAGACGAGGAGGTAGCACCCGAACACCAAACCTTGGTCTCCTATGAGTCCCTGGTCCTGATTCTGAATAGTTGAGGGGCACCTTTGGGAATCCAGGAGTTCCCTTTCCACCCCCCGCCCCGACCCCAGACTTGCATCCCTTAGCTGAAAAACTATGAATTTTTTTTTAAGGTAATTAAATACAGGCAGAACTTAATGGAGGCACTACCCATCACAGGACCAGAACTAAAAGACTTTTGCAAAGCAGGAGGTTCTTGGAAGCATTTGCTTTTATAAACAAACCCGTTCTGCCTACACTTAGAGCACCAGCATGGAGCGTATTTCTGAGAATCTCTACAGCGTGTCCCCCATGGCACATCTGGTTTTGATTGATAATAAGCCCAATGAGCAGAGGTGCACCTGGAAAAAAGAAGTCTCCTAATTGGCTTTGCCCCACTTGCCAGTGGCAGGAGTGGTTAATCGCTTAGTTTCCTGGACTTTGCTTATTAAAGTTCTCTCAAGGGGCCTGGGGCCTGGGGCCTGGCCTGAAGCAGCCCAGTGAAGCAATTTCTTTGAAGTCTGCAGTTTTATCTTAAAAATGCAGGCGAGTTTTATATTCTATAGCGTAACATATCCCTGTTTGCTTCCATATGAAAATGTGTAAAATAACTTCCTGGTGAAATTGCTTACATCTCTACTCCCAACTTTTTTTTCCTATCACCAACTTTTGGGGAAAAATCAAGTCCCAGAAGCAGCTTTGAGTATCTCTTAACACACTGCTGCTGTGTGCTCCCAGGGAGCCTGCCAGGGTGAAAGTGAGTTGCCAGGTGATCCTAGCACCTTTCAAATGTCTTCCAGAACATACACAGAGCTTCTGTAAGCCCTCCTCCATGCATGGAGGGTGCTTACAGGAAGTGGAGAGGTTGGTGGTAAAAAGACTTTCCCACTGGAGAGCATTTGTCTGCTCATCCCTAGGGCTTGGCAAAGATAATGAGAGGGTTAGGATTAAAAAGGAAGATGGCGTTTCTTAACTTGGGTATACAACTTCTCTATGAGAATGTTTAAATTTTGCATTTCCATTTTGATAATATTTTTTTAAAAATGGATAGGCATATTCTAGATCATCTGAATGTTGGCCTCAGCAACAATTCTGTTAGCAAGTGAATTGTGGTCCCAGGCTAGTACTTTCAGTTTCATGGGTTAACGAGAACAGGGCCAAGTTTAATTTAATACATGTTATGGACTGACTGTTTGTGCCCACCCCCCATTCATGTGTTGAAATCTAATCCTTGATGTGATGGTGTTTGGAGGTGGGGCTTTTGGGAGGTAATTAGGTCATGAGGGTGGGACCCTCAGAATGAGATTAGTGTCCTTATAATAGAGGCCAGAAAGCTAGCTTGCTCTCTTTTTGCCATGTGACCATACAATGAGAAGTCAGCAGTCTGCAACCCAGAAGTCTGGCCCTCATGAGAACCTGACAATCACTCTGGTCTCAGACTTCCAGCCTCTAGAACTGTGAGAAATAAATTTCTGTTGTTTATAAGCCAGTCAGTCTATAGTACTTTGTTATAGCAACCTGAATAAACTAAGATAATATGTAAGTGATGTATTAACTATTACATTTAGAATGGATAAACAACAAGGTCCTACTGTATAACACAGGGAACTATATTCAGTATCCTGTGATAAACCATAATGGAAAACAATATAAAAAAAGAATGTATATATGTGTATAACTGAGTCACTTTGCTGTACAGCAGAGACTGGCACAACTTTGTAAATCAACTATACTTCAATTTAAAAAAATCGAAAAAAGAAAAAAAACTTATGCAGACATAAGTGATGTATTTACACCAAATGAGGGCTAAATGCACCATGATGTGCTGCTTTAACAAAGGTTTTCCCAGTATTTCCATTAGAGAAAAATGAATTGTCATAATACACAGAATATATAGACACATTGACTCCAAAACAACTTGCTCCAATGTGGTTGTTTCTATCCCGTCATTGTTAGTGGAGATATGGTTTCAGCAAAGCCAGATTAGCCCATATATATATATATATTTACCACTAAAACAAATGAACAAAAAAAGCAACATCAGCTCTCCTGTTAATGGTGTTAAGATAAATTCTGTTGGTTTTGTAGTTGTGTGTCTAACCTCAAAAAGTGTTCAATTTTATTTGTATCCTCGCTACAAAAGGAACAAGTTTATGCCTGGTTTATGTTAGGTAACATTATACTTAAACTCATTTAAGTCTAAACACTGGGAGCCTATAAGAATTTTATTATCTTTAAAATGAGTGGGTACAGGGCTTCCCTGGTGGCGCAGTGGTTGAGAGTCCGCCTGCCGATGCAGGGGATGTGGGTTCGTGCCCCGGTCCGGGGGGATTCCACATGCCGCGGAGCGGCTGGGCCCGTGGGCCATGGCTGCTGAGCCTGCACGTCCGGAGCCTGTGCTCCGCAACGGGAGAGGCCACAACAATGAGAGAGGCCCGCGTACCGCAAAAAAAAATAAAAAATAAAAAATAAAAAAATAAATGAGTGGGTACAAACTCAACTTTGAAAAGTCATTTTTAAACATAAGGAACTCTATCTCAAAAATGTGTTCCAGGGACTTCCCTGGTTGTCCAGTGGTAAAGAATCTGCCTTATAATGCAGGGGACACAGGTTCGATCCCTGGTCGGGGATAAGATCCCACATGCTGTGAGGCAACTAATCTCACGCGCCACAACTACTGAGCCCGTGCGCTCTGGAGCTCACATGCCACAACTAGAGAGAAGCCCACATGCTGCAACAAAAGATCCCACATGCCTCAACTAAGACCTGACGCAGCCAAATAATAAAAATAAAAGTGTTCCATGTTCACCCTCACCACTTTTATTCAATATAGTATTGGAAGTCCTAGCCAGAGCAATTTAAGCAAGAAAGAGAAATAAAAGGCATCCAAATCAGAAAGGAAGAAATAAAACTGTCACTACTTGCAGATGACATAATACTATATATAGGAAACCCTAAAGACTTCACCAAAACAAAAACAAAACAAAAAAACCCCCCAAAAACCCACCACCACCACCAACAAAAACTGTTAGAACTAATAACAAATGCAGTAAAGTTGCAGGATACAAAATCAATACACAAAAATATGTTGCATTTCTATACACTAATAACAAACTATCAGAAAGAGAAATTAAGAAAAAGAATCCCATTTATAATTATAGCAAAGAGAATAAAATACCTTAGGAATAAGTTTAATCAAGGAGGTGAAAGACCCGTACACTGAAGACTATAAGATGTTGAGGAAAGAAATTGAAGAAGACACAGATAAATGGAAAGATACTCCATGCTCATGGATTGGAAGAATTAATATTGTTAAAATGTCCATACTACCCAAAGCAATCTACAGATTCAATGCAATCCCTATAAAAGTTCCAATGGTATTTTTCACAAAAAGAGAGCAAACAATCCTAAAATTTGTATGGAACCACAGAAGATGTTGAATAGCTAAAACAATCTTGAGAAAGAAGAACAAAGCTAGAGGCGTCACATGCCTTGATTTCAAACTATATTACAAAGCTATAGTAATAAAGGTAGTATGGTATTGGTCCCGAGATAAACATAGGGAGAAAAATCAGCAAACCTGCAGCTCTTGCAAACTGAAGACCAAGTTGGCCTGTTTACTCTGAGAAGATAGTAACTAACACACAGCATCCAAGCCACATTTCTCAGGTGGATGCATCATGATGGAGCACAAACTCAATTTAATACAGTAATAATAAAATTCTGCATAGCCATCAATTTTTAGGATCTACAGCAGCATCTTCCAAAGTATGTTCTGTGGGATGTCCATAAATGTTACGTGAAAAAAAAATTCTGTTGTGAAACACATTTTGGCACATGGGATTAAACAGGTTAAACAGCTTCTTTACTGACTGCAGGATTCTCAGAGCCGTGCTAGTGTGTGACACGGATTCCAAGTGGGGAGGCTTGGAGAATACTCAGGCAAGTGGTTGCCAAATGGATCTGACCACACAACGCTTTTTCAGGATCATGTGAGGGACTGATGTTCCATAAACACACTTTGGGGAAACTTTCATTTAGAGAAAAGTAATAAAATAGGAGATGGATAGACACCTGACCAGGGTGTCAGCAAACTATAGCCCTTGGGCCTAATCCATCAAACTGCCTGTTTTTTCAGAGAACTGAGAATGGTTTTTACATGTTCAAATGGTTACATTTTAAATAGTTACGTAAGTTCTTGCATAACATTCTGGTTTTGCCTCTTGGCTCCCAGAGCCCCAAATATTTACTATCTGACTCTTTAAGAAAAAGTTTGCCAACTCCTGTACTAGGCCGTGAAAATTTGAAGACTGTTCATTCTTCTTGACTCTTCACGGAAGCAATAATAATTATGATGTCCTGTTAGAAGTGCCTACTGTGCGCTAGGCATGTATTATTTCCATTAATCGTCACAACAGCTCTGTGAGAAAGGTGTTATGGTTCCCATTTTATTTTATGGATGAGAACACTGAGTATCAGAGAAGTAAGGTGTGTATCAGAGTCAGAACTCAAACCCAGGTCTAACCCCAAAGTCGGTCATGGTTCCTTTGTCAGTGGTTTACAAAGTAGGGTCCATGAATCCCGGGGGCGGGCAGATAAGACAAGCCATTGGAGCTCAGTGAAAAATTAGATCTTTTCATTACATGTATTTTTAGCTTATCCTTCACTTTAAATTTTGTATATGTATTTTATTATAATATATAATAATTATAATAATAATAAATCAGCTAAAATTAGCCTAAATCAGTAGCCAATAGACAGTTTTTTTAGGAGCCTCATAAATTGCCCCCCTTTCACCTCACCTCAATTCCCAAGTAACTGAGAGAGACAGAGGGATCTGGGGACTGGAGAACGAAATGCCACCTTTATTCTTGAGAGAGCCGTGGGAGAATCTGTCTTAGGTGAGGTGTGCGGCAGTTATGGGCTTCCTAAGGCTGAATTCCAGAAATAGTCATGTTCTTTGATCCAGTCACAGATGCCCCTGAAAAGCACAGGATGCTTTTTGTGGGGTCCTCTTTACCACTAAGCCTCCCACTGTCAGGGACAGAGGGGAAGGTGTGCTTCCTGAGGACATCTGTCGCCATAGAAGAGAGAGGGAGGGGCTGAGCTATGCATGCCTGGCTCCTGCCTCCCTAAATATCAATCATCTAGATAATTCCCCCTTCTCCCCTGGGGAGAGGGAGGAAGGGCTGGAGCATTATGCTAATGGAGCTCTTCCTTTAGGTGGAAGGGAAACCCATGCATTGGGTGTGAGAATTTTCCACCTAACAATATTGTACATGATGTATCTATTTAGTAATATATGTATTTTATATAGTTATTACTGTATATATGCTAAGCATTTTTCTATCAATAAACCATCAGGTACACAATGAAAACCATCTGAAGACCACTATTCTATACTATGCTGTACAAGTATGTGGCCAAGTTCCCTGTAGTTGAAAAAGAATAGGAGAACACAGTTTATTGTAGGATCTGGGCCTCCTGGGTCTTAAGAGGAGATGAACCTTGGCTTTACTAACTTGCATCTAAATGTTCTGAACACCACCACTAACTTACAGGCCTCTAAAGGAAAACTTGTTTTTGAGCCAGAAAACAAATTCCATTCCCGGCAGCTATTTTCTGAACAGTTTCCTACTTGAGTGGCGATCTTACTATGGGGAAATCCACTGAGAGAGCTCCAAGTTAGACCAATGGCAAATAGGAAACCTTGAAGTTCACGTGTCCATTCAAAGAAGTATTTTGTACTCACCATGCTGTGAATGTTGGCATTGAAGCCTGGGCTGCAGTGAGGGGTGGAGTTACAGCTGGAATTAGGAGGAATCGGCTAAGGATTGTGGTTCAGAACTCAAGGTAGGGCTTCCCTGGTGGCGCAGTGGTTAAGAATCCGCCTGCCAATGCAGGGCACACGGGTTCGAGCCCTGGTCCGGCAAGATCTCACATGCCGCGGAGCAACTAAGCCCGTATGCCACAACTACTGAGCCTGGGCTCTAGAGCCCGTAAGCCACAGCTACTGAGTCCGTGTGCCACATCTACTGAAGTCCCCGCGCTCTAGAGCCCGTGCTCCGCAACAAGAGAAGCCACGACAATGAGAAGCCCACGCACCCCAACAAAGAGTAGCACCCACTCGCCGCAACTAGAGAAAGCCTGCGCGCAGCAACAAAGACCCAACACAGCCAAAAATAATAAATAAATAAAAATAAATAAATTTTAAAAAGAGAACTCAAGGTAAAGTTGAAATGTAAAATTCGACATTTTCCAGAATTTATGACATGAAATACTGCCCTTGCTAGATGCTCTGTGAATGGCTTCACAGTCAAGTACAGCTGAAGAACCCGATATTGATAACGCCCCTCTCAGATAATCACACTGAATGCTCTTATGCAAGGAGCTTCAAGAAGTTCTGCAAAAAACCCCCCGAAAACAAAAAACTGTTTAACTTAATTTTACGAAGCATTGCTCAAACGAATGTGACCACAGAACACTTTCTTTTTAAAAAAAAAAAAATTAATTAATTAATTTTTTTGCTGCACTGGGTCTTCGTTGCTACGTGCAGGCTTTCTCTAGTTGCGGCGAGTGGGTGCTGCTCTTCATTGCGGTGTGCAGGCCTCTCATTGCGGTGGCTTCTCTTGTTGCAGAGCACGGGCTCTAGGCATGCAAACTTTGGTAGTTGTGGCTCACAGGTTCTAGAGCGCAGGTTCAGTAGTTGTGGCGCACGGGCTTGTTTGCTCCACGGCATGTGGGATCTTCCCGGACCAGGGCTCGAACCCGGGTCTTAACCACTTAACCATTGTGCCACCGGGGAAGTCCCCCACAGAACACTTATTTCAGACGTTATGTGTTGACATTTGTTCTGGAAAACACTAAAAAATGCTGAATGGAAAGATTATAGATTTGGGAACTGTGATGGTCTATTAAGGAGTTACAGGTCCAAGGTCATCTTCATACTAGCTGTGACAACGTGTAAACAATCTCTCAGACTATTAATTTCCTCATCCATAAAATGGGTATAACAATTCTTACCTAGAAGAATTGTAGTGAAGATTAAAGAGATAATATCTATAAGGTAACCAGCCCATAGCATGTACTCAAAAAAATTAGAATTTTCCCCCTTAATTACAGCGTTAGGTTTTGGAAAGAGAAAGTAGCTCTTGAATATGGTGAATCCAGGAAAGAATTACATCAGGATGAGATATGTGCCTTGATTAGCATTTGGGAGGGGGCATAGTACGGGTTAAAAAAGCCAGTTTTAGGACCAGACACGCCACACACTAGCCATGCGAGACCTTGGGCCAGTGTCTTCACCTGAAACTTAGCAACTTCATAGGTAAAATGCAGATATCTACTTCAGGGAGCATTCTGAGGATGAAATAAAATTGTAGGTAAAGTGCCCCATAGGCCTGGAACACAGCAAATGCCCAGAAAAATAATGGTGCCATTGATCATGATAGCATGAGGCACCATTTTTGAACACATACTATGCCAGGTAAGGAAGGGGCGGAGTTTGGCCATCTCTTCAGAGTGGAGCATGCAGACCATTTCCTCACAATGTACTTTTTAAGGATGCAGATTCCTGCTGATTCTGACTTTTGGGGGACGCAGCCCAAGAATGTGCACTTTGGCGAGCTCCCTGACTGAACCTTCTGGTCACTGAAATTTGAGAACCAACGATTGGGAGGCATGGGTTGCCAGACGGTGAAGCGGCACACCTGGACCAGACAGACATGAACTAGAGAAGGAGTGGACATTAAACGCTCTGGACTGGGAGAAGAGTGGCCCCTCGATATGAGTTTTGGACCCCCAGATTCACCATGACCCCTTAGAGAAGAGCGTTTGCAGGTGTGTGAGCCGGTACGTGCTTGGTGTGTCATTCCTGGAACAGGAGAGCAGTGGTGAGTGCGCCAGTTCCAAGTCAGAACTGAAGGAAGGTAGTGGGTAAGAGACCCCAGAGACACAAAGTCAGGTTGATTGCTGACCGCGGTCCAGTTCCCATCCCATCCCACGAGGCTCAGGGGCCCCTGCACGCCTGCCCCGGGAAGCCCATGCCATGGTCATTACCAGATGTATTCTTGAGACTAAGCACTCCTGGTTTAGGAGATTTGGGACAAAACGCTCCCGGGGTGTGTGGGGTATGGGTGGTGGTGTTAAACCACAGAATCACTTTCCTTTCTTATGGGAACAGAGCTTAACATATGAAGGAAGATTATTCCTAAGTAAGGTGCACCAGAAGATCATTGCTTTAAACTGTTTCCTCTAAGGTGGGATGAATATTGTATCGAAATCCTTCCCTTTGAACTTCTGCGCTGGGATTCTGCTGGTTCTACTCTTCTCTTCCTAGGAAGGTGGGGTGGTGGTGTCCTTTTGGATTCAGCTGGGACCAAGGAGGCTCCGCACCGGTGGTTGGTTTTGCCTTGGCGCTGCCTTCGGGAAAGTAATAAAACATCAGGCAATGCTCTCCATGTCCTGGGAGCAGGCGGCTTGGGCAGTCCCTGTGGCCCAAACGTGGCTGCACCCTCCTACTTCCCTGCCCATCAGGCAATGCCAGCGAGAGGTTCAAACTCCCTGGACAAGTAAAGTTTTCCACCTTTCGGCACAGAGCCGAGATGTGGGAGATACCCAGTGAATACAAGGAAGCTTTCTCTTGGTTTCTGGATATTGTAGTTAAAAGAATCAAAGTACACTAAGGTCCAGAGGAGTCATCCCTATTTCTGAGCAATGCCCAAACCTAGCTCACACAGGCTTCTGTTTTTTGATCCCCAAATCCAGGCCAAGATGCCAGGGCACAAAGCTACTCACCCTTTCTTCAGCCAAATAAAATCCATAGACACATCTTCACAATGAAGTGCTTGAAACCAGTCAAGCACTTTTTTTTATTAAAAAAAAAAAAGAAAAGTCTAATGGTAAAGTATATAGTCTATACATGCTACAGCTAATTCATTGTTCATCACCCCTCCCCCCTCACATTATATATCCTCATGTATTTTTCGTGTGTGTTAAAAGGAAACAAAGACACCACCAGAATGTGTCAGCTTGCCAAGGGTATGAGGAGTGCTGAGATGTCCAGAGATCTCCAGCATCATCCTGTGAGCAGACGCGAGGTGGTGGGGCAATGCTGTCAGAGCCCACTGCTCCTGGAGGGATGCAAGAAATGGCCTAGTTACTTGGTGGCTCCCTGAAGCAGGAAATGTGGGTTGTAGCCAAGGTGACCAGTTTCTTATCACCCCGTGAGTGGAAGGGGCGCTGCTACTAACAATTACATGGGCACAATGTCACAGACGGGCGTACACTGGGGTAAAATATGGACACCTTAGTTGTGTTAGGATTGCTTATTGCCATCATAAGCCTGGTGGGTGCACCTCCTCTTGTACGTTTACAGAAGACCTGAAAGTGAAGGCTACTGGCTGTGGCACTGGGCTTGGCCTCTTCAAGGACAACAGAAGTTGAGTCCCTGGTTCCTGACTGGAGCCAAGAAGGCCTATTTGGGAGCAGACGATAAAAACGGGAAAGGTGGAATGTGGAAACACAATGGGTGGCTTGAAAACTCCACAAGGTAGCACCAGAAAGCAGACGTTACCCCATGGGGCTGGACGGTCAAGTCTGTGAGAAGGGTCCTCAGCAGGCGGTCCATGAGCAGACAAAGACTCTGGAGCCTCCTGGTTTTAACTCTGCAACTCCACAACTGTCTGTGACCTTCACGGGCTAAGGTCCATCTAGACGTTACTTGGCCAAGTTAGGAGCAATTCCTCCAGGCTAACGGAGGGCTTGCCGCACCCTCAGGCCTCAACGCAAGCCAGTTTCCTACTCATTCAGGCCACACTGTTTGGCAATAGGGAATCTTTGTCTATGGTCTGGTATGGTTGTTTGCAGCAGAAGCCCTGAAGGACGGGCCTGACAACCAAGGAGGGGACAAGACTGCCACGTGACTCAGGCTGTTACATGTACCTTATCACAGCCCAAAGTGAAGGGCAAGACCTGACCCGACACTTAAAAACTCAGAAACAATGAAAGGAGGGGAGCCAAGCCGAGGCACGAATGTTCTCGTTCTTGATGATGCTGAGTTGCCAGCTACCTGAGGCCAGGAGCGATTTCTACTTCATCCCACTCAGTGCCGTGCACTCGGTACAAACGAAATAAATACTAGACTGTCCATCCCTCAGCCTAAGAGTAGGGTCTTCCAACCTTGGGGAGATTTGGCATCTGTCCTTTAATGTGGCAAGTTTGTTTTCCTACATTCTACCTGGTAAGGAAATCCTCTGTGGGCCCAGAAATGTTTTAAGGCCAAGAACTTTGTCTAGGAAATCAATCACGTGGCGAGGCTTTGGGGAGGACATGTAACATGACTACTGGAAGCCTGGTGAGGCTCTAGCAATCTCCCGGCAGGGCAGGGCATTAAAAATGGTTTGAGCTGCAGCCCAGCTCCCCAAGTCTCATCCTGGGACAAGGACATAAACCCACCAAATGGCAAAGAAATTCTGAGTAAAAAACTTGAGTAAAGGCCTATTTTATCAAGGGGTGGTCCTAAAACGCAGATTTTCCAAAGATTTGGCGTTATGACTACAAGCTGTAGTTTTGCCCTAGGGTGTAAGATAAAACAGTCATCCCGAGAAAGTATGCGGGGGTGAGGAAAGGAATAAAATCCATCCTTGCCTGCCTTTCTGGGCTGGCATTTGGCCTGTGACCTACTGACATGTGTGATGGTGGGGTCAGGAGAGGAAAAACCTAAATTGAGAGGGAGGGTCACCTGCTTCCCTGGAAGCACCATGAACACTTCATTGTTGATGGCAGAGGAAACGTCACGGGCACTGGGGAGAAAAAACGGGATTCAAGTCTCAGCTTGGTCAATATTTGGATGACGCTGACTTCAACCTCTGAACCTCAGTGCTCTCATGACAGATTGGGGCTGATCCGAGGCACCTCACAGGGTTGAAGTGAGGATGAGATTAAAGGACGGAGCGTGCGTAGGCACCGGTAACCTGCCCGGAGGCTGGCACAAAAGTTATTCCTATGGCCCTGGACATTTGCCACGGTGGTGACTCCAGGGGATTTTGCATCTGCTCTATCAAATGCGCATAGAATGGTGGCTACAGTCCTGGATGGTATCAACCTAAGCCCCCAGGTGAGGACAGCTAGGGAGAGCCGTTGGCCATCAAGACCGTCCCTTGCAGCTGCCTGGGGAAGTACCCTCACCGTGGTAGGAGGAGCTGGAGAGAGGAGTCCTCAGGCCACACATGTGTCCTGAGGAAAGAACAGTGAACAGAGAGAAATGTGGCTTTAGGACCTTCAGTTCACGCCAGAATAATAACAATAAAAAGGCTGATTACTTTTTCATGTGCAGGGAAAATTTTCTATCCAGAAAAAGGCGGAATTAGCCCATTCCCACCCAGCTGACCCCTGGGAAGAGGAAATGAAGCCAAAGACAAACGCCTTCAGTGGAATCTGCACACAAAAATCAAAGCTCTTCACAGCCAGGCACGGAGCCACTCGCAGCCTGGTCTACACCCAGTGCCTAGTACATAGCAGGCACTCGCAAAATACTAGAAAAGGTCAATGAAAGCTGAGAGATAATCAGAAAAAAAAATTTAGAGTTTTGTCTTTTGAAATGTAGTCAAATCCTGCATAACAGCTTCACGAATGGTGTTTAAACCAAAATGGGTCAAAAACTCAGGAAAACGTGCTGTGGGGCCTCCTCCCGAGTGAGGGGACCTTGGAGGGTGGATGGCCCTCTCCCATTCTCCCTTCTGCCCCTGGCTGCCATCTTCCCCCCAAGGTTCTGGGAACAGGGCTGGGGGCAAGTGGGCGTGGCAGGGCACCTCAGGGCCCTGTCCCAAGACTCTCGGGGTGTGGGATTTATAGACCTACTGAAGGAAGGAATAAAGATGCGATTGTGGATCAGGGAAGGATCCAGAGCCCATGTGGCAGTGAGGAGGGGTGGGGAGGGGAGGGGAGAGTGGAAGAGAGCTGTCTGCACATAAATTTTGGCACTGCAGGTAGACGGCGAGCATCCCTGGGAAAGCTGCTCTTGTGGTCCCAAAAGCATGGCAGCAGATGACTACTCTGCATCAGAGATCTCTGGGGGCAGGGCCAGAGGGCCGCTTCCTCTTGTCCTGCAGAGTAGGGTGGGATGAGGAGGGGTGCTGCATTCTCACCCCCCAAGGCAGCCTGGACCCCAGGCAAGAGCTCTGGGCTGGAAGCCAGAAACCCCGGGTCCTGATTCTCGTTCTGCAGTGTAGCTGTGTCTCTACGTGACTCAGTGAACCACATCAGTCAAAACGGGTGTAAGGGCTGCCCCGGGTTCCTTCCAGTGAGACCACAGAGAGGGAGAGTGCATGGAAAAAAAAAAAAGAAAACTACTCTTCGAGTGCCAGAGAGGAGCAGGAAGCAGCAGCAGAGAGGAGGTTCTGCCTGGCCCTCGGGTCCCCGTCTCCTTATGGGACTACTGCCTACTCTGCCCAGTTTGCTGGAGACTCCGCTGCTGGCCCTTGAGCCACCAGGGTCCCTCAAGGCTGGCATGTGAGACCACCTTGGCTCCCTTTGCTCCATAAGTTCTATCCCCCGGGGTGGGCACCAGCACAGGAGCAGGAAACAGGGCTCTGTGGCAGCACCGGGGCCGTGGGCAGCCTCTGTGTGGAGCAACCATATGGGGTCCAGGGCAGCCTTCAGTAGATGCTACGATGGGTTGGAGGGGTGTTGGGTGTGGGAGCAGCCACCCGGCCCCCACATGCACAGCCCAGGGCAGCCAGCTGGCGTCTCCGTCTCCCCGCCTGGTTTGCCTCTTACAGGGGCAGGGCACAGGCATGGAAGTCAGGCCAGCCTGGATGCAAATCCCCTTTGCTCCTCTTCCCAGCTAGTGTGCCCTTGGGCCCATTGAACCCGTTTCCTCATCTATAAAACAGGAGTAATAGTATCAGAGAGGGCTGCTGTGAGGGTTCAGCATGAAGGTAAAGTGCCAAGTACAGCGTTTGGCACCTACTAGCTACTCAGCAAAGAGGAGCTCCCAAGGGGCGTGGCTTGTGAACGGTCCCCTTATTCAAACAAACCTTGAGATTCTTGCTCTAGGTAGGCAGAAGTGAAAGGCCCCCCCAAAAGCGGGCTGGGGATTCTTGTTTAAAAGCCCTGGGTTGGACCCCAGCCTGCAGCAGGAAAAGGGGAGCATGCTTGGAGCTGGAAGCACTCCTTTAGAACTGATCAGGGTCCCAGCACAGAAGGGAGGCAGCGTGGCTGGGAGGACCTCCAGGCCCACTCCTGGGGCAGCTGCATCTGCTTGAACCTGAGAGGCCCGTGGACCTGAGGCCTCGGGGAAGACACCACCTCCCTGGAACTGGCAACGGAGCTGACTTCTACGGGGTGAAGTTCTTTCTGGGACCAGGCATTTTGGAAACTGAGTGAATCAAGTTGCTTGACATGAATGAACTGGGTGGGGTGCTGGGTCGGCAGAGGGCTACCCACACTCTGCCTGATCCGATCAACAAGAGACCCTTTCTGTAGTTTCTCCAGATGATGGATTCCGGTCCTAGAGACCTCAGAGAGTCATGGTCCAGCTGTTGGGTGGGCAGGGCAGCTGGGTGGCAATGCCACTGGCCTTAAGGCAGGGATGCTGAGAAGAGAGAAAGGGGTGTGGCCTCTGAGCCTCCAGGGGACGCTGTGATGGGAGGGGTCCCTCTCCACCCAGAGAAGGGAAGAAACCACAGTATTCCAGTCTTCCTTCCTTTGAAGCTGCGTGGAGGATGATAAATTAAGAGGCATATTAAATATGTAGGTAAAGCCGGCAGGGTCGTGCAGGACTTCCAGGCAGGAAGGGAGCAGGCTAGGGCTTCTTTCTGAGATAGTTGGAAGGAATCCACCCTTCCCAGGAGGGGGCCCCGCTTTGCACCTGGCAGAACCACCAGCCGCTGCTGTTCTTTTCCCGGACCTCGAACACCGTCCCCTCCTGGAAGCCGCTGGTACCTTCGTCTCCTTCAAAGTTGGCCACGGCCACATACAAGTCCTTGGGGCCGTCTGCATTGGGGAAGGGGGCTGCAGCCACTTTCTCCTTGTTTTCTCCCATCTTGCCCATCATCCGTGGCCCCAGCCCACCTTTGCCTCGCATGTCATCCTGCCCCCCTGAGGAGTTGGAGAGAAAAGGTTTGGCTTTTGGGGGGACAAGCAGGGCCCGGCCTGGGACAGGAGCTGCCTTGCCTTCGGTGGGCTCCCGCTGTGGCCCTCTGACCTCTGGAAGGGGCCCTCTGACCTCTGGAAGGGGCCTGGACGACGAGGAGGTTTTCTTGGGGGGTGGTGGTCTCCGAGGAGGGACCACAGGTCTCTGCTGGGAAGCCTCTTGGAGGGGGACTGGCACATTCTTAGGCACAGGATCTGCAGTCTTGGCCGGCCTTGGAGGGGCTCTGCAGGACGTCTCCTTTGGGCTGAGCCCATCCTGTTTGCTCGTCCTGTCCTGGGCACGGCCAGGCCCCTCCCCTGGGAGGAAGCCACGGCTGATGGCCACGTCCTGGCCTCCCCCAGCCTGGGGGCTGCTCTCTCCGTCCAACGAGGGTTTCTCTTGGGACTTGGCAGGCCTGAGCTTGCTCCTGAGGTTACAGATGTCCACTTGGTCTTCGCCCTGAGGTGGCTCTGTCCTGGGGGAAGGAGCTGGTTTTGGCCTAACCTGAGGTTTGGACTTTAAGAAGGGATTCTGGGGAACAGCTTCCGGCCTCTCCTCCAGTGGGTCAGCTTTGGATTTGGAGACAGGTCGGAGGTTGGGCTTCTTCACTTCCTTGGCCAATACTTTATGGCCACACTCCAGCCCCATCTCATTTTTCAGCTGGAACAACTTGCTTTTGTCAGGTTTGGACTCTGGTCTCCTGCTGTCCCGGGCTGGAGGCGTGTGTTTGGTTGGGATCATGGGCAAGATCATGCCAGGAGGCTTGGGTGAAGAACCTCTGAGCTGCTCCATCCTCTGTCGCTCCTGCAGCTCCCCTTCCGACTTGATGATGGATTCTTTCCGGGGAGGGAGGCTGGGCTTCTCCTCCAGGTCGGGGTCCGAGATCTCCTCGTAGCCTGCACACGAGGACGTGTCTGAAGATGCCTTCCTTGGGACCTCCTTAGCACCCTTCCAGTCTTTGGACCATGGCATGGCGGAGTCCACAGCCCCATGTGGTGCATCGGGTAGGGGCCGGGACGGGCCGACGGCTTCACTGCCCGTGCAGTTCTCCATTGCTGCTGCATCTCCCAACCGGAGCTGCGTCACCTCATTGGGCAAGGGAGCCAGAAAGTTGGGTCTTGAGGCATTGCTGGTTTTCTTATACTTATCGATGAAAGTCGCTGGGGCCCACCCTTCCTTATCTTCAATCTGAATGTACCACCAGCCGCTCAAGTTCTTCTCGATCACCTGGAAGGGAGGCCAGAGGAAAGCACTGAGTAGGTATGGCGTCAGGGTCAGTGGGCCAGGATGGTCTGGGAGAACCCACATGCAGCTGGGGTTCTGGAATCAGGGATTTTACATTCGTCAGATTCCCAGACAATATCTATGGGGGACCATCTATGAGACTGCTGTGTATCAGAAACATCTTACATGGGGGTAGGTGCTCGTGTAATTTTGGATTTCCTCAAAATCAGTCCTTGAGATATGAACTTGGGTGTAGGTAGTTAATCTGAGAGATGATTCCAGGAAGCCCAAGTGAGGAACTGAGGAAAGGGAGAGCCAGTTAGGAGCAGTTAATGCTCTTGGGCCAGTGGGGCTTAATTTAACAGGGATCCTCTGAGAGACTGTGCTGAATCAGACATTGGGGGTAGGGACACTTATCTCCTGACCCCTAGTCCCTCCCCCTCCCCAAGACATTAACCCTCCCCCTTTCCAGGTGATGCCCTTAGGCGGGCATAGGAGGTAGGAAGCAGTTGCGGGGTTGGGATAGAGGGCAGGCCACCAGCGGTGTCTGCTAAAATTTTGAAGAAGTTCAAGGCAAACCCCCGATACAGCCCAAACTAGCCTTGATCGCTGCTCCTTTGGTTGAGCACCAGACAAAGCAGTTGGCTGGTGTTTATATGCCATGCCGTATGAAAAATGTGCATCCTGAAATGTGGGGATCACACCTAGCTCATGTTTAGGTACAGGGGAACTGATGCTGATGGAGGTACAACAAACTCATCTCATCTCCCTCTCCCTCTGGGATACACACCCATTGACTGGAACGGTGGGTGGAATCACTCATGTTATTTAATACCTTATGTTTCCTGTCTCCTTTTTGTTTAGTACCATGTGGCTAAATTCACACGGGTGAAAGGTGCACACGCTGCATGTTACGGGCTGAACTGAGTCCCCCCCAGATTATATGTTGAAGCCCTAACCTCTGTACCTTAGATTGTGACTGCGTTCGAAGACAGAGCCTTTTAAGAGGTAATTAGGTTAAAATGGGGTCATTAGGGTGGGCCCTAGTCCACTATGACTGTTGTCCTTATAAGAGGAGATGAGGACACACAGAACATCCAGAATGAGGGCCGACCACGGGTGAGCACAGAGAGAAGGTGGCCAGCTGTGAGGCAAGGAGAGAGGCCTCAGGAAAAGCCAAACCTGCTGACACCTTGATCTTGGACATCCAGCCTATAGAACATGAGAAAATCCATCTCTGTTGTTTAAACCACCCAGTCTTCTGTGATGGCAGCCTGAGCAAACTAATAAACAGCAATACCACAGCAGGCTCTGTGCACAGAAGAGCTGGTTAATGATTACAACCACCTGATGAGATGGGGATTGTCATCCCATTGTACAGATGCAGAACCAAGCCTCAGGAGAGCTGAGGAGCTCGCAGAGGGTCACGCAGAAAGTCAGTGGTGGAGGCGGGAGTCAAAGGCAGCCTGGTGGGCTCCAGAGCCTGAGGCTTTACTACCCAGCCCTGCCCTGGAAAGTGGACCTTGCTTGGCGGGGGAGACGTGCCTGAGGTAAGAAAGCGCTAGGGGCTGAGGGCTGTGGGTATGGTTCTGCTGTTGTGCTCTGCCACCCAGATCAGAGAGAAAGGCAGCCACAGACCCAGTGCAGGAGCAGAGGCTGGCCTCTGAGATGCTACATCACAAAACAGAGAGGATGGTAAGAACAGTAATGCCTGCTTGTAGGGTTTCCATGATGACCACATAAGCTAATGCGTGCAATAGCACTTGGTAAAGGCTGAAAGGAAAATGTTACCTATTAGTATTAAATTACAGGGGAGAGCACTGAGAACGCAGCAGGCATGTGGCAGGCATATACTTAACACGTCCCACTGGAGTCTCTCCAGGAAAGGGTACTGATAAATGGAAGCCCTTTACGTGCTGGTGACCAGCATCTTATCAACACTTGGTAGCTCTGGTAATGACTGAAGGTGATTCTGGGCATACAAGTCATTGTCAGCACATCCGTGAATTCAACAACTGTAAGACTAAGTATGTATGTGAGCAAATGAAAATAGAACAATTAATCAAAATGAAATCTATCAATGAGGAATTTATAAGCTTACACTCCACCATGTACTATGGCAGAAGCTCTCAACATTTGTGTCCTTAATTGCGATGCATGGGAGTTTTCATTTACTAGATAGAGGCTAAGAGCTATTACGAATACAGTCAGTCATACCTAATTAAAAAAAATTTTTGTAAATTAATTAATTTCTGGCTGCGTTGGGTCTTCATTGCTGTGCGAGGGCTTTCTCTAGTTGCAGTGAGCGGGGGGTACCCTTCGTCATGGTGAACAGGCTTCTCATTGTGCTGGCTTCCCTTGTGGAGCACGGGCTCTAGGCATGTGGGCTTCAGTAGTTGTGGTACGCAGGCTCAGTAGTTGTGGCGCATGGGCTCAGTTGCTCCACGGCTCGTGGGATCTTCCCGGACCAGGGCTCGAACCTGTGTCCCCTGCATTGGCAGGTGGATTCTTAACCACTGCACCATGAGGGAAGTCCCCAGTCAAACCTCATTTTATTGCACTTCACTTTATTGCGCTTTGCAGATACTGCATTGCTTTTTTTTTTTGCTGTTGTTACAAATTGCTCATTTTCACAATATTTCAAACTTTTTCATTGTTATTATATGTGTAATGGTGATCTGTGGTCAGTGATCTTTGATGTTAGTACTGCAAAAAGATTATGACTTGCTGAAGGCTCAGATGATGGTTTGCATTTTTTAGCAATTAAGTTTTTTTTTTTTTTGCGGTACGCGGGCCTCTCACTGTTGTGGCCTCTCCCGTTGAGGACCACAGGCTCCAGATGCGCAGGCTCAGTGGCCATGGCTCACGGGCCTAGCCGCTCCACGGCACGTGGGATCTTCCCAGACTGGGGCATGAACCCATGTCCCCTGCATCAGCAGGCAGACTCTCAACCACTGCGCCACCAGGGAAGCCCCGCAATTAAGTATTTTTTAATTAAGGTCTGCACTTTTTTAAAAAAATAAATTTATTTATTTTATTTGTTTATCTTTGGCTATGTTGGGTCTTCGTTGCTGTGCGCGGGCTTTCTCTAGTTGCGGCTTTCTCTAGTTTCTCTACTCTTCAGTGAGGTGCTCAGGCTTCTCATTGTGGTGGCTTCTCCCGTTGCGGAGCACAGGCTCCAGGTGCGCGAACTTCAGTAGTTGTGGCACACGGACTGTGCCACAGGGAAGGCGGGTCTGCACATTTTTTTAGACATAATGCTATTGCACACTTAATAGATTATAATATAATGTAAACACACTTTTATATGCACTGGGAAACCAAAACATTCATGTGACTTGCTTTATTGTGATACTGGCTTTATAGGGGTGGTTTGGAACCGAACCTACAATATTTCCAAGGTTGGCCTATAAAAGCAAATACAAAGTCACAAGAATGAAGATGAAAGAATATAGCCTGGGCTTTAAAACCAGAGAGATTTGGGATCAAATCCCAGCTCCACCACCTACCAGCTATGTAGCCTTGGACATTTACCTAACCTCTCTTTGTCTCAGATACATCTGTAAAATGGGCTGGGGACTTCCCTGGTGGTGCAGTGGTTAAGGATCTGCCTGCCAAGGCAGCGGATATGGGTTTGAGCCCTGGTCTGGGAAGATCCCACATGCCGCGGAGCCACAGATCCACGAAGCCCGTGCGCCACAACTACTGAGCCCGCGTACCTAGAGCCCGTGTTCCACAACGAGAGAAGCCACCGCAATGAGAAGCCTGCGCACCACAAAGAAGAGGAGCCCCCGCTCGCCGCAACTAAAGGAAGCCCACGCGCAGCAACGAAGACCCAACGCAGCCAAAAATAAATAAATATTAAAAAATAAATAAATAAAGATAAAATGGGCTGAATGTATCGACCTCTTGGGACTTCTGTGAAGATCAGTTATGAAGGATGTAAGGTACTCGGCACAGATAAGTGTCTGTATCGACATTTAAAAAAAAGTAAAATGGGCTCAATGTATCGACCTCTTGGGACTTGTTTGAAGATCAGTTATGAAGGACGTAAGGTAGTCGGCACAGATAAGTGTCTGTATCATCATTATCATCGTATCATCATTAGTAAAACATGTTTTGAAGATACATGGACCAAGCAAGGAACTAAGGTATTCCTTGTAGCTCCACTGCTAGAATACTGTGGTTCCCTTCATGAATCCTGAACACTAAGATGATGTTGAATTGAACCAGGAAGCAAAACTGGAGGAGAAGAAAACAAAGGATACAGTGTTTATCATAAGAACTGTAGGGTCAACTATTTCTCACTCAAGTCCTTCAAGTCATCACTAGCAGAACCTATGCTGACATCACAGAACAATAGTAAAGCAGAGAAGTTTCAAGGATGGGTTACATTTGTGCTTCCTGGGAAAGAATGCCGGGTATGTGAGCTATTTATTGGCTCAGCTTTAGCAAAAACAGACAGAATAAAAGCCAGAAATGAGACAGGGGAATGGTTCTGGTTGAAGTGCGGGTGCAGCCTTGGAGGGAGACTCCCCAGCATCTCCAGAAGACCCCAGGGATCCATTTACTCCCTACTGCACACAGCGTCAGCCCTCAGCTTCACTGCATCGTCCGGAACACCTTGAGCTGCCCTAGGTGGATTTCCGAATGCTCTGAGCCAGGGAGTGCTGGTGCGTATTGGCAAATGCCCTGTTTGCCAGCACGCTCAAACAATGGTGTGTGTTTGTACAAAATGCTGGAAACTCATTGTCTTAAAGGAGAAGAAGGTTTTATCATGTTCTTCAGGGCTCTTGGGAAAAAACAAACAAACAAAAAAACTTTTATAATATGCAAGCCAGACTTCTGGTTTCAAGATGGGAGATGGAATGAACAGCAGTTTCCCCTTAATGCAATAAAGCCAGGAAACAAATGAATATCAGTAGAAAGCCAAGCGCAGAAAGAGGAAGGGGAGAAGTTAGTGGACTAGGAATTGTGAGGAATCACGGATGGGCAGAAGCTGCAAAGGGGGGCTGTGGCCCAGGACTGCTGCAGGGGGTTTTGTTGCAAAAGGTAGTAGCAGTGTGAGGCCTGCCAGACTTTGAGGGGGTAGAATCTGAGACTAGGAAGGCCCAGGGGCAAGTGACAGGGGATTAACTGGGATACCACGGCAGAAGCAACAAGGCTGGTTGCCCCCTCTATGCCCTTTGTTCCATTCCTGTAGGGTAGGTGGTATGAAGGAGGTGATAGCTCATGAGTGGAACAGCGAAAGAATGAGCTTGGGTCAGAGACAAGACACTGCTCAGTGGCTGGCTCAGAAGTCCCCGATCTGGCACTGAAGCCAGTGGAAGTCAACCAGCCCCTTGTGTACACTCCCCAACTGGGCTGTTTGACTGCTGCCTCTTCTTGTACTGCCCAAGACAAGTCCTAACACCATGAAAAGAACTGAAATAAATAATACCAACACCACTGCAAAGGATTTACAACCGAGGAGAGAGATCATGAACAATAACATATTTAATATCCTTATACAGATATAGAAGGGCATCGACATCGTGAAAGAACAGGCTATTATGAAATGAGAACACGTAACTATGAAAAAGAATCAATAGGTGCTCTTGGAAATAAAAATGATAGTTGTTGAAACAAAATAAGAAACAGACTGAATTGTTAAAGAGCAAATTAATGGACTAAAAGATGAAGCAGAATGCTCTAGGAATGCAGTGCAAAGGGATGAAGGTGGAAAATATGAAAGAAACGTTAAGAGACGTGGAAAATAGGGGCAGAAGCTCCCATACTGTTTCATAACCATTCCAAAAGGAAAGAATAAAAAGAGTGAAGAGAGTCATTATTTAAAGAAGTAAAAGTGATGGACTTCCCTGGAGGTCCAGTGGTTAAGACTCTGTGCTTCCACTGCAGGGGGCAAGGGTTTGATCCCTTATCAGGGAACTAAGATCCTGCATGCCATGCGGTGGGGCTCCCCTACCCAAAAAAAAAAAAAAAAAAAAAAAAGAAGTAAAAGTGGGAAAATTTCTAGGAAGATCTCCTGAGTCCTTAGATTGAAAAGACCCACCACATGCTGAGCAGGATATAAAAATAAAGAAACATACCTAGACATGCTTTAGTGAAACGTCGGCATTTTAAAGACAGTGAGGAGCTCCTGAGAAAATCAGAGAAATGACAGCTAATGAAAAAGAGAACAAGGACCAGGTGGAGAGTAGCTGCTTCCTAGCAACACTAGATGCAGGAAAAGAATGGGACAATCTATTCAAAGTGCCAAGGGAAGATGACTGGAATTCAAAACTCAGTCACTGAAGAATGAGGGGAGAATATTTTTCATAATGTCAAGAAAGCATTATGTACACAAATGAGGGCCTGTCCTTAGTTAAGGATTGAGATGTATGGTCCCATAGAAGCTAACGGAAGGGTAGGAAGGGACACCAGTGTGAACCTGGGGAGGCTTCCCAGAGGAGGCAGGCATTTGAAGAATGAGGTGGATTTTGATATGCCAAGTTCAGTTCTAAGAATGGCCTTGAGAGCCTTCTATAAGAAAACACGTAGTGGGCTAGGAGCTGGGTTAAAGGAAGGTTAAAGGCAGAGAGAGCAAGAGAGGTGGGGAAGGGCCAGCTGAACCAGTGGGGTTCAGAGGAAAGCAGTGAAAATAAGGCTGAATAGCAATGGGAGGAAGAACAGCCCTTGATGTGGTAAGATGTTAAGAGACAGGCATATGTTTCATGTCAGAATAACATACATGTTTTAAACAGCAAAATGGGGGAACTGGGCACAGAATTATCTTGAAGCACAAGCAAGATGCCTTGTGAGTTCTCTCTGTGGATTTGAAATTAGAAAGAACAGATTGGGAGGAAAAAAAAGGAGCAGATAAAAAGCCTTTTAGAGCCTTGGAGGTATTTCCACCGTCCCCTCAGTTTCTCTGTGAGGATTGGGATTTGCATTTTAAAAAATTAGTTTGACAGGCTTCAACCCAGGTTCTTTAAACACCCCTGCAGACAGCCCTCCTGCTGTCTGCATGGATTGAAGGACACTTGGCTTGAGGAGAACTTTCTAGAGAGGCTTGGGCAGAATCAGTGGTGGTGAGACCCAGGATGCACCTTCGGGAAGTCGCCTCCTCCCGGGCTCACTGGGCAGCTGCCCTGGGACTCGAGGGGGAGAGAGGGGGGGGCAGGAGGTGTCAGAGCGGGAGGGAAAATGGTGGGTTCTTTGGAGGCCTAGAGAAGTGATTAAAGACCATTAGGACACGTGCCACACTTATGCACTGGCTCAGTAATCATTTGTTCACTCTTTATTTCCTCCGTTCATTCAAACATTCATTCATAAAGGAATGGCTCTCTGAGCACCTACTGTGGACCAGCCCCAAGGCCAGGGTTAGGGACGAGAATGAAGAAGAAAACACTCCCTGGTTTTCTGGGTGTTAGCAGGAGGCTAGTGGGGAGATGGATTTTCATTGATTCAACATTTATTGCAAATCTATCACATGCCAGGCACTGTGCTAGCTGTGGGGATAGAGAAGTAAAAAACAGATACGGTCTCCATCCTCCTGAGATCCCCAAATACTGGGCAGATAAACAGCAGGCTGTCAATAGCCCTGGTTCTAATCTGGAGACAGACATGGGTTCAAATCCTGACTCTGCCACCTTTTGGCTGTGTGACCTTGGACAGCACCTTTTTTCTGAGCCACAGCTTCCTCCTCTGAAAAATGGGAATTGTAATAGTCCTGCCTCACAAGAGTAACTGACGATATGATTAGGCAAGATACGGCATGTGAGGTGCTTAGTGCAGTGGCCGGCACCTAACTGCTATCCCATTACTTACGGGCTTTCCTGGAAACATGGGAAACACCTTCAAGCTCTAACCCCAGGAGAAAGAAAAGAGAAATGGGAGGGGAGAAAAGATTTATGATGGCCTTTACGCAGGGAACGGAGTAGACAAGCAAAGAAGTGGGAAGTAAAGGGGAGAGGAGAGGCAATCAAGGAGGCAGGAGGTGATGAAAAGAGGCAAATCTATAGACACAGGAAATAGATCAGTGGTTGCCTAGGGCTGGGGCAGGGGCACTGAGAGGGATTGAGGGGACGTGGGGAGGGACTGCTAATGTGTACAGGGTTTCTTACTTGGGTGATGAAATGTTCTAATGTTGATGGTGGTGATGGTTGCACAACTCTGTAATTAAACTAAAAACCACTGAATTTTATACCTTAAATCACTGAGTTATATGTTATGTGAATTATATCTCAGTAAAGCTGCTACTAAAAAAAAAAGAACACAGGAATAGGAGATGGTGCCTAGAATCAAAAATCACAAGTAGTACAAGCCTTTGTACAGCAAAGGAAACCACAAACAAAACGAAAAGACAACCCATGGACTGAAAAAAATTATTTGCAAATGATACGACCGACACGGGCTTAATCTCCAAAATATACAAACAGCTCATGTAACTCAACAACAAAAAACCAAACAACCCAATTGAAAAATGGGCAGAAGATGTAAACAGACATTTCTCCAAAGAAGACATACAGATGGCCAACAGGCACAAGAAAAGATGTTCAACATCGCTAATTATTAGAGAAATGCAAGTCAAAATTACAATGAGGTATCACCTCACATGGGTCAGAATGGTCATCATTAAAAAATCTACAAATAAATGCTGGAGAGGGTGTGGAGAAAAGGGAACCCTCCTGCACTGTTGGTAGGAATGTGAGTTAGTGCAGCCACTATGGAGCACAGTGTGGAGGTTCCTCAAAAAACTAAAAATAGAGTTGACATATGACAATGGCATATATCTGGACAGAACTCTAATTCAAAAAGATACATGCACCCCAATGTCCACTGCAGCACTATTTACAATAGCCAAGACATGGAAACAACCTAAGTGTCCACTGACAGAGGAATGGATAAAAGTGTGGTGTGTACACACACACACACACACACACACACACACACACACACACACACACACACTGGAATACTAGTCAGCCAGAAAAAAGAATGAAATAATGTCATTTGCAGCAACATGAATGGACCCAGAGATTATCATCCTAAGTGAAGTAAGTCGGAAAGAGAAAGATAAACATCATACGATATCACTTATATGTGGAATCTAAAATATGACACAAATGAACTTACCTATGAAACAGAAACAGACTCATAGATAGACAGAATAGACTTGTGGTTGTCAAGGGGGAGGTAGGTGGGGAGGGACAGACTGGGAATTTGGGATTAGCAGATGCAAACTATTATATATAGGATGGATAAACAACAACGTCCTACTGTATAGTACAGGCAATGATATTCAATATCCTGGGATAAACCATGATGGAAAAGAATATGAAAAAGAATGCGTATATACGTATAACTGAATCACTCTGCTGTACAGCGGAAATTAACACAACACTGTAAATCACCTATACTTCAAAAAAAATAAATTAAAAAAAAAAAAAGGGAATCACAGGTAGACAAAGTGAGACCACGTCCACTCACCTCGACCTTCAGGCCCGCCTGGAAGCTGATGCCATCAGGGATGGTGGTCTGGAATTCAGCAATGGTGTAATATTCTTCCTCCACTTGGGGTGGGATGGGAGGCTTGGGCAGACCTCGAGGCTGGTACAATTAAACACAGTGTTAAAACCACTGTAAGTCCATTCCCATGGCGCTGAATGGGAGGCGCTAAGGGATTGGGGCACACAATCACCCTCAAGGGGGCGCTGGCGGACCCATTTGGATTCTAGGACAAAACAAAGGGGACCACTCAGATCATCGTCTTCTAGATAGGTCACTGGTCTTTCAGCTTTAGGGCAATGAGAAAAAACATGGGACATTTGCCTATAATCATGAAAATTTGGGGGCAAGACAATATTCTCTGAACTTAAGAGGCAACAAGTGTTGTGAAATGAACACAGGTTTGCAAGTTGGACCCATTGGTGTGACTTCGGGCAAATCCCTTCCCCTCCTGGAGGCCTGAGTTTTATCTCCTGTAAAATGTGGGTAATAACAGGATCTACCTGGTGGGGTCACGGAGCGCATTCAACGAGTTCACGTAGTGAAACACTGGCATACTGCCTGGCACCCAAAAGGTGCTCGATAAATGGCAGACATTAAAAGAAGAAAGCCCATTTTCAAAGTACTGCTTACAGAGTTAAAAATGGAGTATGAAAGTAAGAGATCAGAACGGCACCACAAGCAAAACGTGTGCCTTATCCCATTTTGGTTTCAAGTTACGTTATTCAAGGAGACTTATGTAAGATAAAGCGGAGTCGGCTCAGGAAGCAGAAAGTACATCCTGAGACCTAACTGTCACAAAGCCATGGGCGAACTGTTTGATCTCCCCGGACCTCAGTCTTTCCACCTGTCAGTGGGATTAGCTTCACAAGGCTGCTGTGTGGGCAGGAAAGAGTGCATTCTTGGAGAAGGCGAGGTGAGTGTCAGGGGGCTAATCTCAGGTCAGGGTCTGGCTCCCCAGTTGCAAGGGTCCACTTACTATGGTCATATCCCGGCGAGGAGGGGGTCTCTGTCTCATCTTGGGTGATCCTATAAAGAGACGACAGATAAAATTCCTGAGGTGGACACCACGAGAGATCTATTCTCTCCTGCAGGAGATGAGGCATCACATTCAGCACAGGCATCAGCGAGCGACTGCGACGCTTCCTATGGGAGAGCCCAACTAGAGAGGGGACACTCAGACTGGGTTCAGGACTCTCTATCAACAAGGGGATGGTGCCCAGTCCTGGAGCAATGGAAAGCCTTCCAGCAAAGGCAACAAGTGCAGGCTTCAGAGTAACGCAGAGGTGGGAGGCTACAAGTTATGTGGCTTTGAGCTGCATGGTCCTCTTCTGGAGAGGGGGTGATAATGCCTGCCTCCTGGAAGCAGTGGTGGAGATGGAAGTCAACAATACAGGTGAGGCTCTTGGCATGTGGCAAGCACGCATTAATGGTACTGCCCCTGGCTTTGTGCTCTGGAACACACCCAAATTAAACAATGCATAAACAGAGCCAAACAAACTTGGACTGAGGACTTCAGGGGTTTTTACTCTGGAGTTGGGCTGCCCCTGCTCTGAGTCTCAGGATCAAGAAGAGGACGACTCTGCAGTGGTCCAAGGCTCCTGGCTAAGGGCAGAACATTGAGGAAGGCACCCCATATGCTGTCAGAGCTGGTTTAGTATGGGTCTACGCAGAGGTGTAGTTTGGTAGTTGGCGTGTAGAGGAGACTGCAAAACTCTTAAATACCCATTTTTCCTGTCTTCTATTAGAAAAAAATCACAACAGAGTTTTAGCCAGACACTTGACTGCCTACCTAAAGACTACATTTCCCAGACTCCCTTGCAGCTAGGTACTGCCATGTGACTAAGTTCTGGCTGATGGGATGTGAAAGAGTAACAAGTCTGTAGCTTCTGAGTCCAGCCTTCCACTTCTCCCTGCCTCATTTTCCTTGGCCGGACTGGCGGTGAGCCCTCCTGGACCAGGAGGATGAGGGCAACACGAGATAGATACAGCATAACAAGACTCGTGACTGGATAGAGTTGCCACAGCAGCTCTGGACATATACCTGACTGCTCGGTGAGAAAGAAATAAACATCTAAATTACTTGAGCCATTGTTATTGGGTGTACGTGTGTGATAGTAGTGGGGAGTCTTTGCTTGAGCATCTGAACCTATATATCCTAACAGAGACATGGGCTTTCAGATTTTCACTCGCTCCTCTAGTGTTAATGGGAATCCTCCTATGCTCTTGGCCACGCATGATAGGATCCTGCCATGGCATGTCAGTGTTTTCTCAGAGTGGCTGAGAACAACTGAGAGACTCAAGAAGTTCACTGACCATAAGAGTCACTTTAAACAGCTGGAGAAGCCCAGCGAGGGGCAAGTGACTGCATCCTTGTGGCTAGTTTTTAGTCCTTTCCCAACAGACAGACTCCTTCTGCCCTGTACAGGGTCACATGCTTGAGGCTGGCATCCTGAGTATGCAGCAGACAACAATAATGAACCTACTCTCAGGTGTGCTGGGAACATTAAATGGTAAAATAGCTTTGAAAAGCAAGATGAGTAAAGAACTATCTTCGGAATAAACCCAACACAGGGTCCACTTTTTCTTCCCCTGGCTCAGAAATGAGGCCCTGCAGACAGACCACTGGCACTTGAGTCAGAGGGACCTGGGTTCAAGTCCTGGCTCCACTGTTCACTAGCTGGGTAGCCTTGGACAAACCCTTTCATCTCTGTTTCCTAACCTGTAAAATAAAAGGAGTAGATCCTTCAAAGGTTGTTACAAGGAGTCAGTGAGACTGATTATAAGATTCCTGGCACCTAGTAGGGGCTTGAGAAACAGGAGCTCTGGTGATATGAGATGGTGCAAAAAACATGGCTTGAGTAGGAAAGCCACGTCTCTCCACTCAGGTTCTGCAACTTGCTGGCTGAATGAACTGGAACGAGTGACCTGGGGTTTGTGAGCCTGTTTTCTTATCTACAGGATGGTGGGCAGCAGGGCTGCCGTGAGGATGAGGGACAACATGTGAGGACCTCTGGGCACAGAGCCTGGCACGTAGTAGGTGCCCAGCTGCCGGGAGCTCAGGTGGGCGGCACTTACTCTGCTTGACGTCACTGTCGGGTGCCGGGCGGCCTTCAAACCGGCCATCCCTCTGGTTGTTGAGCAGCTCCTTCTCCCGGCCCACCGAGTTCTGCTGCCGGGAGACGCCGTCCAGCTCGAGGACGCCCGCGTGGGCGGGTGAGCCGGGGCCCAACTTTGGGGGTACAGGCTCCCCGCTGCTCTTCTTTAGGTAGGAGGCTGGGGCCCAGCCCTCTTTGCCCTGGTACCTGGGAGGAGGGAGAAGGATGCCCGTCAGGCTGCTCTGCCAGGCCCATGGGAAGAAGTTGCACTCCTACTGTGAATCCCACTTTGGGTCCCAGATGGCAGGAACGGTGGACCACGACCTGCCCAGGGCCAGGGGCTGGTACACCGCTTGCTGTCTCCTGATGAAGCCTAAGCCCTCAGCTGGGCCTCCCCAATCTGGCCTCTCCTTACCTCCCCAGCCTTGGCTCTCACGGCAACCCCCAGGTCCCGCCCACCCCACACAGCTTGCGCTCTCCCAAAAGTTCCACCATCTCTCACCCCCCTGCCCCTGCTCTTAGAGACCCTCTGCCTGGAAAGCCCATTCTCTCTCTCTCTTTTTTTTTTTTCGGTACGCGGGCCTCTCACTGTTGTGGCCTCTCCTGCTGCGGAGCACAGGCTCCGGACGCGCAGGCTCAGCGGCCACGGCTCACGGGCCCAGCCACTCCGCGGCATGTGGGATCTTCCCAGACCGGGGCACGAACCCGTGTCCCCTGCATCGGCAGGCGGACTCTCAACCACTGCGCCATCAGGGAAGCCCAAGCCCATTCTCTTTTGTGCTCCTCTTTCCCAGCTCTGCTTAATACCATGCCCCCTCTCAAGCCTTTCCCGAGCCTCCCTCCACGGTGCCCCCCACTGTCTCCTGCACACCCCACAATCCCAGCACCTATAACACCCAGTGACACTTGGCTGTGACGGTCCTGTCTCCCCACTTAGAACTCGAGCTCCTGGGGGCGAGGATCATGGATGATTCGTCTGTGTGTGTGACGGCCCTCGCTCCCAGTGAGTTGAGTGAAGAAAAAAGGGGACACGTGGACAAACTGCCAGTGGACCTGGCAAGGGTGAGCAGCCACAAAGCTCTGCTACAGCCACTGTCCCCGTACAGTCGTCACTACTGGGACCATGATGATAACGGTAAATGACACTTGGTGAGCACCTACTCCATGTCCTTCCTGTTCCAAGCACTTGATAGCTATTGCTATAGTTCATCCATCCAACCTGAGGGTTGGCAGAAATGGATCCAGACCTAGAAAGCTGGCACCAGAGTCTGTGCTGCTTTGCTGCCTCTTCCCAGAAGCCCCAGCTCCCGGCACAAAGCCTGGCATAGGCAGGGTGGGCCTCCAGTCATATTGCTTAACAAGTAGATTAAACACGCGTTCAGATGAGAACAAAGCAGGTCGGGGGTTGGTTCCAGGGTTACCACAGGTCACTGAGCTTCGGAGTGACTGAGACCCTGACAGACCAGTTCACTGAATTCCAAAGGGGACTGAACGAATGTAACAATCATTTAATTCTCTGCACTATGGAAGTCGGTTGAATAGCATGACCAGAGGGGTTGATTGGGACCAGAGGTGTGCTGGAGTCAGCTCACAGCACTTGTGAGAGCCAGCTGTTCATATCTCTTCCCAACTCGGCATTTAGTGCCATCACACTGGGAGCTTAAAATCTGCCACGGTGGCAGTATTTACACCACAGAAATTGGCAAACACGGCAACTCAAGAGCATTTTCCCCTGGAGAGCTGGCTGTTAAAATTGCCAGCATCCCACTGGTCTGAACCACAAAACAGGTGCCCACACCTTTGGGGACGACATCTAACAGACTGGAGATGATATATGGCAGGGTCACATCTCGTCAAGAATCACCTTAAGAACTAAATAGCACTGTGTTTCAATAAAAAAAAAAAAGTCCTTTATAACAAGAAGCAAACTTAAAAGGAGGCAGAAATCTTCAGTTTGGTGTCTATCAATCTTAAAATATCCCCTGAGAAGGACTAAATTTTGTGCTAATTGGAAAACGTCAGACTACACACAATCCGGGCATCACTATGAGATAGTTCATCACTTGGGGCACAAAGCCATAAGCAAAGAGGCAACACATGCAATGCTGAGGGGGCTTTGGGGTCAGAAAGGTAGGGGTTCAAAACCTGGTTCGGTCACTTTCTAGCTTCAGTCGAAGCTTCTGATGACCGTGGCAACATCCACTGCAACCTCATGAGGGACCCTGAGCCCAGTCGAGCCACCAGAATTCCAGAGTCACTAAGTTTTGGGATAATTTGTTACACAGCAAGGTAACACCTATAAGCCAGATATGTGAGTTACTGTTGTCATTACTCCGGCTTCAAACCTCAGTTCTGAGGAAGCCTTCCTGACTCCCGGGCTGAGGAGCCCTCTTCTGTGCTCCAAAGTCCCCTGTGCAGCCCTCCTACGCCCCACGCGCCTCCCTGCCCTGTACTTGTGTCTGAGTCTGCCTTCTACGCCTGTGGGTCTGAACTACTGTCTCTTTCTCACTGTTACTCACCAGCTTTCAGTAGACAGCTTGGCCCAAAATAGATTTTGGTGTAGGTTTGCTGAATGAATTAAGGGTTACACACTCAGCCCCATGTGAGTGGTCCCAGTGTCCTGCCTCATGTCCGGCTTACATCACGGCACAGACACCAGGTGGCAGGGACCTCAGGCTTCTTCTCTTGCCCTAATTTCCTGAGGCTGCACCCTGCCCGCCCGGGTAACCAAAGAGGGAGTTCCCCGGACTTTCATTACTAAAACTGGGAAAGTCCCAAGTACAGCACGATGAGTTGGCCACCTTTACCTATGAGCTTTCAATTCCATCACATGGGTGAAAGAGCAAACTGTTTGGAAAGCCGGTCTCCACTGGACTCTGAGAGATGACGGCAAATGATCAGCTTTAGGACGGGCTACTGTCCATGTGGTGTTTAGCATCCTGTTGCTCTCAGAGCGGGGCTGGAGTGGGAAATCACTCACGCAGGGCAGCTTCAGCCTCCACTTACTCATTATGAGACACATCTGGAGGTGGAGACCAGTCTTGCTCAATTGGGTTACTGCTATCGGTGGTTCAGTGTGTTTAGAGACGGTTTTGCTTATTATGCATTTTTAGAGAAGGATATGGGTAGGGAAGGAAGCCAAACAGCACAGAGGAGAAGAGTCCTTTTATAGCTCAGGCTGAAACCTCACCTCCTCTGCAACTGCTTACAGATATCTGTGCAGCTGGAGCCTCTATGACCTGAAACCCACCCAGCTGCAGAGGGTACCTGATCTTCCACCAGCCTTCCAGGTTTTTCTGGATGACCTCCACCACAGCTCCTCTCTCCAGGTTCATTTCATCTTGGTCACGAGCTGTGTATGGGTAGATGACTGTGTACTTCTCCTCTGTGGGGACAAACAGATGTTGGGGTAAGTCAAAGACACTATATAAGCCCCGGGACGTTGATGGCCAAGGCTGTGATCTGAGAGATGCCCTCGTAAGGAGGGATTTCCTCCAAAGACTTCTGTGCACCATCTCTGTTCCCACCCCCCCACCCCCGCCCCTGGCCCCGAATAAGCGACCCTCACTTAGTGCTGGATGACCCTGTGCAAGCAGCAACAGGACACAGGACAAATGGCAGGTCCGTTCCTCTGAAATCCCTCAGCATCACACATTTGCACTCACCTTCCTCAAATCTGTGCCTCGAGGTCACCTTCCTTGACCTTGCCTTAGGTAATACCCAGACCCATGGCACCCTCATCCCCCTTACCCGGGTTTATTTTCCCCCCTTACCAGGAATTACCTTCTAACATACCAGATAATTTACTTATATTATGTTCCATGTCTGTTTCCCCTGCTAGAGTAAGTGCTCCAGGAAGGCAGGGGTTTGAGTCTGTCTTGTTCATTCCTCTATCTCTAGCACTGGGCACGGTACTGGGAATATTTAGGAACTATTTAGTAAAATAGTCAATGTTTAGTAAATGAACAAGTCCCGAAGGCCTGGCGGGAGGCACCTTGCTCATGCTGCAGCAGGGGCGGGGTGGACGTTAAACCCTCCGTGGCTCCTCTGCAGTTCTTAGTGGTGGAGGGTCAGGGACAAGCTACATCTGGCAGCATATGGTTTGGGGTGGAATCACTACCAGGGAGGAGACAGCTAGCAGTGCTCATTACCTAGCTGGTAGCTGATCTCCATTTTTCATTGTTTTCAAGCCCCTGGATCCAACCACGCCTGAAGCTTCAATTTTATTTTTTTAAATTTATTTTTTTAATTGAGATATAATCGACTTCTCAGTGTACGACATAATGATTTGAGATATATATCATGAAATGATTGCCTGCTTCTGTTTTCATTAACACCACTGGGGTGCCTTCCATCCCACTCTCAGTGGTTTCCTGCTCCTACCCCCAAAGCCAAGAGAGCTGCCTCGGGCTGTGTCCCTCCCACAGCAGGACCTCACCCCCGACCCCCTGCAGGGCCCCGCTGGCAGGGTCGTTCATTGTCACACTCAGGCAGGGCCCTCCAGAGAGCAAGAGAATAGCTCCCATCCCCAACACTGTCAGCAGTGACTGCTGAGACAGATAACAGATGAGTGTCCCAGGGGAGCCAGTGAGGCTAGGAGCCGGCTTTCCTGTTTTGGTTACATTGCAGCCCGCAGGGAGGGACTGAGCCAGCTGTGGGCTGACGTTGATAGTTAGTGTGTCCGGGCTGCCTCTCTCTCTTTCTCTCTCTCTCTCTCGCTGGGAAAACACCACAGGCTGTCTGTGGCCTTCCCAGCTGGTGCAGAGGGAGGCGGAAAACACACAGGGCGTTTATTTATTTATTGATCTAGCCCCCTGACCTGCGCTGTGGGGGCTGAGCTGACTCAAGCTGCACACGTTCTGTATACAGCGCAGTCAGCTGTTCTCCTCACTCACAGATGCAGGCTGGGGTGTGGGTGCTGTGAAGGGTGCTGGGGGCAACTCAACCCCGTGGATGCACAGAAGTTTTGTCTGGCCAGGTGAGAAGGGGCACTGCCTGGGTCCCGGACTAAGTACTGTTGGTACTACAGGCCCTGGACTCCTGGGGATTCGCTAGCAACCAGAGACCCTCTCTGGGCTCCGTAGGATGCTCAGGGTTCCCTAACAAAGGGAAGTGGGAGAACTTGTAGACTGCGTGGTGGGTAACACTGCCTGCTTGCCATCCATCTGCCCTTCCTCTGGTGGCACTGCCAGCCTCCAGCCACATGTTTGGGTGAGGGTGACCTCGCCACCACCCAGAGGGATGGCGAGGGTGCATAACGCTGGCCTGGCCAGAGTGACTGGCCACCGTGATTAGTTCAGGGATGGCATATGACCCAATTGGGTCAGTTGGAACCAACTGATCATGTTGAAGGAGAAGCATTTTCTTTGGTGGGTGCCCCTGAAGGGTGCCTGGAACTACTGTCACCATGAGACAATGGTTCCAGCAAGGTAGAGAATGGGAGCTGAAGGTGGCGAGAATAAGCCTCAGGTGCCAAGGACAGGTAGAAAGGGAACGTTGTCTGCCATGCCAGTAAACAAAGAATGTTGCTTGCCATCAAGCCACGAGCCACTGCAGTCACCCCCAACAGTGCACCCTGAGGGGCATTTGGGATGGATAAAAACAGGAAGCATTCTGTGCTCTGGATACTGGCCTTAGATAGTTCAGATGCACATCTAAGGAATCATTTCAATGAGACCAGATTCTTGCATCTTTCCATTCATAGAAAAGCACTAAAATCATTAACTTAAGATATCTGGGGCTTCCCTGGTGGCGCAGTGGTTAAGAATCCGCCTGCCAATGCAGGGGACACGGGTTCAAGCCCTGGTCTGGGAAGATCCCACATGCCATGGAGCAACTAAGCCCGTGCACCACAACTACTGAGCCTGTGCTCTAGAGCCCACGAGCCACAACTACTGAAGCCCGCATGCCTAGAGCCTGTGCTCTGCAACAAAGAGAAGCCACTGCAATGAGAAGCCCACGCACCGCAACGAACAGTAGCCCCCGCTCACTGCAACTAGAGAAAGCCCGTGCGCAGCAACGAAGGCCCAATGCAGCCAAAAATAAAAACAAATAAAATAAATAAATTTATATTAAAAAAAGCTATCTGTTTTTTGTGATTAGCAGTAATCTTTTGATGTTAGACTACATGTTTTGTTTTGTTTTTCCAGCCAAAAACTCCTATGCATCCTGCTTCCTCCCTCACCTCTTCGGAGCAGTTCCTCAGAGCTATCTGAGAGGCTGTCTCCCAGGCTAGAGTCCTCAGTAAGGTGCCTATATAAAACTTAACTCACAACTTCTAGGTTGGGCATTCTTCTTCAGTTGGCAGACATTTTCAAGCTCCCGGATCCAGCCATGCTAGAAGCTGACCCTACCCTGGGGTTTTCAATGACATGAGTCAATACGCTTCCCTTTTGCTTAAGCTGGTTTGACGTGGGTTTCTGTTCCCTGGCCACTCAAATGCACCTGATGAAGGGAACAGGTCACTGGCTCAGCATTACAGGGGCCCCCAGGCATCATTTTTTACCCTGGGAAACTTTGGGGTCCCAGGCTGACAAACGCCCTAAGCTCCCTCCTCCCAAACCTACATGCCAACACACAGGGTACAGACCAGATCACCGTCTCTCACATGCAACAGGCACGGGCAGTCCCAGAGCATGCAGATGCAGGGACCCAGTTCCGAGTACCGAGCGGGGAGGAAAACTCTGAGGTAGGCACCTTGACGCCAGCTGATGGCATACAGGTCCCCCAGAGTCCGGCGGCGGCCCACGGGCTGGGGCAGAGACCAGTATCTCCATGAGACTGGACGGGCAGCATGTGGAGGCGAAGGGCAGAAGGCAGAGGTAAGAAGAAAGCAGTCCCAGTGTCTTGAGGCAAAGGCGGCACCAAGCACGTGCTCCCTCTCAGGAGCAATTATTTCTGCGTCTATGCCACGCCCCAGGTGTCTCAGAAGGACCAAATTCCTGAGTACGAACCTTGAACTTGAGTGAAGAGCCACCCAATAGACAGGATGCTATTCCTAGCATGATTATCAAGAGGCACTAAGAGAAGCCCTCATGGCAGGGGGAAGAAATGTACAAACCCTTAGGAAAATGTGGTCTCTCTCCCATCTTCTAGCTGTGTGACCCCGGGCAAGTGTCTCTACTTTCTGAGCTTCTTTTCTCATCTGTAAAATGGGGACAATAATCAGTCCCTTACAGAGACACGCCCCGTGGTAGGAATCATTAACTGTCTAAGGGAGCTAGAGTTTCCACGCAGCACATGACTACCCCTTAATCTGAGTTGATTTTTGCACTTTCTCCTCATTAGCGCCGCCCCTAGAGCCTGGTGGGCCCCACAAACGCAGAGCAAAACAAAAGGCATTTTACTCTGCGGGTGCTGGCTGCAATAAAACTAAACGCAAACCACATATGCTTTTTTTTTTTTTTTTTGCTAACCTTTGAGCATAGAAATATCCCTTCTCCTTACCCTCTTTTCTGTTAAATACATACTCAAGTGGCTTTGTGTTTTCTAAACAGTCAACTAAAAGTCCCAAGTATTCAACCCTAGGTAAGGCATAGCTCTATGATAATAACTGTTCCTAGTTATTCATTGTTTTAGGTTCTTTGCCAAGTGCTTTGCATGTGGGATCTCATTTAATTAAAAAAAAAAATCCCATGACGTAGATACCATCGTTTCCATTTTCAGAGGAAGCGGCTGAAGCATAGAAAGGTTAAGTTGCTGGCCCAAGACCACTCAGCCAGTAAGTGGGACAAATTCAAATTCGGTGGTGAGAGTCAAGTTCAGGTCTGATTCCAAAACCCTCCCGTTTATTAGCTAAAGTGAGCTCATACTCTAGATTGAGGAATGCTCCTGGGGGGAAAGGGGGGTTGGCTGAGCCTTAAGATTTCTGACACAGCGGGAACCACTCTTTAGGAGGGTCAGCTCTGATCCTGACACCCAGTCAGGGCCGTTAAACCAACACAGAAAGCAGCCAAAGCAGAGATCTTTACGGATGGCTTCAGATGTCTTGTAAATGAGCTTGGAGCAGCCCCAGCACCTTGGCCATCAGGATAATTCAAGGGAGGAAGAGTGAGGTGTTGACAGCGATCTGGCTGGGGGCCGTTGAGGTCCCATGGAGGTATCAGGGCCCCAGCTCCAGCCAGGCTCACCTGGGTTGGCTCCCCAAGGCCCCTAAGAAAGGGCGGGCTTGCTCTGCCCCAAACCCAGGGCCTGGCTTCATGTCCACAGGCTCTAGTCTAGGAGGCTGGGAGGCAGAGGCTGAAGGGAAGGGATTGGGTGCCGCCGGCCCTCACGGTCTCCCCAGCGAGCCCGAGGCCCCGGCTGCTTCCTACCTTCTTCAGGCTGTAGGGAAAACTCATCCTGCACACCATCCTGTCCTTCGAGGCAGGTTGCGGGGACCCAGCCTTGCTCTTCAGCCGTGCTGACGAACCACCAACCTGGGAAAATGAGAGTGCAGACTGATATCAGTTGGGTCAGGTGTGAGGGCCGGGCGTCAGAATACAATATTAGATTCAGCCGCTGCAGGAACCAACGCTCAGCGTCAGGCTCAAAAGTCTCCATTTTATTAGTAGAACACAACTACCCATGTGAGCTGACTGCTAACTGCTAGAGACAGGCTAACAGGAAACCTGCTCTTGAGCCTGGGACGGGGCTGTGGAGGGGAGTCGGGGATGGGGGTGGGGAGAAAGGTTGTCCTAAAGGAGGAGAGCAAAGAACGTAGCTCCCTTTGCTAAGGTGTGCAAGGCACTCATCGTTTTACTTGCATTCTCTTTTTTTTTTTTTAATTTTATTTATTTTTTAATTTATTTTTGACTGTGTTGGGTCTTCGTTTCTGCGCGAGGGCTTTCTCTAGTTGCGGCAAGTGGGGGCCACTCATCGCGGTGCGTGGGCCTCTCACTATCGCGGCCTCTCTTGTTGCGGAGCACAGGCTCCAGACGCACAGGCTCAGTAATTGTGGCTCATGGGGCCAGCTGCTCCGCGGCATGTGGGATCTTCCCAGACCAGGGCTCGAACCCGTGTCCCCTGCATTGGCAGGTAGATTCTCGACCACTGCACCACCAGGGAAGCCCCTTGCATTATCTTATATCATCTTCACATTATCATCCCTACTGCACAGACGAGGAAACTGAGGCTCCAAGAGGCAAGGCTCGTGCAAGTTCACACGGCTTACGGCCGAGCTGCGACTCGCACCCAGCGCTCTCTGATACTGAAACCACTGCCCTCATAACTTATCTGAGACACGGATTTTGCATCTGTTCATGTCAAGGTAAATCTGGCCGCAGATATAACAGTTTGAGAGGCCGTTCACTGAGACTCAGGCCCTCCCATTTTAGAGAAAGGGCTCTCATGGAGCCTGTGGTAGGCAGAATAACAATGCACATGGCAAAGGGTTTGAATTAAGGTCGCAGATGGCGTTAAGGTTGCTAATTAGCTGAACTCACAAATAGGAGGTTATCCTGGCTTATCTGGGTGGGCGCAGTTTAATCACAAGGCAGGCAGAAGGAGGGTCAGGGGGAGATGTGGCTGAGGAAGGAAGGTACAGAGAGGGGCAACACTGCTGGTTCTGAAGGTGGAGGAAGGGGTCACGAGCCATGGGGTGTGGCTGGCCTCTAGAGAATGGAAAAGGCAAAGCAGCAGATGCTCCCCAGGCCTGCAGAAGGGAACACAGCCCCAGCACTGCCTTTTTTTCTCGTCCACTGGGGCCCATTTTGGGCTTCTAACCTCTAGAACCATATGATGATAAATTGGTGTTGGTGTAAGTCACTGAATTTGTGGTAATTCGTCATAGCAGCCACAGGAAGTTAATACAGGGCCCAGCTGGCTCTGCACTGCATAAATGGAAAAATAGGATCTGCTCCCCAAGATCACAAACCTCCAGGCCCCGGAGACCCCAAAGGAGAAGAGAAGGAAGGGGCAGACTCTGGACTAGCTTCCTGGTCTTACAGGGAGGCCTTTGCTTTTGAGCTCCCTGAGGTAGAAGCCACTTTCTGCTTTACTTGACTGGGTGCACGTTTTAAAATACACGTTTTGGTGGCTGGGAAGTGTGTGTGCGCGTGTGTGTGTGTGCGTGTGTGTGTGTGCATGCACGCACACATGTGTGTGTGTGTGTGTGTGTGCGCGTGTGTCTGTGTGAATGAATGGGGTTGATAAACCTGCAGAAAACCAGAAATCAGAAATATGCCATATATGCCTTCCTAAGGACTCCTATTTGTAGGTATCCGCGCGGGGTTAAGGAACGTGTCACAACAGCAATGACAGTAAAGATGCGCCAGACTGTCTCAGTGCTTCGCATCTACTACTGACGGGCTGAGTCCTCACACCAGCCTGTGAGCTGCATTCTGTTACTGCCCCATTTTACAGACGGAGAAGCCAAGCTCAGAGACGGGCAGTGACTTGACCAAGGTCACAAAGAAAGTGGCAGAGCCGGGATTCGACCCAGACCATCTGGCTTCACAGCCTCAGCTCTGAACTACTGGCACAAATGCCTCATACATTGCTGGAAGGAGAGTAAACTGGTATGGCCGCAGTTTGGAAGCAGGTCATTTGGCTGTATCTTAACATTTAAAGTATGCGTATCTTATGGTCCAGCAGTCTTCTGCGTATCTAACCTAAAGAAACACTCACCAATGTGCACACAGATATACTGTTCATACTAAAGGAAGATATGGCTTATAGTATGCCATATTTTCACATAGTATGCAGATGTTAAAAGAATAAGAGCTAAATGTTGACTTAAGAAAAAGCATGTTGCAGGTCAAAATGTATAGAATGATACACCACTGGGCTTCAAAAACCTACAAAATTATATATAGATGCATGAAATACGATGTGTATGTATGTGTGTACATACAGTTATATAAATGTACGCATGTGCACATATATGTATACACACATGTGTACAAATGTGTACACTGTGTACATACATATATACCTGTATAGAGTTTTTAAAAAAATAAATAAATTTATTTATTTCTTTATTTCTTTATGGACGCGCTGGGTCTTTGTTGCTGCGCACGGGCTTTCTCTAGTTGCGACGAGCGGGGTCTACTCTTTGTTGCGGTGCGCGGGCTTCTCATTGCGGTGGCTTCTCTTGTTGCAGAGCACGGGCTCTAGGTGTGCAGGCTTCAGTAGTTGCAGCACGCGGGCTCAGTAGTTGTGGCGCAAGGGCTTAGTTGCTCCGTGGCATGTGGGATCTTCCTGGACCAGGGCTCAAACCTGTGTCCCCTGCATTGGCAGGCGGATTCTTAACCACTGCACCGCCAGGGAAGTCCTATCCCTGTACACATATTTATACACATGTGTGTATACAGTTATCAAAAAGCATTCACCCCAAACTGATAGAAGGGCAGTCTGTGTTTGGAAAGGGGACTAGGCCTGAAGCTAGCGGAAAAAAATAGATTTTAACTTTATCATTAATGTTTCAAGAAGAACATATCCATATATTACTTGGGTAAGTAAAAGGTAATTGAAAACAAATGTTGAGTTTGTTGGCCACTTGAAGATCCGGACATATGCCTTTTCCCTGCTGTCCTCTGGACACACCAGGCTTGGCCCCCACCCCATCCTGCCTCCTCCCCTTCTCCCAGCAACGTGTTCTTCCTGACGTCGCTCAAGCTGGCAAAGCAAAGCGGGGTGGGGGTGGGTGGGTGCTCCCTTCTTCCATCCCCACAGAGCATCCCAGTCATACCCACAGACTGCCTGTACTCATTTCTAGGAATTAGAACGTCACATGGCCTCGGGGCCAGCTGGAATTGGTTAGGAACTCCAGCTCGGCAACCTGTCACAAGATCTGGGGTGAGTGACTGAGTCACTTGGACTCTTGGTGTCTTCAGCTGTGAAGCAGGGATAACAACTGCTGTACTGTGTAATCAAGAAGTTTTGGTTGGCTACTGCTCATCTCCTGACTAATGGGAACATGCTCCAGAGGCTGCCGGAAACAGTCTTTCCCTGTTTGTTGGACCTTAACTAGCCACTGGGGTATCACGGAGATTGGCCCACTAATATTGCTAGTCAATGTCACATTTTAGCTACAACAAAGCCAGTGGGGGTTTAATGCCACTTTTTCCTGGAGAGGATCCACTCATCCCCTGCTCCTTGCTCTCTGTCTTCAATGGTACCAATGCCCTATTGCAGCTAAAGAAGGCAAAAGGGAAGGAAACGCATTTTGGGTACCTATGTGCCAAACACAGGCTTAGGCCCTCTCTATGTACTGCCTCATTTAATCCTGGAAGCAGCCTCCTCAACGAAGTGACCTGGATGGCTGTGAAATGCGGAGTTCAGGTGGAAACCCAGGCTAAGTGTCTCAGTCACATCACATTCTGTCCCGGCCAGTGTACAGGCAGACCTCGTTTTACTGTGCTTTGCTTTATTGTACTTCACGGATAATGTGTTTTTTACAGATTGGAGGTTTGCGGCAACCCTGCATCAAACAGGTCTATTGGTGTCATTTTTCCTATAGCATTTGCTCACTTCGTGTCTCTGTGTCTCATTTCAGTAATTCTCCCGATTTCAAACTTCTTTATTCTTATTATATTTGTTACATGATCTGTGGTCAGTGATCTTTGATGTTACTATTGCAAAAAGATTACGACTTGCTGGAGGTTCAGATGATGGTTAGCATTTTTTAGCAATAAAGTATTTTTAAGTTAAGGTATGTATATTGTTTTTTGGACATAAGACTACCGCACACTGAATAGGCTACAGTATAGTATAAATGTAACTTTTTTTTGCACTGGGAAACCAAAAAATTCACGTGACTCGCTTTATCGCAGCGGTCTGGAACCGAACCCACAATATCTCTGAGGTCTGCCTGTATGTGGCCAGCGGTCCCTCTGAGGGCAGGTGGGCTGAGGCAGTGTGTCCATCCCAGCAGAGCCCACAGCTGCCAGAACCTTCACGGGGACTCCCATGGTAGCCAAAGGCAAACCAACAGAGCAAATCCCCAGTGGAGTGCTGGACTCCGTGTCTCCGAGCGCTCTGAAACCAGAAGGAAGGTTCCTAAAATGTGAACCTCAGGACAAGTCGATAACCCCTGACCCAACAGGATGCTGGTGAGCTGTGACCAAGTGGAGTACTCAAGCACTGTGATCAAACAAGGCCAGCTTTCTAGGAGGCCATCAACCAGATCCGTGGAAACGGAGCAGCCTGGATTGGCCATTGCAGCGTTTGCACTCCCAAGCGTTTCCTGTCCCAGAGGCTTGGTGAGAGTGCAGGGTGGAAGGGAGGTGGTCTAGGTCTCCTACCTGACTCGTTCTTCTCGATGATGTCTACCACTTGCCCCACGCTGAGGCTGATCTCCGAGCTCTCCTGCTTCTGGTAGTCTGCCACCACTACATACTGCTCCAGGACCATGGGGTCCACCGAGGTCAGGTCGCCCCCTGGGGATACAAAATGCCAACACACAACCCATGTGTGAAGGAACAGGAGCCGGGGGTGGGGTGGGTCAGGAGGACATTCCAAATAGAGAACGAAGCTGTGACAGGACTTGTCTCAGGGTCACCTCATCCATTTATTCTTTCATTCATTTGCTCACTCAACCACCAAAATTTACCAAGTGTCTGTCCTTGTGCAGGCACTGTGCTGGGCACTAAGGATTCAGAGTTGATGTGGTACTTGCCCTGAAGAAGCTGACAGCGTAGTGGGAAAGTTCATTCATTCCTATCCATCCATCCATTCATCCATCTGCCATTATTCACCCATCATCGTCCACCCAACTAAACATCCATTCATCATTCATCCAACCAAACATCCATCTGTCTAGCTATCCACTGCCATCCATCCATCCCAAATCACTCATCTATTAATTCACGAAGTCACCAGTGATGTTCCAAACACTCCTTTAGATGCTGGGCATACTAAAGTGAATGAAACAGACATGACTCCTAGCCTCGAGTAGCCCAGTCTAGCTGGGGAGAGAGACACGTACACAAGTATATATGATCGCTAAGTATACAGGATAATACTAGTTTTTGACTGATGCATTGCTGGAAACAACCAGGTTGCCAGACAGAGAATGAGTGGGAAAAGGATGCTACATTAAATGGAGTGGTCAGCAAGACCCCTCCAGGGAGGTGACATAAAGCAAAGACCTCGGAGGCAAGGAGGCATGAGGAGAATGGGGACAGAGTGGTGCAGGCAGACTGTGGGATGGGAAAGGGCCTGGAGCCTTCTAGGAACTGGCTGAAGTCCAGGAATGAGCAGAGGGCGGTCCTGTATGAGATCACCCTGGCAGGCATGGGTCAGAGCAGGCAGGACATGCTGGGCCAAGGCAAGAAGTTCGGATTTTTTGAAACCCTGAAGTAGAAAGCCACTGAAGGGCTTTAAGAAGGGAATGACAAGATTTACATCTTTAAAAAGACAGTTCTGGCTGCCACATGGAGACTGGATTACTGGCAAGAAAAAAAGCAGGAGACCAGATGGAGGACATGGTGTTTGCAGACAAGAGATGATGGTAGCTTTGGACCAGGGCAGGGGCAGCTGGGGAGAGGAGCCCCTGGGGAGGCCATTTCCACAGGATGTAGCGCTGTGTGGCCCTGGTTAAATACCAAGACATATCTGATAAGTAAATGAAAAGATATCACAGAATATGGATGATGTAAAGGGACATCTGAGTTCAGACACTCCAGAGAGAGGGGGCAGCACTTTTAGAGCAGCAGCTGAATGTGATGGGAAGGCAGACTGGCTTTTGTGGCCACTGGGCCCTGGTTTTCTGAAAGTCCTGATTCAAAGGATTCCCTTCTATTGTTTCCATAAACCACTGAAATATCCATTTATACATTTCTGTGTCCAAATACACCCATAATGAGCCAATTTTGTGCATCTGTTCCCAACTCTGTTGGGTAGTATCTTATTGAAATTGGCCATGGTGGGAGTATTTACACCATGGAAAATGGCAAATGCCACAAAGCAGGGCTTCCCATCAGAGAGCTGGTCGTGAAGTATTTACCAGCACGCCGTTGCACCCCAGCCTCTGGCATCTAGAAGCGGCACAAAAGCCCTCTGTTAGAACCACGCGTTCTCCATGTCTGATGCGGAAAATCAGAGCAGGGCATTGCAGCCGGGTGAAGAAGGGTCACCGCTTCTTGGCTCTGTGACCATGTTCTAGCCATTCACCCTCCCAGGCTGAGGGTAACGGAGGGAAATGGGAGGGCCCCAGGGCAACTCTGCCCCTTGCACCCTGAGTGGAGAAAGCATGAGAAGAGAGAAAGAGAGGAGAAAAAAGAGACGGCAGATGTGGGATGAAGGCTCAGAAGTAGATTGGGAGGGAAGTCGCCCCACATGAATGCCTATCACAGGCTATACACTGTACATAAACTACCTCGACACAACTGCCCTGGAAGGTGGGTATTACCACCCCCATGTTATAGACAAGAAAACAGAGGCTCAGACATATCAGGTGACTTGCCTTAGATCTCACCGCTACCTGGTGACAAGGCCAGATCTGAACCAGGTCCACCTGGTGGCAGTAGATGAGGAAAGAAAAGATGATAGGAAGGAAGGCTAGTCTGAGATCTTGCTCTCCTACCCCACAGGTCCCCATGACCGCCCCCCAAGTCTTATGTCTTTGCAGCTCTCAGGGTCATCTTCACTACTGCCAGCCTTCTCCTCCTCTGTCACCTCCCACCCAGGTCAGGCCGCAGAGCTGATCTCCTTCCAGCCTCAAGCATGACAGACCGCCCAAGACAGCCCGGCTACTTCAGCGGTTCCATCTTTTAGTGGCCCCAGAGCAGGCTGGTCACTGCCCCCTTTCTGCTGTCCCTCTAGACAGTGATCTCTTGACTGTCTCCTCAACCCCCCGGCACTGTGCTTCTAAGAGGTGCTCTTGTGTGAATGAGCGCAGGCAGACGCGCTCCTGGTCACTTGTCCTGGTCATTGTGAGCTTGGGACACATTCCCCAGTGAATGCAATACGTAGAGACTGGGGTCCACAGTTTTTATCCCAGAATATAATCCGCCTCAGGGCTCAGAACCCCAGGAATGCATCTGCCCTTCTGTTTTAACCTCACGCGGGCTGCATCCAGGTAGCCATGCTTCCCGGTGCCTCAACTGGAGACAAAGAACTGGAGAGTGGAGAGAAGCACCCACTTCACAGTCAGGCTGGAAGCTGAGCCTGCTGCCCGGGTTAGTGGCCAGAGACAGCCCAGTTCTCCCAGGCAGGCGGGCCACTAGTGGGCTGGAGGGGCCAGGACGTGTCTGTGTTCACGTGTGGGCAATCTCTGCTGCCCCTTGTGGCAGCCGTCAGGATTCCCTCCCGCAGAGCCATGGGTCTGATGTGGGAGGACCTTCTTGCTAGGACTCCATCACCTCGCTTCACCCACATCCTCACTACGTCACATCCTTTTCACCAGGGTCTGAGAAAGGCTTCTTGTGGCCAGGGGTGTGCAGGTGGGACACCCCGTGATGGGTCTCCATCCTGCCCCTCCAGTCCGTCCTTCATACTGCAGCCAGAGAGCTTGCTCAGAAGTCACAAAAATGGTCCATTTTTGTGCAAGGGAAGCTAAGAATATGTTTTTATACTTTTAAAGATTTATAAAGAATAAGAAGGAGAATGAAAGGAAGAGGAAACAAAAAATTATTATTAGTGACAGAGTCTGCATGGGGCTTGCAAAGCCTAAAATATTTACTATCTGGACCTTTAGAGAAAAAACATTTGCCAACCCCTGGACTAGAACTTGAATGGCATCTACAAAGGCTCAATAAATATTTGAATGAAAGAATGAATATTTTAAAACAGCTTTAAATGACTTCCAACCTCAGGGAGACATTCAAATGCCTTCTCTCACAGCACTTACAACATTTAATTTTGTTTACGTATCTGTCTTTTCTACCAGACTGTGAGGTTACTTCCCACATGGTGTTGCCGTGGTGGAAACGCCTTTTGCATTTCCTGGGGACCTAGAACACTGTCAGGCACACGGTAGGTGCTTAATAAGCATTGAATGAATAACTGTGTCTTGTTCACTCAGCACAGAGATTCAGTGAACATTTGTGGCGTGAATGAACAAAGGATGAATGGAGACACCTAGGAACCCTTCCCGCCCTACACTGCTCAGGCCTCCTCCTGAGAACACACAGCGCTGAGTTACTGGCGGGCACCTGTCTATCTTACAAGCGACCAAAGGCTACTTGTTGCCTGTAAGAAGGGACAGAGACTTTGGATAAGTCAAGGTCCACTTAAGCCAGGTTACTCTGTCCAAAAAGTTCAATTGTTGCTACCTGGCTTTAACAACTGATGGTGGCCCAGTTGTACCACATACAATTCCCAGGATTCTGATCCATGGGCTGATCTATTCATTCCTGCACCAGCTCTCCTAACCAAGCTGCCAACTGACTTGGGTTAACTATGAGCAGGGAGAGGAACTGGGGGACTCACTGCGAACAAGACATGAAGCCAGGAAATGAGGAGGGCAGGGAACAGGGTTGAGCATTCTAGGCTGGCACGAGCACATAATGTGCTGGTACAGGGCTCAGGGCTGGTACTTCTTCCAAGACTTGCTCAGGGGCCAGGTCTGAGCCTTACATATCCTTCCTGTTCTTCTATGACAGTAGCTTTTATTTCTATTTATTTACTTTTTGTAAGAATGCATTAGCACTGGGTTTTTTAAAAAAATATATTTATTTTGTTGAGCCAGGTCTTAGTTGTGGCAGGTGGCCTCCTCAGTTGTGGCTCGCGGGCTCCTTAGTTGCAGCTTGCTGGCTCCGTAGTTGTGGCATGCAAACTCTTAGTTGCGGCATGCATGTGGGATCTAGTTCCCTGACCAGGGATGGAACCCAGGCCACCTGCATTGGGAGGGCGGAGTCTTAACCACTGAGCCACCAGGGAAGTCCAACAGTAGCTTTTAGACTAGTTTCCTGCCATTAAGTGGCTCAGAAAAGAGTGCATGGAGTTGCTTTTTCAGGATCAGTTCTTCCAGGGCAGGTTGCCTTCATTTTATCCAGAGCACTCAACTTATCAAAACACCATTCATTTGATCTACTAGGAGTCTCAAACTAGGCTACATAGACCATTTAGGTGTTAGGTGGAGACATCTACTGGTGGAGTGTGATACTGCAACCAGGCTCTATAATGCATAGTAATTGCAGTAGCTAAAAGTTGACGCAGCTAGAACTAAGTTCTAGGAGCTACAAGTGTGAAATCAAAGTATTCCTAGATGAGAAATGTCATTCTTGTGGTCCAGCAGGGAATAAGAGGGAAGGAAAAGTCCAGGAGAAGGGAGGAGCTTTGACAGTGTAAGTGTGATTTTATCATTAAGGAAGTGCTATGAAATATTCATGGGACTTCCCTGGTGGTCCAGTGGTTAAAACTCTGCACTTCCACTGCCGGGGTCTCAGGTTCGATCACTGGTCGGGGAAATAAGATCCCGCATTCCATGCAGCGTGGCCAAAAAAAACAAAAAACAAAAAAACCCCAAACAAACATAAAATATTCGCCAAAGGTAAAGTGCCTCACCTACCACAGAATTTTTAAAATGATGAGTAATGGTAAGATAGGCCTTTCTTCCTAGAAATTCACTATACTGCCAGTCTTGCTGAAAGAGCCAGTAAACAAGAGAATATTCCAATAAGTAAATGGTAGAAAAATCAGGAAGAAAAGGTGCTCCTTAAATAATCACACGATCTGTGAAATTTTGGTGGGAAGATTTTTTTCCTGCAGAATGAGCAGGATTTGAGACCACGTTAGCCAAAGTCTGCAGGAACCAGCCAGGCAGTCAGCCACAACAGGGAAATTCTGGAGCGAGATAAGCCTTCGTCAACTCAGAATTCTCACACAGAAATTTCAGGGCTTGGGCTGTCAACCTTAAATCCTTTTTGAATTTAATCAAGGAGCCTTGTTCTAACATAAAGGAAGTGTTCAAAGGTCAGATAAAAAAATAAGGCAAGTCCCAGCATGGGTTCTCAGTCTGAATGAAGAAAGATGCTATTTTCCACCCAGTCGAACTATAAATAAATCCATCCCCCATCATTGCAGGTGAACGATGTAACAGTGGTCACCACAAATTAGAGCTTCTTCTCTCTTTTCCAAACCAGTCCCCTCATCAAGCCCGTCCTGACTGAATGCTTTTGTTTTCATAAACCAGAGCTGTCTGTTTCCTCTCTCCCTCCCACCCGTCCCCTCCGGGAAAGTCTCTGCACACTCAAAGCCAGAAACTCTGTGACCAGACGAAGACTGTCTGCTTCTCTTCTCCTCTCTGCTCTTTTCTAAGAAACATATCATTATCCCCAGGGCTCAAGGGCTATTTGTAGCTTTAGCAGGATGCCACGGGTCCGGCCAGTACCTATTAAGCTAGAAAGCAGAGCTGTAAACAGACTGGTTGGGAAAAGACCGGAGTTCACTCCAGATGCCATACCTTGAGGCGAAGAAATCCAATTCCTCTCCACTCTTCCTTGCAGGAATGGCCTTGGGGCCCATAAAGCTGACCACAGGCCTTGTACCCAGGGAGCAGTAAAGGGACCAGAGTTGTTGAATTTGGAATTGTTGCTGATGCTGGACAAGAACACCTGGGTGTTCTGAATTAATAGCAGTAGCATAAAAACAGCACAAACACGTGTCTCTTACAACATGCCAGGCACAGTTCTCAGTGCTTTATACATATTATTATGAATCCTATAATACTCCTACAAGGTAGATTACTATCCTTATGCCCATTTTACAGATGATGAAACTGAGGCCCACGAGAGAAGGCATCCTTTTCCACTTTTGGAATCTCTGCTTGGCCTCCCCTCCACCCATCCTTATCAACCTCCTCAAACTTCCTGGAGTTCTAGATAAAGAATTTAGAATTCCAGAAAGCTCTGAAGACCACATTGGCTCCAGATGTGGTATGGGCTAGGGCCTTTGCAGATGTGCAGGATGTTCTTGGGTTGCAGGAGGACAAAGCTGGGCGATTGTGAATCTAAGCTTATCAACCCCAGGCCTGTGAGAACTCAAATCTTTCCTCTGTGCATATTCAAATTCTCACCTTCTCTTTTTTGACATAAGGGTCCTGCTGTCCAGGGAATGGAAAGGGTGTTAGGAAGGAAGAGAATTGACTGTGGGGAGAGTGAAGTGAGTATGGGAGCTGCCTGCAAGAGCAGTTGTCACCGCCCAGATCAGTGGCTGATGGAAGGAAGCACAGAGCCAGGCCTGGTGCCGAGGCTGGCAAATGGATCAGGCCCAAATCGACTGTATGCTTGCACCTCCCAGCCTGCACGCCGTCCCCTCAGCCCCGAATGTCTTTCAGAATCCATCCATCCATCCATCCATCCATCCATCCATCCATCCATCCATCCACATCACTGTATCCCCCATGTAGTGCCCAGGGCCTGGACATCGCTCAGTAGGGGTATGCTAAACATCAAATGAGTAGGAGAAAATGGAAAATATTCTTACCAGATTTCTTTTTCCCAACATGTTCCCTGTACAGGAAAGAAAAGGGGTGGGAAAGAGTAATGAGTCAATATCTTTTCTGTATTGCTATGAGTTATTCCGTTAGAAAACTGAGATTTTCCATCCCACAACATCTCCAGTGAATGAGTGTAAAATCCAAGCCAGTCCCAGGGACCTAGACTCTTTAAAATAAAAAAAAAAGAATTCCTTTTAATTTTCTCCCTTTGCCTGATAAGTGCTCTGGTGCCCTGGGGACCAGCATCTCCACTCTATTTGTAGAGTAGGGGGCTCTGGGGAGGAGCTGATAGGCAGCGGGTAGAGGTGGGTATGCAGTCTGAAAACAGGAGTTAGGACCTCACACTGCACTGAGCCTGACGCCCACCTCATCAGGCACGGTGGAGGCCTTGCTGCACTTACGAGCAGTGCCCTGAGCTGTACAATTGGAGCAGGAAGCGCTCGGTGGTGAGTGGAATACACTAAAACCGGGGAGACATCTGGCTAGCAGTGAACCCTGCACATCTCCCTCACGGTGACACAGAGGACACTATTATGGGCTAGAATCCATACAGAATGAGTAATCGCTCCCATACACTTGTCAACCACGTCAGAGTTTATACACACAACTGCATTATGAACAAAATGTTACAAATCAGGTTTTACAACATACTTTTAAGTAAATTATCCCGTTAGTAAAAAGCTTTCCGATGTTATAAAAAGTAAAGGGAGGTGATAGGGAGGTGATAGGATGGTTGGGTTGAGATAGATATTGTGGCAGCAGTAACATTAGCTAATACTACAAAATTCCTAATAAATGTTATTACCCTGTGCTAGGACCCCGCTAGGCACTTCTAGTTCACTCAATTGATACTCATAATAACCACAGGAAATAAGTACTCTCTTGGTGCCCATTTTACAGATGAGGAAAATGAGGCACAGAGAAGTTAAGTAACTTGCCGGAGGTCACACAGCTTGCAAGAAGCACAGCCAGGGTCTGAAATATAATTCACATACCATAAATTTCATCCTTTTAAAGTGTAGAATTAACTGTTTTTTAGTATATTCACAAAGTTGTGCAACCACTGCCATCAGCAAATTCCAGAAAATTTTCATCACTCTCAAAAGAGACCCTGTACCCCTTAGCTGTTCCTCTCCATTTCCATTCCTTCCAGCCCTGGACAACTATTAATATGCTTGCTATCTCTAAGGATTTGTCTATTCTGGACATTTAATATGAATGGAGCCATATAATAGGTGGCTTCTTGTGACTGGTTTCTTTCATGTGACATGTTTCCAAGGGTCGTCCACGTTGTAGCACATATCAGTGTTCATTCCATTTTATGGCTGAATAATATCCCACTGTGTGGATAAACCACGCTTTATCTGTTCATCAACCAACGGGCATTTGGGTTGTTTCCACTTTTTGGCTATTACGAATAATGCTTTTATGAACTTGGTACACAAGTTTTGGTATGGACATATGTTTTTATTTCTCCTGATTACAGATGTAGGAATGGAATTGTTAGGTAATATGGTAACTCTAGGCTTAACTTTTTTTTTTAAGATTTTTTTTTTTTTGATGTGGACCATTTTAAAAGTCTTTATTGAATTTGTTACAATATTGCTTCTGCTTTAATGTTTTGGCTTCTTGGCCCCGAGGCACGTGGGATCTTAGCTCCCCGACCAGGGATCGAACCTGCATCCCCTGCCTTGGAAGGTCAAGTCCTAACCACGGGACTGCCAGGGGAGTCCCTAGGCTTAACTTCTCGAGGAATTGCCAGGCTGTCTTCCACAGTGGCTGCACCATTGTAGACTCCCACCAGCAACATAGGAAGGTTCCGGTTCCCGCACATCCTCAACACTTGTTGCTATCTGTCTTTTTGATTCTACCCGTGCTAGTGAGTGTGAAGTGGTATCTCACCGTGGTTGGAACTTGCATTTCCTGATGGCTAAGGATGCTACACTGAGCATCTTTTCATATGCTTCTTGGCCATTTTTGTATTTTCTTTGAAGCAATGTCTATTCAGTGTCTGATTTTAGAGTCTGGGTTTTTAACCACCGTGTAATAATCTTTCAGTGTAACCTCGAAAGTGGGGGAGCAGGGAGCTAAGCCAAGCCCTGGAGCTTGGGGCTGCCCTCCTGTGTGTCTGGAAGGAGGGGCTGGGCTGGGCCAGTCAGTAGTGATGTCCTCTGGCCAGCCATTACCCAGTGCCACTCAGTGTCACTCTCCTGTGCAGGGGAGGGGGAGGGGGACAGTGGAATATCCCAGCTCACACTTCCTGCCACTCATTGTGGACAGCGTCCCGGTCAGAATGCTACCTGGACTGGCCCGCAGAACCCTCACATCAACCCTTAAGGGTCACTCCATTTCGTACGTGGAGACACTGAGGGCCAGAGAGGTGAGGCATCTCTCCCAGGGGAACCCGGGAAGCCTGGCTGGAGCCTGCTCTCCTGACCACACCCTGGACTGTCCTGTGGGGCAAGTTGCCTCTTAGCTGCTGGCTCCAGGACACACCAGCAAAGGTCTTTTAAGTCTACTTCCACGTAAAGCCCTCTTCCCTCGTTGCCATCCAGGCTGCGGCCTGAGCCATGGTCTGGGATACCTGAAATCCCAGCTCCCATACTACCGCGTACCCCTGCTAGCTGTCTCGCTGTCCTAGCTGGAGCACGGGGCTGAGGGGCAGCAGGGGGCTCTCGGTTTCAAGCAGCAGCTTGTGTGAGCTCAAGCAGGCACGTTATTTTCTGTGCGACATGCTTAGGGTGATCTCAGGTTTACCCAGGAACGGTAGCGAAAATGGTGCTCCTCTAAGAGCACCATTCCTTTCTTTCCTTAGAAACCGCTAGGAAAGACTCCCAGTCTCCATCACAAGCCCTAACTCAGGTCTGAGCATCAGAATCCTGACCAAGGGACCAACCTCACTGAGCACCTGCCCTCACCATTCATTACTGCCTAAACCACCGAGACCCAGCTGAAGCTGCCTGCTGTGGCCCCAAAGCCACCCTTGGGATTCTCAGCACCCTCCTTCTCTCCCTCCCTCCCTCCCTCCTTCCCTCCTTCCTCCCTCCCTCCCCTCCCCCCTTCCTCCCTCCCTTCCTTCCTCCCTCCCTCCCTCCCTTCCTCCCTCCCTCCCTCCCTCTCTTCCTCCCTCTCTCCTTCCTTCCCTCCTACCTCCCTCCCCCCTTCCTTCCTTCCCTCCTTCCCTCCCTCTCTTTTCCTTCAAAGTCCGGCTTAAGGTCAGGAAGGCATCACTAGGTAAGCACCTGCCATGTGCCTGACACTATCACTACCCTTTATGAGCAGGATATTGCCTAACCAAGAGGAGAGCAAGGTTAGCCATGCTCACTTTACTGATGAGGAAAGAGAAGCTCAGAGGAGTCAAGTCACTTGTCCAAGGTCACACAGAGGGGAACACACAAAGAGATTGAAAACTTCCCTTTCCTTCCAGGAAGCCTCTTGGAACTAAATACATCTATTTCAGCAGGATGCTGGTTAGCTTATCTCAGCTGTTACTTTGTGCTTCCTTGGGGTATACAGCCTAGGCTGTGTTTTGTACTTTTAGTGGATGTTCTATTTGTGCATGTGTTTGTGTGTGCACAGGCCACACGTATCCACATGCTCACATGGCCTTTCCCACCAGTATAGAAGCCCCTCTGAGGGCAGGTGCTGTTTTTCTCTTGTATTATTCCTGAAGGAAGAAAGGGAAGTGATCATTAAACACTACAGATTGTGGTCTTTTTTGTTTTTAAATAAATGGAGCAATAAGATTTCTTCTAGCCGGTCAAAAGGTTCTAACCAGAGGAAAAAACTTTAGATTCTCACCACACCACATGCCAAATGTTGAAATGAATTCTAATCGATTTAATGAGTAAATATTAAAAGAAAACACAAAGCATAAATCAACTAGAAAAAATTAAGGGAACTATCTTGTGTCTGAATGGTGACTGTCCTTCTTAGACTGAAAGCAAATGAAAGAAATCACAACTAAAAAATTGGTTACTGGATTTGACTTCACAAAAATATAAAACTTATGTACATCATAAAATCCAGGAACAAGATATAAATGGGACAAATATTTACCACAAATATGGAAAAGGCTAATTCCTTACTATATAAACAGCCTGTACAAATCAATAATAAAAATAGCTCAGGGCTTCCGTGGTGGCGCAGTGGTTGAGAGTCCGCCTGCCGATGCAGCGGACGCGGGTTCATGCCCCGGTCCGGGAGGATCCCACATGCCGCAGAGCGGCTGGGCCCGTGAGCCATGGCCGCTGAGCCTGCGCGTCTGGAGCCTGTGCTCCGCAACGGGAGAGGCCACAACAGTGAGAGGCCCGCGTACCAAAAAAAAAAAAAAAGCTCAATATGTCCACTGGCCCCTAAGGCCCCAAAGGCAGGAACTAGGCTTGTTTTTCTGGACTTTCAGTGTGGATGGCAGTTGTGGGAAATGTTTGGGGAGTTAACACACTTGAATGGTTGACCCTGTCTTTGCTGGTTTTCGCCCAGAGATGTGGGGGAAGGGAGAGCCATCTGGAAGGCCTGAGATGAAAGATTCTGGTCCTCCCATATGAGAACAAGCATCTCCACATGGTACCCACTTCTTCCAGTGATGTACAACAATCAAATGGACCAATTAGCTTCTCTCTTACCATCTCATAAAAGATCGCAGAACCCAAGCACCTTGGCCCTGGCAGCCAAGGAGATGTGAAAACTGTGTACCTACTATGCGCCAGGCACCGTGCTCAGCACTTCACACACATAGATGCAAGCCTCACAGTGATTGTGGGTCCCACATCCATGGATTCAACCAACCTCGGATTGAAAATGTTCAGGAAAAAAATTCCAGAAAGTTCCAAAAAACACAACTTAAATTTGCTGTGTGCCGGCAACTACAGAGCATTTATATTGTATCAGGTATTATAAGTAACGTAGAGATGATTTTAAGTATATGGGAGGCTGTGCGTAGGTTATATGCAAACACTATGCCATTTTATATAAGGGACTTGAGCATCTGTGGATTTTGGTACCCATGGGGGGTCCTGGAACCAACCCCCCTGCTGGTAATGAGGGATGACTGTATTACTATTCCCATTGAAGAAGTGAGGAAACGGATTTACCTTAAAAGTATAAGAACAAAACTCTAACTCCAGGAAACTGGGGAACAGGTCTATCTTTTGAATTATCAAGCATAATACCCAGGGGGGCTCACCACGATTTCAGCCCCCAAACTCCAGAAAACTAGCTGCTGAGCATGTCCTAATTTTCCCACCATTATTTCATTTCAGTCTCCCAATAACCCCATAATGTGGGTGGGGCAGGTGACGTGGTCTCATTTCACAGATGAGGTAAGCGAGGCAGAAGGGGAGGGGAAGGGATTGCTCTGCCCGGATGGAAGAGCTGGCTGTCTGGCCAGCAGACCGGAAGCTCCCTGTGGGCACAGACTGCATCTGCCATGTCATCTCTTTGTCCCCCCGTGCCCAGCTCGTGGGCTTGGCATTCAGCAGGTCCTTGATACCTATTTCCTGAATGGATAAACAACGCTGGTGCTCCGGACCGGGAACAGCGCCGGGTCTAGAATTCCCAGTCCTATGTTCCTTCTACAAGCCCAAGCCAGCCAACAAGTGGGGAACGTGGGGCTGTGGCCACCAGAGAGCATGACAAAGCCCCCAAACAGCCTCCCTGACATGCCGGCTCCTCTAGAGGGCTGGCTCCCACCCTATGTTCCCCAGTGTCCTTCCTTCCTGCACGAAGGTGCCTGGACTCTTCTCAAGCACAGCGGGCTGCCCCTGGCCTGGGTCTCTCCCATCTCTGTCGAAAAGTTGGGCTGATGCCTGCTCGGAGCTGGGGACCCACTCACCACCCTCGCCAGGCAGGAGGCCAAAGACATCTGAGTATTAACATTCAGAAGGGGCGCCTGGGCGGCGATTCTTAACCTCAAGTCCCTGAATGGGGTTTGGCACAATTGAGGACCTCCTGAAACAGGGGGCATTTTTCTCGGGAGAAGGAAGAAAGCTTTTATTGGATTCTCCAAATGGTCCACGATCCTCCCCAGAGTTAAGATCTCTGGGAGGCTGAGACGAGGTGGAAGAAAATCTAGATGTCACCACGAGACAGGAGACAGGCGCAGGGGTGGGGAACAGGCTGCCCAGAACCACTCGGCTTAACAGTGGCCAAGCAACCTTCCTTGTGAAGGTCCATCAACTGGACGTCTTGAACAACGCTGGGAGTAAAAACACCTACAGTTGGGTATCCAGAGAGGGAAAAATACCATGGGCCACCGCTTTTCGAGCACTTGGCAGGTTCCTGGAAGTTTTACGTGTGGCAGCCATTCCATCATCACTGTAATTGTAAGGCTCACTGCTATTCCCATTTCACAAGGGGTGAAATCCAGGCCTGAGGCTACACAGCCCATGAGTGGAAGAGGCGAGATTTGCACCTGGATGTATCCAAATGCAAACCCAGACTCACCCAGACTCTGTCTCTTAAGCCCAGCTGTCCCTTCTGTGGGAGGCACACACACACAGAGCTTACGTGAAGACTCAGGCAGACCTGGGGAAGATCCACCTCGCCTCTTCCAACCCTGGGCAAGTCTCTTTCCTTATTCTGAACCTCAACTTCCTCATCTGTAAAATGGGAACGACAGCTCCTACCTGGCAGTTTTGTGATAGAATGAAGTAGAAACTGAATATGTTAAGCTCCGTATTCTTTGATTCACTTCACCTAGAAATTAAAATCAAAGCCAGGGGCTACCAGCCTGAGTTAGCAGTTTAACCCTGACTGCCTGGGAGCACTGTAGACAAAGGTCCCTTGAGAATATATCACCATGTCTTGTTATGTCCATAAAAGCTGGGGACTGTTTACCAGGCACAAATGCTAAAGACACCAAGAACAGAAATATTAGCCAGGATGGGCTGCAGGCCCATTAGCAGATTTACACTTATTCTGTATCTTTTCAAAAAAAATTCATGTGTTGGCAAGACGTTCCCTTGCAATGTTTTGATTCAAAAGATTTACTGTGGTCCCTTACGGAATGTCATTCCCATGCTTCTGTGTGCTGGCTCTGAGAAGCTGCATTCACTTACTCCGTGCTTGTCACAGGAAATGGTATTTATTGCAATATGTTGACTGTAGAAAGTTTCATCTGTGTGGTAGTTAAACCATTAGTCCTGAGCGATCAGCTCACCCTCTGTGATCTCCGAACTTGATTCTGCATGTAGCCGCGTGTATATATATAAATGGCCTGATTTCATGTGTTAAAGCTCTTTGCTGCTTTCCTTACAGGTCTATTTAAAAAGTAAGCTTTGTGAGTTCACCAGATTCCCTTCTAGAAAGCAACATGAGTTTTTCTAGCTCAACCTACATAAAGTGTGTAGCACGTGAACGCTGAACCGACGTAAGCCTGGGTCATTACTGCTGTCCTGGGCAGTGAGTTACACTCAGAACTCAGAGGACCAGTTCCCACTTCTCCCGTCACAGCGCCTGGCTGGTACTTCTCGGCCCTTCCTGACGGGGCCCCAGTGGATCCCTAACCCTGCCAGCTCTTGCTCCTGTGACTCAGGACAGCCCAGCACCTGTGGTCTGTGTCCTCCTCCCCCACTGCGATTTCTCCATTAGACAGATCCTTTCTTTCTGCAGACGTCTATGATGCCTTTCCCCGAAAAGGGCTTTTAAAAAAGCATCATGCATCAGTCAGTGTTTCACACTGGCACAGCTGTTGGTGCCGTCAGCTCTCGGCGTGTAAAGGCCAGCAGGCGGCTGGTATTGAGATTCTGTGCGATGCGCACTGGGGGGCTGGGGAGATGCACTGCCTGGCATCTGGGAGCGCAGCCTGTCCGCTGCGGGGAGAAGTGAGATCAAACCCTGGCCCCGTCATTCACTATCGATGGGACCTGGAGCAGGTCTCAGTCAGTCACTCACTCACATCCCTGATGGTCCTGGGCACATCTACCTCTGAGGACAGGGCACACAGTCTCTGCCTCGAGGGCTCACCGTCTCCCCTGTTCAGGTATGGTGGGTAAACGCAGGGCATTAGGGAATTCAGTAGTGCACTCAGCCAGCTTCCTTCACCTGTAAAACTCAGCTATGGCTACCTGCAGTCACTACGAAGGCTACATGAAGTGAGGCCCGGCAGGGCCTTCACTGATGTAATCTAGGTTAACTTTTACTTAGCTTTCCTCCCATTCCTCCTGGGGCTGGCCGGCCCAGCAGGAAGGAGGGCTGTGAGGGTATGCTCTAAGGAGATCCACAAACCAACTTACTCTTTGGGGGGATTCAGGTCCTCAGGTCTTGTTTCAAAGAACTGCAGCACCTCATCACACTGAGAAATGTAGGGGGGCAGCTGGATCAGGGCCTGGAGAAGAGACACACAGGTGAGCCCAAAGGAAGGGAAGGGGTGTCAGGAATGCCATTAAGTCAGGAGTCCTCAGACTTGGGCAGGCATCAGGATCACCTGGGGGGCTGGGCCTTACTCCCACAGTTTCAGATTCAGTAGGTCTGGCGTGGGGCCTGAGAATGTGCCTTTCTAGCAAGTTCCCTGGTGATGTTGCCACTGCTGGTTTGGGGACCACACACACACACACACACACACACAGACACACACACAGACACACACACACACACACACACACACACAGTATATATACACACATATATATTACAGGCATATTTGGACAAATAATATGTACATATTTAGACAAAGCAATAAATTGTGAACAAGGTCCTACTGTAGGGCACAGGGAACTATATTCAATATCTTGTAATAAACCATAATGGAAAAGAATATGAAAAAGAATATATAGATGTATAACTGAATCACTTTGCTGTACACCAGAAACTAATATAACATTGTAAATCAACTACACTTCAATAAAAATAAAAATTGTGAACTTCATGCCATGTCATTATTCTTCTACACCACCATCTCTACTGGATACTGGTGTCTATTAGATAAATATCTCATGTTTTATTCAACTAGCTGCTTACCGGTGAACATTTAGGTTATTTCCAACATGTCTGTATGTCCCAACTCATGGATCTGAAGTGTGAAAGTGAAGGGACTATTTTATGATTTGGGTAGAAGTTACAAGTTCCCAGATTAACAAAAGGTTGAAACACCCGGGACGTCCCAATGCCCAAGTCCATGTTAATCTGCCCCCTCGGCTCATCAGTTACAGAAGCCTCATCTCTCCTTGGCCAATGGGCTGGAGGAGGTGGTGAGGGGCACGAAGTGGGCCCAGGCATTTATTATGCTGGTTTCTCTACTAACAGGTATTCATTCAGTGATTCAATAGACATTTTCTTTATGCCCAGCACTGCACTGATTTCTGTGGACACAGGACAGAATTATAGGGTACATCCCATTATGAAAGGATTTGAAACAAAGACATGGCTCAAAATGAATAAAGAGCTTAGTTTAACAAATGTTTACGTAAGCCCCCCTCTGGCACAGGTTCTGAGGATGCAAATCTGAGCGTAGTAGGGTTATTTCGTGCACACACTCTATTATAAAATTCTGTGCAGGGAGAGGGCGAGTGCAGAGGCATGAATTTAAACAACACAGGCGTGCTGTGGAGGGAGGCGGGACCCTGCTCTCTCTGCCGATAGGGCTCAGTTCCCTGGTGCCTCTCATATGCCTTCTTGCCATGCTGAGTGTTGAGTCTGGAGTGGAAGAGACATGTCTTGTATCTTCTGTAGAAGAAGCTTCTAAAAGCTATCCCCTCACAAAGTGATTTTCCAACCCTAGCATTGGGTTATGAGGGACTAATGGAAAGATAGATGGGGGTCTCCAATGTGGTACCTTCTACAACGCTTTCAGAGGTATTTTGACCTGGATTTTTTTTTTCCAAGTTTTAAAAAGTTTTAATTTTTAAATTAAATTTTACCACAAATTTTATTGTGGTAAAATACACATAGATCATTACTGTCTTCACCTTTTCAAAAAAATATTTATTTATTTATTTTTGGCTGCGTTGGGTCTTCATTGCTGCGCACGGGCTTTCTCTAGTTGCGGTGAGTGGGGGCTACTCTTTGTTGCGGTGCACAGGCTTCCCGCTGTGGTGGCTTCTCTTGTTGTGAAGCATGGGCTCTAGGTACATGGGCTTCAGTAGTTGTGGTTCACGGGCTCTAGAGTGTAGGCTCAGTAGTTGTGGCGCACGGGCTTAGTTGCTCCGCGGCATGTGGGATCTTCCCGGACCAGGGCTCGAACCCATGTTCCCTGCATTGGCAGGCGGATTCTTAACCACTGCGCCACCAGGGAAGCCACAGGTCTTCACCATTTTTAAGTGTACAATTCAGTGGCATTAAGTATGTTCACACTGTTGTGGAACCATCACCACTACCCATCCATCCAAGAACTCTTTTCACCTTGTGAGACTGAAACCCTATACCCATCAAACAACAACTTTGCACTCCCCCTCCCCAGCGCCTGGCAACCACCATTCCACTTTCTGTGTGTATGAATTTCCCTACTCCAGGTACCTCATATAAGTGCAATCACACAGTATTTACCCTCTAAGTGACTGGTTGATTCACTTAGCATTATGTCCTCAAGGTTCATCCACATTGAACCACATTGTATCATGTGTCAGAATGTCTTTCCTTTTCAAGGCTGAATAGCATTCCATCCCATGTCTACAACACATTTTGATTATTCATTCACCCCTTGGTAGTCACTTGGGTTGCTGACCTGACATGACCTTTGAGTCAGGCTCTGACTTTAAGCCACTTCCCCTCTCCTGATGTATGACCTGGCCCAATACTAAGGTGGGGAAATCTGTAAGGTAAGTGGACATGTTTTAGTAGGGTGCCTTCCCTGGCCACTGTCTACTTTCTATGCTGTATAAAGATAGGATGAAGGATGCTGACCTAAGGGCCTGGTATTTGTGGCTCACTGATTTTTCTTTTATTAGCCTTGAAGTATCTCCTGCTCTGTAGCAAACCCCCAGGGACCAGACTTTTCCAGGCCAGAGGCAGGGAGCCCAAGAGGGAGAGAGTGGATACATCCCACTTCCCATTTCTGACCCCCTTCTCTTTCTGGTTTGGAGCAGCGAGTATTCATTTTCCTGCTGTCTTGGGGCTCCCTGTGGGTCGCTCTTTCCTCTGAAATCCTGCAGCTCTTGCAGTTGGAACCACATAATGAAGGGGCTGATTATATGCTGGACCGTGGTGTGTCCTGGCTGCTTCGTGGGCAGAAATCTTGCGGCTCCCCCCAGACTGCAAACACGACATTCCCTTATGTTGGCTCAGCACTTGATGGCTCCCACAATGTGTTCGTCTGCATCATGTCATGTCACCCTGAAAGGGCTGGCCCACTTTAGAGATGGTGAAACAGAGGTTCTGGGGAAGTGACTAGGACTTGAGCCCCCCAGCGCCTCCAGCTCCTCTACCCCAGATCCAGAGGATTTCCTCCTGCACCTTCCCACATGCCTTGACAGTGCTGGGAGGACCCTGACGCCTGGTTGAAAGTATCTGCTGGATAAATGATGTGAGGAAGAGGCTTGGCCGTGGCCACGTGGCCCTGGGTAAGCCCTGAGGTGGCCATGGTTTCTGCCTACAGGGGGCCTCTCTGCTGAAATGGGCAGAGACCCCGAATGGACCAGTGCGGAAGGGACAACGAGGCCCATGGAAACCTCCCGACAGTGCCAAGTTCTCTTTAGGTTTTGAGCAAATCCTAGGAGGTAAAAGCCAAACCAAACCCCCAAAGCATAATACAAAGCCAAGCTACTCAAAAAAGGCAGCACCGAATGCTTTGATATTTGCCCCTTTCATTTTGGAACGACAGGCTAACAGCAAAAACATGACCTGGGGCACAGCAATAGTTCTGCTTCTGAAATACCCCAGAATTGTCTCGTGTTTGGTCAGTATGACAAAGAACCGCAGTTCCAAGAAAACTCTGGTTCTGTTCCGCATGGAATCCTGGCCCTTTGGACAGTTGTGGCTGCTCGATGCAGAGGCAAGAGGAGAGATGAGGAGGGCAAGTCCTGCTTGCCTGTGTAATAATGAAGGGTCAGACAGATCCAGCTCCTGGTTCTGGCTCTAGCCATGTCCTATCACCTCTGAGCCTCAGTCTGCTCATCTGTAAAATGGAAATAACTAACACCCATCCTGGAGGGTTGTGCTACAGAACAAGTGAGCAAGTGGCTGTAAGGTTTCCATCATATACTAGCTGCTTGATAAACATCCAGTTAACCCCCTGGCTCTCTGAACTGTACCAAGTACAATAGGGTGCTGTGGGACTTCCCTGGTGGCACAGTGGTTAAGAATCCGCCTGCCAATGCAGGGGACACAGGTTCGAGCCCTGGTCTGGGAAGATCCCAAATGCCACGGAGCAGCTAAACCCGTGTGCCACAACTACTGAGCCTGCGCTCTAGAGCCCGCGAGCCACAACTGCTGAGCCCGCACGCCTAGAGCCTGTGCTCTGCAACAAGAGAAGCCACCACAGTGAGAAGCCCGGCGCACTGCAACAAAGTAGCCCCCGCTCACCGCAACTAGAGAAAGCCCACGTGCAACAACGAAGACTCAGCACAGCCAAAAATAAATAAATATATAAATATATATATTTATATAAAAATAGTGTGCTGCTTCCAGGGACGACTTTAGAGTCAGCAAGGTGATTCAGTTCAATCACAACGCCTCGGCTAGAGAGAGAGAGTTTGTGTCTTCAACAGAATTTTAAGGGCATAGCACAGTACTGTTGGCCATTGTACAGCAGACCTCTAGAGCTGATTCCTTCTTGCTTGACTGAAACTTCATGCCTGTTGATTAGAAACTCCTCATTTTCCCCTCCCCCCAGCCCCTGGCAACCACCATTTCACTCTCTGATTCTATGAATTTGACGATTTTAGATAACTCATGTCAGTGGAATCATACAGTATTTGACCTTTCTGTGATCGGCCTATTTCACTTAGCATAATGTCCTTAAGGTTTATCCATGTTGTTGCGTATTGCCGAATTTCTTCTTTTTAAAGGCTGAATAGTATGCTATTGTATGTACAGGCCACATTTAGGTTGATTCTACATCTTGGCTATTGTAAATTGTGCTGCAGTGAACGTGGGAGTGCTAATATCTCTTCCAAATCCTGATTGCAATTCCTTTGGACAAATATCCAGAAATAGGATTGCTTGACTATATGGTAGTTCTATTTTTAATTTTTTGAGGAACCTGCATACTGTGTTTCATAGTGGCTGCATTTTGCATTCCCACAGTGTGCAAGACTTCCAGTTTCTCTATATCCTCACCAACACTTGTTGTCTTGTTTTGTTTTTTTTTTTACATCTTTATTGGAGTATAATTGCTTTCCAACACTGTATTAGTTTCTGCTGTATAACAAAGTGAATCAGTTATATGTATACATATATCCCCATACCCCCTCCCTCCCACCTTCCCTATGCCACCCCTCTAGGTGGTCACAAAGCACCGAGCTGATCTCCCTGTGCTATGCGGCTAGTTCCCACTAGCTATCTATTTTACGTTTGGTAGTGTACATATGTCCACGCCACTCTCTCACTTCGTCCCAGCTTACCCTCCCCCCTCCCTGCGTCCTCAAGTCCATTCTCTACGTCTGAGTCTTTATTCCTATCCTGCCCCTAGGTCCATCAGAACCACTTTTTTTTAGATTCCATATATATGTGTTAGCATACAGTATTTATTTTTCTCTTTCTGACTTACTTCATGTTATTGTTTTTGATACTAGCCATGCTGACAGATGTGAGGTGATATCATATTGTGGTTTTGGTTTGCATTTCCCTATTGATTCGCGACACTGAGCAACTTTTCATATACCTGTTGGTCATTTGTGTATCTTCTCTGGAGAAAGGTCTATTCAAGACTTTGGCCCATTTAAAAATTGGGATATTAGCTCTTTTTGCTATTGAGATGCATAAGTTCCTTACATATTGATATTTTGGGGATTAACCCCTTATCAGATATGTGATTTGCAAATATTTGCTCCCATTTTGTAGTTTGCCTTTTCACTCTATAGATTATTTTGCTGTGCAGAAGCTTTTTAGTTTGATGTATTCCCACTTCTTTATTTTTGTTTTTGTTGCCTATGATTTTCGTGTCATATCCATGAGATCATTGCCAAGAGCCCTGAAATAAATCCATGCATATGGTTAACTGATCCTCAACAAAGGTGCCAAGAATACACGGCGGGGAGAGGACAGCTTCTTCAACAAATGGTGCTGGGAAAACTGGACATCCATATGCAAAAGAATGAAATTGGGCCCTTATCTTACAGCATACACAAAAATCAACTCAAAATGGATTAAAGCCTTAAACATAAGACCTGAAACTATAAAATTCCTAGAAGAAAGAACTTCCCCAACTTGCTTCCCGTGAGCGTGACCAGGCTCTGCAGAGCTTCCTCTGGTAGTAAGCAACAGAAGCTGGCTAGATTTAAAGACAGTTTTTGTTGCTGTTGCACCACTGTTTTTATTTTTACTTTTAGGGTATGTGATACCAGTTTCACATTATGGTTGTGATATAAAATTTTCTCTAAAATATATATTTTTAAAGAGGTTAAAAAAGTGAATTAATATAAAGAAAAATATTAATAATAATATAGGTAGTAGAATATGGTAAAAATCTTCAGGGGAGGTCTCAAGGGACTGGAGTCTGGTAAACACTACTGTTTACTGCCTACAGAGTTTACTTTAAAACATTAGCGTTGGCCAAAATGTTTGTTTGGGGTTTTCGTAAGATGTTATGGAAAAACTCAAATGAACTTTTTGGTCAACCCATTACTACAGCACAGTAGAGGGGGTGGGGGAGGGAAGTATTGGGAATTTGGGATTAGCAGATGCAAGCTATTATATATAGGATGGATAAACAACAAGGTCCTACTGTATAGCACAGGGAACTATATGCAATATCCTATGATAAATCATAATGGAAAAGAATATGAAAAAATATATATATATATAACTGAGTCACTCTGCTGTACAGCAGAAATTAACACAACATTGTAAATCAACTATACTTCAATAAAATAAAAAATAAAAATAAAATACTACAGCACGGGCATACACACTCACACGTTCATAGGGGTGTGGTGTGTGTGTGTGTGTGTGTTAGATTTAACCTACACTCTAATAATGGTGAGTTAATATCTGAAGTACCCTCATCGGGAATGAACACTTCAGCAAGTAGGAGACTCTAATCACAAGTTCTCATTTGAGAAAAGGCTACTTTGGGGCTTCAGCTATCTTCACCTCTGACCAACACTATAGCCTCTATTTACTAGCATAACAGGTGTCAGAAATAATTTTCTTCACTGGTGAAATGAGGGGTGGCCCTTGCATGAACAGAACACGGCGAGCCCAGCATTATACATCCTTCTTCATGGTACCTTGGTTCTAGGATTCTGAACCCTCTGTGTTCTACCTCTTCTTGAAGATTTTACTGTCAGACCATGGTTAGGATTAGCTGATCCTGCCACTAGGATACCATTGCATCTGTCTTAAGGAAACTTTCATGCAAAGCGGTGTCAGACAAGACAGCTGGTATTTCACTGAGTTTACAGAACAACTTGAGAGTCTGTTTAGGGAGCTGCTTGATAACAAATGCTTGTATGTGTGGCAGGATTTGGCTGAGTCTCATTTTCTTTTTTTTTTTTTTTTGCGGTACGCGGGCCTCTCACTATTGTGGCCTCTCCCATTGCGGAGCACAGGCTCCGGGCGCGCAGGCTCAGTGGCCGTGGCTCACGGGCCCAGCCGCTCCGCGGCATGTGGGATCCTCCCTGACCGGGGCACGAACCCGCGTCCCCTGCATCGGCAGGCAGACTCTCAACCACTGCGCCACCAGGGAAGCCCGAGTCTCGTTTTCATTGTGTCTTTTGATGAACAGAAGTCCTTAAATTTACTGTAGTCAAATAAATGAATCTTTTTATGCTTGGTACTTTTTGTGTCTTTAGAAGTCCCTCTATACCTAGAGATTATGAAGATATTTTCCTATTTTTATCTTCTAAAACCTTTTATAATTACCTCTTACGTTTAGGTCTTCAATGTACTTGGAGATGATTCCATGTGTGTGCAAGGCAGGGGTTAGTTATCTTTTTTGTTTTTTCCAATACGGATACCCATTTACTGAGGAATCCTACCTTTCCTCAATGATCTGCAAAGCTGCTTTTGTTAGTATCAAAGTGTCTAAATACACACAGGTCTGTTTCTGTGTTCTCTATTTTGTTCCAGTAGTTGTCTATCGTTGTGCCAACACCATACTATGTTAAATACTGTAACTTTATGATAGGTCTGGTAGAGCAGAAAGTTTCTTCCTAGCTGGTAGCTAGGTTTGGGGACATCTACAGCCTTCCTCTATCTTTACCTATTGGAAACTACCAATTTCTACCAAGATAAGGCTGACAGTGATAGATCAGATCGGCTTAAGTCAGCTCACAACAATGTCAATAACAGAGACCGAATGTTACATAAAGGTCTATGCAGTCTCTAAAAGACTTCACAGGCCTTGTAACAAAAGGGATGGTTTCATCTCCTTCCAGGAGGGCAGTACCCTTGAAGCTAAGCCCAGGGAATCTGGCCAACTAAAACCCCCAAATAACTGCTCTGCTTCTTATGATGCATTAATAGCAGGGGTGGTAACTTGCATGCGGCTCATGTAACATAAGGTAACATAAGCAGTTTCTTCCCTGTGGTTAATCCAGGTCAATTCATGATCTCTGGACCATTCCAAGCATAGCCAGATACAGGCAGCTGCTGCTGTCCCTTATCCCTCCAAGATTTTATATTTCCTTTTCCAAATCAAATGTCCAGGGGTTCGGGAAGCCCTGGGTGAGAGGAGGGTGTGACTGGAGAGAAGTTGGGTGGGCTGGGGAAGAAGCAGGAGAGCACACTTGGGCTGAGGTTTCTGGGAAGGTACCAGGTGGAACTTGCCAGCTGGCTAAGGTGACCGCAAGGGTTCAAAGTTCTTGCCAGCAGGGCCTGGACAAAGGAATTTTAGGCTCTAGAGGTTTGGAAAAGGACAAAGAGCAAAGACCTGAACTTTCCTCTGAGATCTGGGAGGCAGCAGTGGTGTCTTTGTGCCTGAGTGACGAGCCCCGCCCCTCACCGCCATCCCTTTTTTTTTTTTTTTTTTTTGGTGGTACGCGGGCCTCTCACTGTTGTGGCCTCTCCCGTTGCGGAGCACAGGCTCCGGACGTGCAGGCCCAGCGGCCATGGCTCACGGGCCCAGCCGCTCCGTGGCATGTGGGATCTTCCCGGACCGGGGCACGAACCCGTGTCCCCAGCATCGGCAGGCGGACTCCCAACCACTGCGCCACCAGGGAAGCCCGCCATCCCTTTTTTAAGGGTATCCTTAGGAGAGAGAAGAGCCTGAGTCTAACTGCTTCTAGGAAACACATGCTTAACTATTTTGGCCTCTTGAATTTGTACTTTCATAGAGAGGCCGTAAGTGGTATGCGAGTGCCAAGTCCTAAAAGGGTTGGGTTCATCTCTCAAAGTCTCGAATACTATTATTGTGAGTAACCTTGTTGGGCCTCCATTTCCTCATCAACACAAAGGGAAAAAGAACACGTCCTCCATGTTATCGGAGGGATGAAATGTGGTCACGTCTGGTAAAGAGAAGATGCTCAATCAGGAGTGATTTTCTGCCCTTCCATGACATTTCCTGCCAAGAGAGGGGCGTCTATCCCCACACTTGCCCCCTTCAAAATTTTTCTACAGACTTACTGAAGTATAATTTATGCACCATAAAATCCACCCATTAGAAGTACACAATGCAATGATTCAAATTCAAATTATAGAGTTGGGCAACCATCACCACATTCTAGTTTTAGAACTTTTCCATCACCTCAAAAATGTCCCCAACCTCATTTGCAGTCCATCTCCATTTCCACTGCCCCAAGGCCCAGGAAACCACTGACCTGCTTTCTCTAGATTTGCCTTTTCTGCACATTTCACGTAAATGGAATCATACAACATATAGTCTTTTGCATCTGGCATCATGTTTCTGAGATTCATTCATCTTGCAGCCTTAATCAGTATTTCACTGTCAAACAATATTCTATCGCATGCCTGTTCCACATTTTCTTTATCTATTCTCCAGATGCTAGACATATGGATTGCTTCCAATTTGGGGCTATTACGAATTAATGCCGCCATGAACAATTGCATCCAATTCTTTGTGTGGACAGTTTTCACTCCTTGTGAGTATGTACCTGAGAGTAATCGTATGATACATTTCACTTTTGAAGAAACTGCCATACTGTCTTCCCAAAGTGGTTTCCATCATATGTCTCCAGCAGAATGAAGAGCTCCGCTTTCTCTCACATCCCCACCCCTTGTGTGTCTTGTTGATTACAGCCATTCTGGAGGCTGTGTAGGCATCTCAGCAATATCTTTCATTGCCCTGATGATTAATGATGTTGAACAACTTTTTGTGTGCTTATTAAGCATTGTGTGTCTTCATGGGTGAAGTTTCTATTCAATCTTTTGTCTATTTTTATTTTTTTAATTATTATTATTTTTTGCAGTACGCGGGTCTCTCACTGCTGTGGCCTCTCCCGTTGCGGAGCACAGGCTCCGGACGCGCAGGCTCAGCGGCCACGGCTCACGGGCCCAGCCACTCCGCGGCATGTGGGATCTTCCCGGACCGGGGCACGAACCCGTGTCCCCTGCATCGGCAGGCGGACGCTCAACCACTGCGCCACCAGGGAAGCCCTCTTTTGTCTATTTTTAAACTGGGGTTGTCTTTCTATTTTTGAGTTGTAAGAGTTGTTTATATAGTCTCAACACAAGTCCTTTCTCAGATATATGACTTACAAATATTTTCTCCTAATCTGTGGCATGTCTTCATTTTCTTCATGACCTCTTTTGAAGCACAGAAATGTGTAAGCTTATTGAAGTCGAACATATCAATTTTTCTCTTTTGGTGTTACATCTAAGACTCTTTGCCTAAACCAAGGTCATGAAGATTCTTTTATGTTTTCTTCTAGAAGTTTTATAGTTTTAGCTTTTATATTTAGGTCTATGATCTATTTTGAGTTGAGCTGATTTTTTATGCATGGTGTGAGGTCACAGTCCAATTTTAAAAATTTATTCTTTATTTTTTGGCATATGGATATCCCATGATCCCATCATTTGTTAAAAAGACTACCCTTTCCCATTGAATTTCTTGGCACCTTTGTTGAAAATCAGTTGAGTATAAATCTGAAGAGTTTACTTCTAGACTCTCAGTTCTCTTCCAGTGGTCCATCTGCCTATCCTTACACCAGTACCACAGTCTTTTCTTTCTCCCCCCAGTAAATAAATAAATAATTTACTTATTTATTTTTGTCTGTGTCAGGTCTTCATTGCTGTGCACGGGCTTTCTCTAGTTGCAGTGAGGGGGGATACTCTTTGTTGCGGTGCACAGGCTTCTTATTGCAGTGGCTTCTCTTGCGCGGAGCATGGGCTCTAGGTGCGCAGGCTTCAGTAGTTGTGGCACGTGGGCTCAGCAGTTGTGGCTCGCAGGCTCAGTAGTTGTGGCACATGCGTTTAGTTGCTCTGCGGCATGTGGGATCTTCCCGACCAGGAATCTAACCCATGTCCCCTGCATTGGCAGGTGGATTCTTTTTTTTTTTAAAGAAGATGTTGGGGGTAGGAGTTTATTAATTAATTTATTTATTTTTGCTGTGTTGGGTCTTCGTTTCTGTGCGAGGGCTTTCTCTAGTTGTGGCAAGCGGGGGCCACTCTTCATCGCGGTGCGCGGGCCTCTCACTATCGCGGCCTCTCTTGTTGCGGAGCACAGGCTCCAGACGCGCAGGCTCAGTAGTTGTGGCTCACGGGCCTAGCTGCTCCGCGGCATGTGGGATCCTCCCAGACCAGGGCTCGAACCCGTGTCCCCTGCATTAGCAGGCAGATTCTCAACCACTGCGCCACCAGGGAAGCCCCTGGCAGGTGGATTCTTAACCACTGCACCACCAGGGAAGTGCTACACCAGTACTACAGTCTTGATTACTGTAGCTTCAGAAGAAGTTTGGAAAATGGGTAGTACAATTTTGTTCTCTAATTTTGTTCTTTTTCCAAATTGTTTTGGCTAGTCTGAGCCCATACACTTTAGGATCAGCTCGTTCATTTCTACGAAAAAGCCTACTAAGATTTTGGCAGAGATTGCATTGACTCTGTGTCAACTGGGGGTGAATTGCCAATTTAACACTATTGAGTCTCCTAATCCATGAGTATGGAATGTCTCTCCATTCATTTAGAGTTTCTTTAACGTCCCTCAACCATGTTTTGTAGTTTCAGTGTATAAACTTTGTACTTCTTTTATTAAATTTATTCCTAATTATTTTATTCTTTTTGATGCTATTGTGAGTGGAATTATTTTCTTAATTTCATTTTTGGGTTGTTCCCTACTAGTAGATAGAAATACAATTGATTTTTTAATATTTGTCTTGAATCCTGTAATCTCACGAAGCTCATTTATAAGTTCTAGCAGGTTTTTTTGTGGACTCCTCATGCTTTTCTACAGCAGAGTCAGGTCATCTGTGAATCAAGGCAGTCCCTTCTAATCTGTGTGTCTTTTATTCCTTTTTCTTGCCTGCTTACACCAGCTAGAATCTCCAGTAAAATGTAGATCAGAGGTGGAGAGAGCAAATATACTTTGCTTTTGCTCCTGATCTTAGGGGGAGAAAGCATTCACTGCTCCATTGTTAAGGCATTTTTTCTATTCCTACCCTTCTCCAATCAAACTGCTAGTGATTTTAAGTTAGAGGAATAAATACTAAAGAGTAGGGAAGCTAAACAAAAGAAAAATATGCTTCTTTCTTGACCTCAGCCTCAAATCAAACAAAACATAACCAAAAGGCAGGGAGGCCCCTTGTGGTTGAGAACATTTAAGGGATTGGAAGCCAGCTGCACTGTCCAACAGGGGTTGGCTGAATAACTTCTAGAACATTCATGCACAATGGAATACTATGCAACCATTAAAAGCAGGTTCAAGAAGTTTTTTTTAATAGTATGGGGAAATTCTTTTAATATGAGAGAAAAGAGAAAGAGCAACAAAAATAACACATATGGGATGATCTCAATACCATAAAGAAATGCATGCAGAGAGAAAGGAGAGAAAGGAAATATGTAAAAACCTTCATAATTGTTGCCTCTGAGTTGAAGGATCATGGGTGATTGGTTTTTCTAATTTCTTTATATTTTTTTCACCCATACAGATCTTTCACAATGGGCATCCTGTAATCAGAAAAGGAAAAGAAAAAAACAAACAAACAAAAAAACCCCAAAACTACCCACGGGGAAGACACGAGACACAGGGAAGTGTTGGCATTCCTCAGACTTACCTTACAGTATTCATCGATTGGTATCAAGCGTTTGACGGCCACGTCCCGAATGTGGCTCCGTCGGAAGAGAATTTTGCCTGCAGGAGATGAGAGCGCATACAGCGTTGTAAGGGAGCATTGACAAGCTCTCAGCAACCTGGGAGAATGAGGATGTGGCCGCCTCTGGTAGGCCTGAGTGGTACCTAAATTCCTGGCTGCCGGACATCCACAGGGCCTGGATGACCCCATGCTTGGTCCTCCAAAGCCCTCCCTGTTCACAGCTCTAGTGCAAGGGCTTGAGGGAGTGGGGCTCAGTGGGTAAGTTTTGGTGAGATAAGGGAAGCTGAAATCAAACCAAGGAAGGAAGACCTGATGATCGGAGGTCCCCTGTCCAACCTTAAGATTATCAGATGCGGTGAGCAGTTCAGCGAACACTCAGATATGCCCTCACCCAACAGCTCAGTCCCCCTCCCTCCTATTTCTTTGTATACCTTCTGCTCTAGTCTGATGTTTTCCCAATACTCCATGCTCTCTCCTAATTCTGTGCCTTTCCCTCTGCCTGGAATACCTTCCCCACCCACTACCCCTGCTGGGAAACTCTTACACACTTCAAATGGGTTAAGAGTTCCTATCTCTTTCAGAACAGACTTGCGGTTGCCAAGGGTGGGGGGGGGGGCGGTAAATATTGGGAGTTTAGGATTAGCAGAGGCAAACTAGTATATATAGGATGGATAAACAATAGGGTCCTATTATATAGCACAGGGAACTACATTCGATATCCTGTGATAAACCATAACGGAAAAGAATATGAAAAAGAATATATATATGTATAACTGAGTCACTTTGCTGTACAGCAGAAATTAACACAACATTGTAAATCAACTATACTTCAATAAAATCAAAAAAAAAAAAAAAGAGTTCCTGTCTCTGATTGTACACATCACATTGTCGATTTACATGTCTTCTTCCTTCCTACTAGCCATGGGGCTCCGCCCAAATAGGGACTAACTCGGCTTTAGTCAACTTTTTGCCCCTGCCACATGGCACTCACGTCGGATCAATGCATGAAGGTGGATTCCACCTGCCAGGACGACAAATCCCTTCAATTGCTTCGCCAATAAGTGTTTGTAACAGAGGGCTCCAAGCCCTCCTACCACACCGAATACTAACAGCCCGTTCACTACTTGCTGGGTGACATCTGAGCCCTGGGGTGTGGTACCAGAACCTCCTGTGTGACGTATGGGTAGAGGACATGGGTCACAGGCAAAGACAAGTATATAAATGATGCCAATGAGGGTCTCAGGAAATATCCAAGATGCTGAAACATTGTGGGTGAGGTTTGTTTCAAGCAAATCAGCGGGTTCCCGAGAGTCTTAAAGGAGGTCCTCTCATGGGGAGATGGTGGCCAAGCTCGTGCACTGAGGATCCAGACAGCATGGCCACACCATTCTGGATTTGTCATAGAGGCAGGGGCTGGAAAATCAGAAATAAGACATCAAGGAGCGACAAAGAGGTGGGGGATGGAGACAAGCCCCCCTGCCACGCTCATGCGGGGCGACCAGGAGGTCTCTAGGGATCAAAAAGGAATGCACAGGGAGAGCACAGCTCTCCAGACTGCAGAGCATGGAGACCTACTAAGAACTTCACCTACTTCTGGTCCAAGGAGGTAGGTCCTGGAGAAGAATTTGGGTTACGAGGCTGGCAGGGTGAGGAGAGGTTAACCACTCATCTGAGATGGTGCTGGTGAGACTGCTGTCTCCATGGGTCAACCTTGGGTGAGCAGGGACAAGACGGTAGGAAAGGCCCATAAAGAGTTTTCATCATAGGACAGAATCGAAAGGGATGATGGGAAACAGCCTATTGACTTTTAAAGATTTGCAATGCAAGGTGGTCAGGGAGATTTGTACCCAAAAAGACCATATGGTTAAGATCACATTTAAAATAATCTGATAACGTGCTCTTGGGCAAAAAGGCACAATCAGGAAATGAAGTAGATATGGTCAACCTAATAGAAATCCTTTTTTTGTTCATTTCCATTTAATTAAAAAAGAACCCACAATGAGATGAAATACATATTCCTTAATAACAAGGATCTCCTTTCTTTATAATGGTGATGGGTTTAATTCTGATGAGTGAGTCAAATTTCTGATACACCACACTTGTTCGAAGAGAAAAAAATCTAGAAGAAAATGCTTCACAGGGTTCATAGTGCTTGTCTCCGAGGGTAGAAGACAAAGCCTTTTTGTGTTCTTCTTTATACTTTCTGCAAAGTGCCTACTATAAATATTGATTGCTTTGGGAATCAGAAAATGTTCATGTCATTTAAAACGAAAAAAGCAAATTATGCAGCAAAGTGGGAAGGAGTTTACAACCTGGCCTCCCTAGAGCCGATGATATTCCCTCATTCACTCCCTAGGTGCAGGCTCTGTGTGACTCCTCTGTGCACAGGCACTGGGGGCCTGCCTTCCTGGCACTAGTGCTTTCCAACAGGGAGGGCCCCTGCTGACATTCTGGGTGGGGCAGTCCTTCCCTGGGTGGGAGTAATAATCACCACCCTCATGGGTGGGACCACTTGAAGATGAGAATTCCTAGGAGAATCCTGAACCTTCAGGAAAAATAAGAAGTGTGTGCCTGTGAAGAGAAATCCTACATAGCAAACGCTTCCTGCCCTCTAATCTATTTCTCAAAATGGGAGAAGGGGTGCCTACCAAAAACATTTTGGTCCCACTTTGGTATAATTTCCCCTTCTATAAAATCAGAGGAAGGGTGGAGAGAGGGGTCTACAGGTCTCTTACTGAGAAGGCTGTGACCTGACTCGAAAAATTTACAAAGGGCATGCTGCTAGCACCGCCCTGGCACAGGGCCACCTCAGAGCCACGAGGGCCCAAGAGAATTTGCCCGAGGCCCGGCCTGCAGGGGCTGGGAGAGGACCAAGAACTCAGGCATGGGAATAAAGACACAGACCTACTAGAGAATGGACTTGAGGATATGGGGAAGGGGAAGGGGAAGCTGGGACAAAGTGAGAGTGGCATGGACATATATACACTACCAAACGTAAAATAGATAGCTGGTGGGAAGCAGCTGCATAGCACAGGGAGATCAGCTTGGTGGTTTGTGATCACCTAGAGGGGTGGGATAGGGAGGGTGGGAGGGAGGGAGACGCAAGAGGCAAGAGATATGGGAGCATATGTATATGTATAACTGATTCACTTCGTTATAAAGCAGAAACTAACACACCATTGTAAAGCAATTATACTCCAATAAAGATGTTAAAAAAACAAAACAAAAAAAGAACTCAGGCGCCTTCAACGTCTCCTGGGGGTGTGGCACAATAATGTCACTCCTCTTCCTGTGTGGCCTCAGTGAGTCTCTGGGCACATGTCAGGTGCCCTGCCAGCAGTGGGGACAGGAAGTCCCCTCGGCAGGAGTAGCACGGGCCGGGGAGGCCACAGGCTCCACAGGGTCAGTGAGGCCCCAAGCCAATCCCAGGGGGTCTATTCCTTCCTGTGCTGCCTTGGGAAATGCATTTACCTGGCAGAGCCTCAGTCTCCTCATCTGTAAAATGGGAGAGCAGCCCCTATCTCTTAGTCGTCATCTCTGTGATACACCAGTACAGGGCTTGGCCCTCCCTAGGTGCTTAAAAAAGGGTAATTACTTTGTTTAAAAAATAGGTTACATGATACTGCCTTATATTCTACAAGGAAGAGCACCTCTCCTGTCCTCAACCCCTAACTTGGTTTCTTAAGACCTGCCTCTGACAGGCTAATTCATCATTTATCCACAGCACAGCGGAGTGGAGTTACCGCTCAGGCCCTGGGCTGTGGGGCAGAACAGAGCGGCCAGCGTCCCCCTGGCCGGTGCCTCCAGGTGAAATGCGGATCTGCTGCTTGCTGTGAAGCTTCTGTGTGAGTCACGGAGAAGGAGGGCTAGGGAGCCCGCACCCAGCCCTCCCCTCAGGCCAGCCTTCCTGGAATGGGAAGGGTGATCAGAGGAGAGAACAGCCTTTGGTGGGAACGAGCAGGCTTTTGTTTTCCACAGTGGAGGAAGGCCAAACTGTAATTCTTATTTTTCAAGCCGCATCCTTTGCCAAGTTGGCTTCCCCAGCTCTTGCTGGGATGGAAAATTGCACAGGGCTGCTCTCCCCGCACCCGCCCCCCTCTCGGCCTTTGTGCTAACATGAAACTCGCTTTTGTTCTGCTGACGTGGCAGTCTTGGCAGAAAACTGACCCCTAGGAGAGGGGACGTTTCTCCCACCCGTCCCTGCCCTTGGTCTCGGCCTCAAGGAAAAGCTAAGAGGTGGGCTGGGAAGGGATGCTCCAGGGGTCTTAGGGCCCAACGGGGCCTCTCCAAGCTACAAGTGGGTGTCCTGAGCAGGGACAACGGAGCCAAGTCCCTGAGAACAGCATTTTCATGAATTCGTGGGTGGAAAAGGATTACGTAACCACGAAAGCTTTCAGGGGCTGGGGAGAGGGTCGGCTCAAGTTCTTCCCTGTCCTGGGAAGTTTTTCCACAGCTGGTTTTGCCTTTCACCAGCAAAGAGTTATAACTCACTGCTTTCCTTTTTTTCCTTGAAGAAAAATATACATTTAGAGCCCATTTCAACTTAAATCTCCAGATTGATCATTTAAGTAGGACTCCAAGACATGAAAGGCCCCAAAATTCCAAAGGAATGTCCCAGGACCCTGTTTCTGCCTTTACTGAGAACCTTCCATGTGCCAGGGAGAGAAGCTTGTGAAGCAGGGGGTCACTGTCCCATGTTACACATGAGAAACTGAGGCTCAAAGGTGGGGGGGAGATGTCGTATGCTGGAGGTCACAGGACTGGGCCTGTTGAACCCCAAAGCACATGCTTCAGGTGCTGAGATGTGGCTACTGCAGCTGGCATACCGGCTTTCCTCCAATAAGGAAAAAAATTCCAGTGTTCTCTCCCCGTGGAAGAACTAAAAACATGAGGTTTTTTTAGGCCAATGATCTCCCGGTAAATGGGGGCCTGGCAAATACATCTACCCTGTCTCTAAGCTCACTCAATGATGACACGATGTGCTGATGGCAGAATCCTGCAGTGGGGGAGGGGAGAATGGGCCCCTGGGTGATCCATCTCAGTGCCTGCCCCCTTGTCTGCATTACGAAAAAGATTTAAAGGGCTGGCCAGCTCTAAATATTTGTAATTTAGGGTGATTGCCAATTTGCCGATTACCTGTACATAAAGATACTAGGAAGTGCTTAATTGCTGCTAGTTACATACCAGGCACTTACCTAATCCTCCTAACAACTCTATCATTTAAGAACAACTATGATCTCCAATGTGCAAATGTAGAAATGAAACTCCATGTGCTTAAGTAATTTACCCAAGGGAACAGAGTAGATGATTAGGGGCACTGGGATTTGAACCTGGGCTGTCTGACTTTGGGCATGAATTCTGAGCCTGCCATACCTGTGACTGAATCCCAGCTCTGCCATTTATGCAAGTGATGATAATTTCTTGGAGCCTCAATTTCCTCATCTGTGAAATGGGCATAGTAATGGCTGCCCTTCAGGATTGTTCTAAGGATTAAACAAGCTAATGAATGTAAAGCACTTAGCCCAGTGACTGGCCCACAACAGAGATCTAATAAATGGTAGCTATTATTAGTTGAAGCTATAACATTGGTTTGGGTAACCCAGATTTTTGAGTTGAAGCCTTGACATTATTCCTTTGGTAAGAATTTTTTTGGGGGGAAGGGGACACTGAATGTCTTGAGAGCAGGGACCAGCCATGGTTGCATTAACTCCTCCACAGTGCCTGGCACTCAGAAGGTGCTTGGCCCACTCAGGCAGGTATGCAGGCAGGCAGAATTTCTTAAATGGCCCCCCAAAGATGTCCCACCTTAATCTCAGAGCCTGTGAATACAATGGAATCTCACTCCATGTTATATGATATGCCTCAGTTCATTTCAAGAGAGGGAGATTATCCTGGATTCGCCAAGTGGGTACAAGGTAATCACATGAGCCTTTAAAAGCAGACAGCTTTCTCCAGCTGGTGGCAGGAGGGGAAGTCAGAGATTCCAAGCACGGGAGAGAGATTCAGTGCCCTGTTGCCAGATTGAAGATGGATGAGGAATACAGGTAGCCTCTGGAAGCTGAGGGGGTTCCCAACAGACAGCCAGCAAGGAAACAGGTATCTGGGTTCTAGAGCTGCAATGAGCCGAATTCTGTCAACAGCCTGAATGAGGTTGGAAGTAGACTCTTCCCCAGAACCTCCAGGTAAGTGCCCAGTCCAGCCAAGATCTTGACTTTGGTCTTTTAAGACCCTAAACAGAGAACCCAGCTGAGCCTGCCTGGACTTCCGACCAACAGAGCTGTGAGATAATAAATGGGTATCCTTTTAAGCTGCTAACTGGGTGGTAATTTGTTATGCACGACAGAAAACAAATACAGGGGGTGGGGGGTGGCTGGGATGAACTGGGAGATTGGGATTGACAAGTATGCACTAATATGTATAAACTAGATAACTAATAACCTGCTGTATATAGCACAGGGAACTCCACTTTGTTGTATGGTAGAAACTAACACAACATTGTAAAACAACTATACCCCAATTAAAAAGAAAGAAAGAAAGAAAACAAATACAGTAGCCATTATAATAGATGCCACTCACTACACAAACTGTATGACCTTGAATTATTCTCATTTTAGAGATGGGAGAAACCGAGGATCCCAGAAGTGAAGTGTCTTGCCTAAGGTCAAGCAGCTGGTAAAGAGCATAGCATCTAACTCCAAAGCCCATATCCTTAGGCACTGATTTCAACAAATGACTAAGGTCTGGTCACTGGGACAATGCCTCAAGGAGGAGGAGGGGAGAGATCTGAGAGCTGTGTTGGGAGCCCAGAGGCCCCATCTGAGAGCATGTGTCTCACTTACCTGGAAGAAAGGGAATGATCCGCTGTTTGGGGTCCTTCTGTCCTCCTTCCATGGGAAATTTGTCCAACATCTGCATCTAAATGGGGAGAATAACCAAAAAAACCTGATAAATGCATCTCTGACGTTTTAAAGGAATTATGTGAACTGTGTGATTCGATATATAAAAATTCACTTTGTTCAGCTTTGCAAACTAATGGGGAAGGCAGTGTCAACTGGACCTAGGATATCCATGCAAACAATCCTCTAGGTCCACAGCTGCCAGACTAGTGAAGGCTCAGAGCTGGGAGAGACCATTCTCAGTTCCCCCGGGCGCTCCAGCCACAGGACCTGAAATGTGAACAACACCCCCAGAGCCCCCAGAATTCCACAGACGGCAGGTCATCCTGTTTCCTAAGAACTGCCAGGCTGTGTTCAGGAACAAACTATGGAGACTCAATTAATCATTACCTGCGAGATCATGACACGCCCCTGCCTCACTAAGAATTCCCCAGGCTGGCTCAGCTTCATGCCTGGCTCTGTGTCAGGCACATGGGGTGCAGCGATGAAAAGATTCAGTGTCTAGAGAGAGACTGAAAAGTAGAATGGTCATTGCAGGGTGGTGTAGGAAGCATCTAGAGAGGTAGGTGCAGGCTTGCTGTGAGGCTAGAGGAAGCACAGGGATGGGGCACCCAAAACGAAAACCTTTCATGTTTTCTGATAACGTTAAATGCCTCTCTGACATTTTAAGGAATAAATGTGAAGTATCTGACTGGATATACAAAGTCACCAGGATCTGCTACTTGCGGTCGGGGGAAGTGACATACCTCGGGCCTTATCCTTAGTTGGCCATAATGATACCAACTGCCAACATGGCTTTACAGATTAAAGCTGGGCTGTGTGGTCATAAATGCTGTCACCAGATTTCTGGTTCTTCTCCTGAGCGCTTGGTAGATTTGTACATCCCCACCCCCTTGAAGTGGGACGTGGCCAATTAACTGTGAGCAGGAGAGACGTGGCTCACTTTGGGGTGGAAGACTTAGGACTGGTGCTTGTTTCACCACTCTTCATTTCCATCTGCCACGTGATGGCCATGCTCCAGAGTGTTGCTTCTCTGCCAGCCAGGGTCCAGAGCCCCCAACAACCTCTGATGGACATGTAGCCCTAGTGAGAAATAAACCCTGTGTACAGTGAGGCTAGTTGTCATAGCAGCATATCGTAACCCATCCTGATTAGTATATGGGCCCAGGATTCAAGCAGAAGAAAAGGGAGTCCTGAGCCTCCTGAAGTGATGGCTGAATGTGGCCCATCATTTTACCTCAAGGAGAAAGTCACTCTGGCACTCAAGATGTGTCCCTCTGGATGTGGAGAAAACGGAACCCTTGTGCACTGTTGGTGGGAAAGTACATTGATGCAGCCACTATGGAGAACAGTATGGAGGTTCCTCAAGAATCTAAAAATAGAACTACCATATGATCCAGCAATCCCACTCCTGGGTATATACTGAAGAAGATACATGCACCCCAACGTTCATAGCAGCACTATTTACAATAGCGAAGACAGGGAAGCAATCCAAATGCCCATCAATAGACAACTGGATTAAGAAGCAACAAAAACAAATTCACGAGAGGAAAAAAAACAAAGATGTGGGGTGTGTGTGTGTGTGTGTGTGTGTGTGTGTGTGTGTGTGTATACACATAGACATATACACACACACATACATACATACAATGGAATATTAGCCATAAAGAATGAAATTCTGCCATCTGCAGCAACACGGATGCACCTAGAGAATATTATGCTTAGTGAAATAAGTCATAGAAAGACAAATACTATACGGTGTCACTTATATGTGGAATCTAAAAAATAATACAAATGAATGTTTATGCAAAACAGAAACAGACTCACAGACATAGAAAACAAACTTGTAGCTACCAAAGGCGAAAGGGAAGGCAGGAGGGACAAATTAGGGGTATAGGATTAACAGATAGTAACTACTATGTATAAAATAGATAAGTAATGAGGATATATTGTACAGCACAGGGAATTATAGCCATTACCTTGTAATAACCTATAGTGGAGTACAATCTACAAAAATACTGAATCACTATGTTATACACCTAAAACTAACATAACATTGTAAATCAGCTATACTTCAATTAAAAAAAAAAGATGTATCCCTCTGATAGCATAAAAGCAGCTTCGAATAGCCTGGAGAAGTAAGCACAGCTATAGTGTAGGGGGAGGGAGGAGAGACCTGAAGTGGGAGAGAAGAGAAACAAGTTTACATGCCAAGCACAGGTTAGGTTCTTTAGACATATCCTCTCACGAAATCTGCAGAATACCCCATTCAAGGTGGACATTACTATCCAGGGAACTGAAGTCCAGAGGAGTGAAGAAATCTGCCATGGGCCTGCAGCCAGCAAGGGGCAGGGCCAGAGACAGAAGCCCACAGCTTCTCTGCCATTGCCTCACCCGCCTCTGAGATGCTACTAAGGCAATTAAAAAGTATTGCTCCCCAGCGCTCAGGAAACAGGGCCATTTATCCAGGCTGGAGCTCCCTGCCTCCTTAGCACTGTTTTATGTGACACCCCTGCGTAGGAGGGTCAGACTCAGCTTGGCTGGCAACCCTAAAGGGCTGCCCATGAGGCTGTGGTTTTATTTGTGATTTCCAACTGGCCCCTATTCTGTGCTGTGCGGTGATGGGGAAATGCTTGGTTCAACATCATTCAGCAGCTGGTGAGGCCACAGTGGGCCTTGCTGGAAAGGGAGGCTTCCCTTTTTGAATCCAGGAGCTTTTCAATGCTGGCACATAGTAGGCACTCAATAAAAACTGGCTAGACCAATGAACGCATCTGAGTGAAATTTGGGAGTGGGGGCAGCTTCAGATGTTTGCTGAGTACCTCCGATTAATAATATTCACATTACTAATATTAAATAATAATTAGTAACCACTACTAACTGGTTTGACTGTTTACAGTTAATCCTTTTCAGACGTATGATTTTATCTGTCCTTCATAATAATCCTGTGAAAGCAATGGACAACCCCCATGTCACAGATGGAGAAACTGGGGAGCAGGACACAATGAACTCTTTGAGGTCACACAGCTAAGTGGTGGTCCAGCCAGTTCAAGTATCTTAATCTAAATCCCATTCTTTTCCCCTAAGATCACTCTCTTAGGCAGCTTCGGAGTGTCACATGAACATGAAAAATCAGCCTGAGACCAGGTAAGTTTCATATTCCATGCACAGGCAAACAGCGTGCTTCTTTTTTAAAGGCAGGGTGATTAATCAATCTTAGCTGCAGCATCTTTTTAGAGATTTATAGGTTTGACCTAACACTATCTTTTTTTTTCCTTCTCAATTTTATTTGTGAAGACAATGTTGGAACACCGTTCAGGGGAACTATTTTTTTTTAAAGGTAATCTGTCCACTGTACCCCACTTATATGCGCTCTCCCAAGTTCCTGCTGAGTCCCTATCTGCATGTGCACACACTGGCTTAAGAAGCCCTGCCCAGCACTGTATTTCCCTGTGGTCTCCCCAGCTCTGTCTTAGAGAGTTACTCTCCCACCCTGTGTCCTCAGTTGCTTCTATCCAAATAAGTGGAGCTCAAAGAGCTGAAGTGTCTCCCCAAGTGTTATTAATTTGAGGCAGCGGACCTGGGTTTAATGTTGCAAACTCTAACCACAGACATTACCCCTGGGGACCAGACAGCCCTGGGGTTTAATCCTAATGATTCCTCAGGCCAGCTGTGTGTCCTTGGCGAAAGACCTCGCCTGATGAGTCTGATTCACTACCTGCAGAATGACAGACACAGTCTGCCGGGCAGGGGGGTTGTGTAAATGATGTTGTATGTGAACTGTGAAGTGGGGATGCACTGGGTGCTCAACAAGAAATGCCCCCTCCTTGCACTCTGCCTGCAATGAATGTTATTCTGAGAATTATTTGGGAAAAATGTTCATTATTTATGAGACTGTGTGTGTGTTTTTGTGTTGAGTACACATAACATAAAATCGATCATTTCAACCATTTTAAGTGTATAATTTAGCGGCATTAAGTACACTGTTGTGCAACCATCACCACCCTCCATCTCCAGAACCTCTACATCATCCCACACTGAAACTCTATATCCATTAAACACTAACTCCCCATTCCTCTCCTCCAGCCCTTGGCAACCACCGTCCTACTTTCTATCTCTATAAATCTGACTATGCTTGGCACTGCATATAAGTATCTGTCCTTCGTGTATGGCTTCTTTCACTCAGAATAATGTCTTCAAGGTTCATCCGTTTCATAATATGTGCTGGAGTTTCCTTCCTTTTTAAGGCTGAATAATATTCCACAATGAGGCTGTGTTTTAAGGTTGGTAAAATTCCTCCGACTACCCAGGTCTCCTCAGTGGCCAGAGCTGGGCTTTCCAATAGAACTTTCTACGATGATGGAGATGTTCTATATCTCTGCTGTCCCTTATGGCAGCCACCAGCCCTTGGAGGGCTAGCTACTGAGCACTTGAAATGTGGCTCCCGCGACTGAGAAGCTGACGTTTTAATTTTATTTAATTTTAATTAACTTAAATTTACATTGAAATAGCCTCACATGACTAGTGGCACAGGGCTGGACTCATTCTCCTCTTTTAGCCGTATCTAGCTTTATTTCATTTTATCCTCCCGTCAACGGTAACTGCAATCTGTATGACTGCTATTCGCGAGGACAGGTGATCAGAGGCCTGCGAGCTGTTTTGTTTTTGGTCTTAGTGTGTCTGGGTTCACAGGCCACAGGCTGCTTCTATCCAGGGAACTGTCACACTTGGCACTCACAGGCTTTGAAACAGACATGGGTGGCATTCCAGACCCTCTGTAGGGACCCCCCAGACCCGGGATGTCTGCAGCGGCAGGACCAGAGGCATGCGGGCAAAGTCCAACTGCAGACGGTATCCTTGGAAACTGGAAAGTCCACACCCCTCCCCCCAGATAATAAAAGGAAGTTGGGCTGAGGGTGCAGGGGACTGAAAATTGAGGAGGAAAGTGAGTCAGTCTTGGGGGGTAGGAAGGGAGGGGGAGCCACGTCAAGCTGCCACATCACAAGGGGAACGAGAGAACACTCCATCAGCAGTTTTTAAGACACAGCTTGTGGTGGAGGGAGAGGAGACAGGCTGTCCAAGGAAAATACCGTGGAGGCTGGCGTGGAGGTCCACACGTGGTTTGTGTTAGCGGCAGACTGGACTTGGGAGGGGTTTACTCCCTCACTATGACAAAGGCCTCGCGTCCCAGAAGAGCAAGAGCAGGCAGTGCAGAAGGGCCGGGGTGACCATCGTGGGCAGCTGCAGGCTGGCGGGGAGTCGCGTGGTTCTCAGAGCAGGACGCTACAACATAGCTGGGCCTGCTCTACAGCACGTGGTTGGCTGTCTTTGGGGACTCTGTCCCCTCGATGAGCTGCTTTGTCTAAATGTCGGCATGCCCCTGGACATGCCCCTTGGAGCCTGCCGCCCCTCCTTGTCCGTCCACTTCTTTCCTCCTTGCTGTCCCTCCCAGTCAGGGCAGCATGTTCTCAGCCCGACCCCCTTACTAGGCTGCCCTGTGTCCTGCCCCGCCCCCCTCACTGGTACGTGGTAGGCACTTGGGATATATTTATGCAAAGAATGAATGAATCAATGGATGAACAAATGAATGAAAAAGTGGTTAACTGGTTTGGTCAGCCATTGTCTAGGAGAGGAGAAATTATGTTCCAGGTGGCGGCAACAGAACCTGCATTGGACCTTAGACGCAATTGACCAACACACCTTGCCTCTTTCTGTTTTCCAAATTAAGAATTGCAGTTGGTCCCTCCATATCCTTGGGTTCCATATCTGCAGATTCAACCAATGGCAGATCGAAAATATTCGGGGGGGGGGAACTTCCAGAAAGTTCCAAAAAAGCAAAACTTGATTCTACCATGGCTGGCAACAATTTACATAGCATTTACCTTGTATTTACATAGCATTTACATCGTATTAGGTATTATAAGTAATCTAGAGATGATTTAAAGTATACGGGAGGATGATATAAGCAAATGCTAGGCCATTTAACACGAGGGACCTGAGCATCGTCAGATTTTGGTATCTGTTGGGCGAGGGGCATGAAGGGAGTGGTGCTGGAGCCAATTCCCCCAGGGATACCAAGGGATGACTGTGCTGTATGAAGAAAAGGCAGCTACCGTATTTTCTCAGCTCTATACCATCAATATGGCAACGGCTTTTCAGATGGAAGGGAACAAATATTCCATTAAGCATATGAAACATGTGGGAGGCACACCCCAATTTCAGAAGACAATGTCTGGGGAAAGAGTGTGTCTCAGGGTTCAGCAAAGGCAGTATCTGAGTATAGATGGTTGGTGGAATCCTAGGCCAGGTGTTGACTAGGAGCTCGCTGGGATGTCTTCCCAGCTGGGCAAGGCCCGCCTAGGGAGCGAGAACCTCAGCCCTGCCCCTCCTACACCTGCTCCCAGAAAAGACAGGAGAAAAACACTCCCTTCCCCTTGGCTTCTGCGGTGGAGCCTGGGGGCTTCTGGGCAGACAGTCCCCAAAGCTCATTAAGTGCATCTGGGGCTACAAAACTCTCAGAAGGGGGACAGGCCAGTTCTATCTCAACAGAAACTGGAAACAAACGATGTTTGCTGTGTGACCTGGGACAGCCTCTCCCGTCTCAGGTTCCCTTCTCTGGGGAAAAACAAAGGCACGGATCAAGATGCCGCCTCCGGCTTGCCTTCAGCTCTGTGATGTGCTGCATTTGGGAAACGGATCCCCCGGAAAGCCCCCATGCCTGGAAGCAGTCCCCTAAGCATGGCGTGTTCCTGCTTCCAGGACACATGTCATTGGTGCTTCTCTCGAGAACTCCCTGCCGGGCAGGGTGAGCCAGCTGGCTCTGTGCATCCCCCTGGCGCCACCCCCGCTGTCGGAATTCTGCAAGATGCCCAGCTCACAGTCCTGCTCTCTCACACTTCTGCACCTTTGCACACATGGTTTCCTCTGTGTGGGATGCCCTCCCCCATCCTGTCAGTGGGGCAACTCCTTACTCATTATCAAGACCCTGCTCAGATGTCACCTCCTCCAGGAAGCAAGCCCTGCCTGAGTTCCCTGGCTGGCACAGAGGACACTCTTTGAACACTTGCAAACATTTCACTGTGCCCTCTGTGAGGGAAGACCTGGCTCCAGGGATGACCATGACCCTCGGCCTGGGGGATGCAATGAACTAGTGGGAAAACTCAGAGGGCAAAGGTCACATGGCACAGGGTAAAGTGTACCCGTCACACATCCGAGGCGTGTCTGTGCAGGGCTCGTGCTCTGCTCAGAGCAGTCCTCTGCAGGATAGACTATGCCTGCATCTCACAGGGAGGTACCGAACGGGCCTTCAGAGGACAGAACTCTAAGAGCAGACAGATTCGAAGGCAATCCTGGACCTTCGGGAGGCAGGAGCACAGGCTTCAGACTCAACCACACCTGGGCCTGAGTCCAGCCATGCTCCTCTTTAGGAACGTGACTCTGCCTCTCTGAGCTTCCCTTCCCCCATCTGTGACGTGGACACAACACTGACTTCAGGCCTCTAAGTGAGGACTACATGAGATGGCGTATATATGGACATCTAGTGCCTTGTAGTAAACAGTTGCCGATATTGTTATGACGTCACTCAACCAACCACATTTCCGCTAGGCGCTGCCCTCAGCTCTCCAGGCATTCCTGTCCCCACCCAGTGCCCTGTTCGGAGGCCAGCTCCCTCTGTTACACTCTGATAGACTCTCCAGAGTGTGCCCAGATGAGGGCAGAAAGAGAGGTTCAGAGGGGCTGAGGGCCCTGCCCAAGGCCACACAGCCAGTCAGACAGAGGGCTGGGACCTGACACCAGGTCTTCCCACTCCAAGCCCAGGGCTCTACCGCCTGCGCCCTCACGTGAGTGAGACACGTTGCCAGAGCGCCCTCACGTGAGTGAGACACGTTGCCAGATGTTAACCAGTAGTGGTAGGCATGACTATCAGAGTCCAGCTTTCCTAAGACAAGGGAGTTGGGAAATCATATCAGAAGGTGATCTGTCAGAAAGGGGACTTTCTTGCTGGTTGACTGTGAGTTTCTTTTCCCACGTAGGAGCCTGAGTCATGCTCCTTTCTTCTACCCCAGCGGCCTCTCTGCAGACTGCTTCCTCTGCCTGAGTGTCCTGCCCCCACCAGAGGGGACATTTACTTTTTTGTCATCTACAGGTTATTTTCCCTTCTTTGGCAGCAGGTCTCTGATCTCCTCTGGGGAATCTTCTACTCCTCTATTAGTCAGCATGGATTGATGCTGATTCTACTCCAGTTCCTGGGCTGGCCCTGACTGGCCTGGCCATTACCCAAGAGGAACCAATGAGACTTGTGCTGAAACCGTTGGGGTGTTCTCTTTTTCCCTGAAGTCACTGAGCTGACCGCTGGATACAGCTGGGAGCTGTGGCTGCCACCATACCAGACAACACCCTGCCTGGACACAGAGGAGACCAAGAAGTGGAGAAAGGCAGGTCCTGGTTCACCCTGTGGCACCTAGATCCAGCCATACCTGAAGCCAAGTACCCTTAGTCTTCTCAGTTCCATTTAGCTAATCAATGTAATTTTTGAATAATCCATATGGACTGGGTTTCTGTCATCTGCAACTAAAACACTGCTGACTAAAACAAGGTCTCATGGCCAGGAAGTGGCAGCATTTGGATAAAAGCCCAGCGTCTCAACCACTCTATTAAACTGGCATCACCGCCTGCTCTAATCTTCATGCCAATTCCTAGCAGCAACCCACGCCTATCAATAATCCCAACAGCTGACACTAGCTCAGGGCTCGACAGCCCAGAAACTGCTCTCACACACATCATCACTTTTTTACAAAAAGAAATTGAGATATACTTCACATACCATAAAATGCACCCTTTTAAAGTGTTCAATGCAGTGGGTTTTAGAATATTCCCAAGGTTGTGCAACCATGACCACTATCTAATTCCAGAACATTTTCATCACCCTAAAAAGACACCCAGTTCCCATTAACAGTCTCTCCTCCTTTCTCCCTCCCCCCAGCTCCCGGCAACCACTAATCTGCTTTCTGTCTCTATGGATTTGCCTCTTCCGGACACACATCATCACTTTTAACTCCAAAGGAGCCTCGTGAAGTAGCCACTGGTAAGAGCAGAGTGACCAAGACTGTGGACCCCGGTATTGCCTGCCCAGCTTCAAAGCCAAGTTCTAATGCTCATCGGCTGTGTGACCTCGGGCAAATGACTTAACCTTTCTGAGCCTGGGTTTCTTCATCTGTATCATTTGATAGGCTTGACATGAGGATTAAATGAGTCATTACATCCTGACGCTGAGCAGGCAGTACCTCAGGAATGCCAGCTGTTTCCCTAACATCAGCCCCATGCTACTGATGAAGAAATCACCATCAGGCACAGAGGGGTTAAGGGGTGTGCCCGTGGCCACACAGAACAGGTGGCTGGGCCCCAAGTCTCCTGACTGAGTCGCCTGCTGTTTCCATTACGCCACACTGGCCGAGCTGCTCCTCCACGAAAGCTTGACCCTCCCCATGCTCTCGGCCAAGTTACTGCTGCAAAAGCCCAGGCTACTCGCCAGACAGGGAGGGAGGAATCATGAAACCATCCAACTTCAGGGTGTCGCAGCCCCATGCGGGCCGGCCTCCTTGCCTGGTCCTTGGGATCAGCCCCTTCTTCCAGCTTCCCTCTCTCAGGTGCGGGGCTCGGGGGCAGGGCAGGCCATTTCCAGGACAGCAGGACCCTCTGGAATTCCAGGACTCTCCCACTCCAGTTGCCCATCTGGGACTCTTTAAAGCTGGCTTAAGCCCCGTCTTTAGAAGACTTTGTTACGGGAGGAGACTCTAAGGCAGTTATTTATGTTGCAGCAAACCTCCAATTCTTACTAATTATGCTGGGGTTGGAGGGGAGGAAACCTCACTTTTAAGTTCTGGTAGAAATAAGAAAGTTGAGTTTGAACAGGAGAGTGGAGGGAATGCAGGCTTCAGACCAGGATGCCTTGTGATCCAACCCTGGCTCGAAAACGTTCCCAAACAATGTCACCTTGGGCAAATCCCATGTGAGCAGAGCGACAGCAGATGACAGATAACGCTTACCGAGCAAAGCACAACTGACTGAACTGTCACGGCAGATGTGAGCAAAGTGCTTTCATTCTTAATACAGTGTGTGGATGGGGAAACTGAGGCTCAGAAACGTACAGCAGTGACACTGAGCTGAGACCTGAAAAGGCAAAGCTGAGATGTGAATGAACCCAGGTTTGCCTAACCCCAGAAGTCAAGGTCTGAAGCCCCGGGCGAGGCTCGAATAGGGAACTCGGTAACACAGTCAAGTTCCCCACACACCGCCTGGCCCGTAGGCTGCCAAAGGGCAGCAGCGAGCATTTCTGTCCGCGCCACCAGGGCCCCTTCCCCACCCTCTTCTCATTGAATCTCCTCCTCTAGATGATGCTGTCCCACCCGCCCCACCCCTCTGGCCACAGCTAGCAGGCTCAGGGTGGGGGGGGGGGGGTGGACTCTGACCCAGGAGGCTGACACTCAGATGCTCTCTCCCAGAGACTGGAGCCGAACCCACCAACTCCAGTGCCTTGACCCAGGGAAGGGCACTTCAACTTGGGGACTGAAGGTGCTGTTTGGCGGAAGAAGCTGGTCCAGAGGGGCTGGCGGGAAAGGGAGCAGTTTCGATGGGAGAGCTTGTGGCCACAGGACACACGGCCCGGGAGCTGCCAGGCTTCCAGTGGGTCATTCTGTCGCTGGTTCTGGGCCCCTGTGAGGCCGGCTGTACTCCCGGCTCTGGTTTCCGTGGGGGCACACTGGCCTCCTCTCATCAGTCCACCCCCACTTCTCTCTGCCTAAGCTAGCTGAGTGGGTGTCTGCTCTGTGGGTGCCAATAAGCCCTAGGCTAGCAATCACCCATGTCACTCATCTCTGCCCCCTCTGTTCCTTCTTGGAAGCATCAGGCAGGCAAGAGGCCTCTGAAAGCAAAAATATAGGTAGCACTGCTGCCCCTGTAACATGGACCCTCGGTGCATGAAAAATCAGTCTAGCGACTTGCAAAATATCTACCCGACACCCACGCTCTAAAGACCTGCCGAAATGGATCACATCAATCACTCTTGCATCTGAGCAAGGGGGTATGGATCTGTCTTTCTCACGCAGGACCACTTTCGGAGGTGTTGGGCATTACTGCTATCGTCTTTCCTGCCTTTCCTCCAGGGTCAGCCCTTCCCCCGCCCATGCCCGTGTCTGCTCCTGCCAAGTCCCTTTTAGATGGTATCTTAACATCTTTAACATAGAGCCTCTTTGGGTACTGACATTTGGTACATGTTTGCTGCGGACCAGAAGAAAAATATCATTTGTATATGATACTGTTTGGTTTGTTGCATAGTGAACACAAAACGTCACTTATGAGTTCATTACATATTAAGTAATTAGGTAACTGGTGTCAACTTCTGTCCAGTATGCAATGACTTGGCAATTTATAATGTAGATTGTTTGGTGATACTGGGGAAACAGGTTAGGGGCACATTATTATCTCCCCTCCCCCTTTTAAAATATTGGCGCACAGGCTCTGAAAATTCTCTCTTTGACATTTTTAGGAACAGATTAGGTCTGTTCAACCAAGGATGATGGTGGTTAATATCACCTCCAGAGAGAACATGGAAGGCAGAAAGACAGGCTGGTGTGTGGAGGACCCGGGCTGTCTCCTGATGTCCCCACAATGCCTTCTCTACATCGGATCACAGCTGTTCTCTCCAGGTCTCAGTCCCCACCTCCCTGACTGAGAGGCAGAGCAGGGACCGGATAAGCCCACTGGCCATCACATTCCTCAACCATACCGACTGGCTTCGAGATGAGCCTATGAAACACAACACTGTGTTTGCTGGGACTTCTGCAAAGTGACCTTTCACTCTTTCCTGCTAAGTGTGAGCCCAGAGCATTGTGCAACCATGTGGGATCTGAGGATAAAGCAACATCAGGAAACTGGGAATTCAGAACAAGAGGAAGAAGCTGGGTGAGAGGACACAGAGGAGAACCCCGTATCAAGCTTCACCTGAAGCCTGCCAGTTTCCTTCTCCCAGGACATTCTGTCACACCAGCCCCCTAAATCCCCCCATCTACTTAGGCCAGTTTGAGTTGGGTTTCTGTCCCTTGCAACCAAAGCATCCTAACTGGTACCCAGAGGGAAAGAAGACAGTCATCTCGATGAGGCCTTACGTTGGCCTGTGAGCTATGTGAGCCCCTCACCAAGTGGCAGGGAACACTCATGGATTCAGGAAGCCGGGCAAGTTCCCATCTCCTCCTGAGGTCTGTGTTTTCTAAAGAACTTTGTTACATCGTATCAGGCACTGTGACTTTTCATGACACACTTGCTTTGAGCTGCTGGCCTTTGGTGCTGACCCATGGATTAGAGATCTTTTACCCTCCTGGGGAGGGGCTGACACAGAGCTGTCCACATAGGCTTCCTGTGAGACTGGTGGTGCTCATGGGGGTTATAGTTCATTCCTTCGTTTGTTCGTTTGTTCATTCATTCATTCACCAAACATTCACTGGATACATACAGTGTCCTTGAATAAAACATGAAGGAAAGAGAGGATAATGAAGATGTGGTTCCTGCCCATGAGGGTCCTAGTTTAGAGGGGGACAGGCAGACGACTTCAATACAGAGTCAGGAGAGAGGGATGCAGAGCTGTGGGGTGCAGAGGAGGTGGCCTTCGCTGGCCAGGGAATGAAGTCAGACCAGGCTTCCCAGAGGATGAGACCACGAGGGGGCTGGAGGGGGCAGGAGGTGTTCCAGGTGAGGAAGAGCTAATGCAAAGGCCTCGGAGGAGAGGAGAAGGCGAGCACGGTGCCCTGAGAGCACGGCAGGCATTTTAGGAGCCGAGCAAGGAGGCTGATGGGAAGAGGAGGCCAAGGTGAGGCAACAGACGTGGGTCTGTCTTGAGAGCAGAACAGGTCCACGAGGTCTGAACGCACTCAACACGACTACACCAGTTCAAGATCTGCACTTCAAGGCCAACAGAAACGGTCTCCAGGTCAGCCTCCGTCTGGAGCACTCAACAGGAGCCTTTATTTGGAAAATACTGAATATCAAAGCATAAGGCAATACAGCCCATTACTTATGTCCCCAGCGTGTCCCCAGACACGCTCCTCAAAGTTGCGTGTCACCCCTGCACAGGGGCCAGGCTAATCTTCTCTACATCATTCCAATTTTAGTATATGTGCTGCTGAGGTGAGTGCATAGACATCATTTTAAACAAGAACACTGTGGCTGTGAAGTCAAAGTGGAAAATAAGTCCAAATAAACTCTTCCCCACCTTGCAGCTCACCGGAGACCCCAAATCCTTACCTGGAGATCAAAGAATTTGCTGTAGCGCCGGTAAATGGCCTCCGTGGAGCCGCTGGACCACGTGACACGGATGATGTAGACCTGCAGAGAGGGATGGAGACAGGCGTGAACACCAAGGGGGTCTTTCCATCTCCAGGACTCAAGAGCAAAGCGGTTCAGAGTCAGAAAGACCTGGGTTTGAATCTCAGCTCTGCCCCTGACCAGCGGTATGACTTGGACGGGTTACTTGCTCTCTCTGAGCCCCAGCTTCCTCTTCAATAAAATAGGTCTAAATACCCCCACCTCTGAGAGTTGTGCAAAGGATTACATGAAATCAGGTATAGGAAAGCATAAGCACCCTGCTCATCTCAGGAGACGCTGTTACTCTCACGATCTCTTACTCCCCACTCAATTCAGAAAGCCCCAGGGCTGGCTCCTTTGTCAGTATCATTCTTAAAACTTGGACTTGTCAGAAGGCACAGCAACATGCGGCTCTTAGCTCTCTTGTATTTCTCATAAGCTAGGTAGCTCTCTTGTATTTCTCATAAGCTAGGCCATCACGCCATTTTCTCCAGTTAGGGCCTGGGCTGACTCATCTTTTCCCTCTGCATGACAGTTTCTCCATCTGTAAACTGGGTTAACAGCATCTGTTTCCGCTGCCTCCCGGGAGAGTGTGAGGACTCGATTAAGACGGAGGATGGAGACAGCCACTTTATAAACCACAGGGCCATGTTTTCATTCTCTGTCACAAGTCACAGCACACACAGAAAATAATGCATTGACAACAAATTCGGGCAAGCCAAGGTGGCAGCAGGAGGTCGCAGCATCTGGCTGGGGGCTCTGGTGGCCCTGGACACCACCTGGATACTCAAGGGAGAAGGGATCAGCACATCCATTCCTGGCTTGCACAAATTATCTGTGGTTACAGGGTAATTTTGACACTTAAAACATACATATGTGAAAGCTATCTGGAAACAGAGAAATGCTGTATAAACACGAGGGGCTAGGTGTTGTTAAAGAGGCCAGGGGGGTACACAGGCAGGGTCCCTGCCTCTGTGAGTGGAGGGTAAGCTGCGGAGACAGCACGTGCATAAGTGAAGATAAGTAACATGTACGCAGGGGACGTCTGTTATTTTTTGCCCAGTACTGATTAACCTTTCCTTCAACCAGAGTGCCTTGACTTTCCTCCTGGGAGCCTCCTTCCCTACCTCAACACAGTCCCTTAGACACCAAGGTGGGTACCACTGTCCACAGTGATTGGTTGAGGAGTGAGCACATGACCCACGCCGGGCCAATCACAGCCAGTAAGAATCAGCCCTGGGACTTCTGCTGTGACCCCTGAGAAAGATAAGCTCTCTTTCTTTGAGGTTGCTAGGCTGTTAGGATGCAACATGGAGATGCCAGGGGGCCATCTCATCATCGCTTGGGAGGAGCCTGCCTGAGAATGAGGCCAGTATCAGTGGAATCCTGATGACACAGTCTGCCCCTTAGGTCCAGCTTTGCCTGTAGCTCTATCTACTCCTTGTCTGTTCAGTTTCCTGAGCCAGTAAATCCTGGGCAACACCCACACTCTGGGATTATCTCTGAAGCCAGTTTAAGCTGGGTTTCTGACACATGTAATTTAGTCCTGACGGATGCAGGAAGGGGGGGCGGGAGAGATCTCTGAAGCTTGAAGTCATCATGGTGTACCTTGAAGGACATGTAGATCTAGATAGCAGGAGAGGAAAGAAGAGACCGTCGGTGGTAAGGGATGATGGTGGAGCAAAGACGAGCTCAGGGAGTATGGGGGACCACGCCTAGCAGTGGTTTCCAAAGCGGTTTTAGACAAAGTCTCTTCCCAAAAGAGTTCTTGCTAGGATACCTTCATTCAAAACAGGAAAAGGAGGAGCTACGGGGGGCCAGAGCCAGAGCCCATTGTGAACACCAGGGACTTATGGGAGAAGATTTTCCAAGTGAGAAGAGATGAAAAATGTAAAGACAAATCAAGACAAGATGGGAGGTGCCCCTGAATGCCCAGCTAAGGGGTTCACCAGGAACAACCACCCTAAATCCAACATCTATTTCATTTCAGCGAAGCAAGGCAGGAAGGAAGGCATTTGGACTCTAGGCTCACGCAATTTCCTAACCCCCAGGGCCTCAGTTTCCATCTGTAAAACGGGGTCATCGAGCCCATCTTACATAGAATTGTGATGATTATCAGAGGTAAAGCTCTGAGCTCCTTGCAGAGAGGAAAAGTTCAAGAAATCTTAGTACCCTTCACTCTGAGTCCCCAGTGTCTACCCGGCCCCAGTTCAGAAAGACAGACTATTTCAACACCAGGGATTCAGGTATCCCACCTCCCCCAGCCTTGTTTGTGTCCACTAGTCCTGGGTACCTCATAGAGCCAAAAGACAGGGCAGGGCATCCTTTGGGAGGCAGAGTCACCCTGGAAAAGTGATTTTACGACAAAAAGAGCTGTCTCCAAAGCCATTTGAATAGTCATTAGTCTTATTAAAAAGAAAACAGGGGAATCCCTGGTGGTGCAGTGGTTAAAAATCCGCCTGCCAATGCAGGGGACATGGGTTTGAGCCCTCGTCCAAGAAGATCCCACATGCCGTGGAGCAACTAAGCCCGTGCACCGCAACTACTGAGCCCGCGTGCGACAACTACTGAAGCCCACGCGCCTAGAGCCTGTGCTCCGCAACAAGAGAAGCCACCGCAACGAGAAGCCCGCACACTGCAACGAAGAGCAGCCTCCACTAGCCGCAACTAGAGAAAAGCCCATGCGCAGCAGCGAAGAGAAAGAAAGAGAGAGAGAGAGAAAGAAAGAAAACATCAATGCTGCTTAAGCAAGCCTCCAGCGTGTCGATTTAGAGTGGCGCCCATTCATTCATTCACTCTACAACATTTATTAAACACCTCTGGTGTACCAGGCCCTCTGCCAGGTGCTGGGTTACAATGAGCAGCAGGACAGCCTCGGACCCTGCCCTTGGACAGTGGGAAGATGGGCAATAAACCATCAGATGAGGAAATATGTATATAATTTAAGTTACAGTAAGTGCTAGGAAGGACCCCAAAGCCTGCTGTGGTAGCGCAGGATGGGGATGGTGGTGGAGGGTGTTCCTGGAAGGGAACTGCTCTGAGGGAGCAGCCTTTGAACTGAGACCTGAAGGCTGAGGAACTGGCTTGGGGAAGAGCTGAGGAAAGTGTATTCCACACAGAATGCGAAGTACAAATGAAGACACGCAGGCTGGAAAATGCTTGGAATGTTTGAGGAACCAGAAGGCCATTATGGCAGGACAGAGCTGTCAGGGAAGGGGATGTGGCCAGGAGGGGCAGCAGCTGTATCACAAGGGTCTTATAGGGCTTATAGGTCATGGTGAGGGATTTTTATTCTATTGAAGTTTTGAGGGGTGCAGGGGGCTGGGGAGGAGGCGTTTGACATAATTAATGTATGTTTTAAAAAAATATCCATCTATATGCCTCTGGCTGCTGTGCAGAAAATGGTTTTGAAAAAGGGCAGGGAAACTAGCAAGGGGGCTTTTCCATATCTGAAAGGGACCATGGAACTCAGCCAACCCAATGGCCCCACCTTCCAGATGAGTAAATGGAGTCCCAGAAAATACCCTACCAAAGGTCCCCATCCTGGGGGATGTATAAACAAAGTCTGTATGACTATCTGTGAAGGACAATGCCAATGTGGATTAAAAACAAGAAAAAAATAAAATAAAACATCATCAAAGATTTTACAACCAACCCAAAACATACACCCATAAACAGCAAAAAAAAATTCTGCTTACATAATTCATTTTTGATCTCTTGTTTAAAATTTTTTTTTAATTTATTTATTTATTTATTTAGTTATATTTATTTTTTTTTAGGTGTGTCACTCTATTTAGGTGTTTTTTCATTTCTGTCAGTAATATTTTCTAGTTTTCTTTTAATTTTTTTTTTTTTTTTTTTTTTGCGGTATGCGGGCCTCTCACTGTTGTGGCCTCTCCCGTTGCGGAGCACAGGCTCCGGACGCGCAGGTCCAGCGGCCATGGCTCACGGGCCCAGCCGCTCCACGGCATGTGGGATCTTCCCGGACCGGGGCAAGAACCCGTGTCCCCTGCATCGGCAGGCGGACTCTCAACCACTGCGCCACCAGGGAAGCCCTTCTTTTAATTTTTATAAAATTTTATTTATCCAGCATTTTAGAATTTTATTTATTTTTTTATACAGCAGGTTCTTATTAGTTATCCATTTTATACATATTAGTATATACATGTCAATCCCAATCTCCCAATATTTATTTATTTATTTATTTATTTATTTATTTTTGGCTGAGTTGGGTCTTTGTTGCTGTACGTGGGCTTTCTCTAGTTGCAGCAAGCGGGTGTTACTCTTTGTTGCAGTGTGTGGGCTTCTTGTTGCAGTGGCTTCTCTTGCTGTGGAGCACGGGCTCTAGGCGTGCTTCAGTAGTTGTGGCACACATGCTCAGTAGCTGTGGCTTGTGGGCTCTAGAGCACAAGCTCAGGAGTTGTGGCGCATGGGCTTAGTTGCTCTGTGGCATGTGGGATCTTCCTGGACCAGGGCTCGACCCCATGTCCCCTGCATTGGCAGGCGGATTCTTTTTTTTTTTTTTAACTATTTTTTTTTAACATGTTTATTGGGGTATAATTGCTTTACAATGGTGTGTTAGTTTCTGCTTTATAACAAAGTGAATCAGTCATACATAAACATATGTTCCCATATGTCTTCCCTCTTGCGTCTCCCTCCCTCCCACCCTCCCTATCCCACCCCTCCAGGCTGTCACAAAGCACCGAGCCAATATCCCTGTGCCATGCAGCTGCTTCCCACTAGCTCTACCTTACTACGTTTGTTAGTGTGTATATGTCCATGACTCTCTCTCACCCTGTCACAGCTCACCCTTCCCCCTCCCCATAACCTCAAGTCCGTTCTCTAGGAGGTCTGCGTCTTCATTCCTGCCTTACCCCTAGGTTCTTCATGACATTTTTTTTTCCTTAAATTCCATATATATGTGTTAGCATACGGTATTTGTCTTTTTCTTTCTGACTTACTTCACTCTGTATGACAGACTCTAGGTCTATCCACCTCATTACAAACAGCTCAGTTTCATTTCTTTTTATGGCTGAGTAATATTCCATTGTATATATGTGCCACATTTTCTTTATCCATTCATCCGATGATGGGCACTTAGGTTGTTTCCATCTCCGGGCTATTGTAAATAGAGCTGCAATGAACATTTTGGTACATGACTCTTTTTGAATTTTGGTTTTCTCAGGGTATATGCCCAGTAGTGGGATTGCTGGGTCATATGGTAGTTCTATTTGTAGTTTTTTAAGGAAACTTGGCAGGCGGATTCTTAACCACTGTGCCACCAAGGAAGCCCTTGTTTACAATTGTTTTTTTTGTGGTACGCGGGCCTCTTACTGTTGTGGCCTCTCCCGTTGCGGAGCACAGGCTCCAGACGCACAGGCTCAGCGGCCATGGCTCACGGGTCCAGCTGCTCCGCAGCATGTGGGATCTTCCCAGACCGGGGCACGAACCCGCGTCCCCTGCATCGGCAGGTGGACTCTCAACCACTGCGCCACCAGGGAAGCCTTGTTTACAATTTTTAAAGTTCTGTCCCTATGGTACAAGAACTCTGTAGCAGATCTAACTGGTTTATTGGAATCAACCTCTGAGCACAATGTCTGCATTTTTAGGCACAGATCTAACTTTTTGATGAGAATTGTCCCAATGTAGGGCTTTGGCCTTGCCCACGGTTTGGGGGCTGGTGAAAGAGCCCATGCACTGGGTTCTAATGCCAGCCCTGCTGTTTGGTGAAACTCACAAGGTACCAATCTCTCTGGTCACAGTGTCCTTCTCTCTAAAATGAGGACAGCAATCTCCCCTGAGGACTCACTGCAATAACTAAGGTACATATAGGGCTTTGCCAATGCCCGGCACACATGAGCTGTGCAGTTTGCTTTTCCCTCATGGCAGGTATCCGGTATTCCTCCTTATCTGGTACCTCCTCTCTCCTTTTGGTAATAGCCCCTGATTTCCCTTGGAGGGTCACCTTTCTCCCGCCCCTAGTCTTTGTGATAGGGAGTATCATGTGTCCCAAGCCCGGCCAACCAGAATCTACCAGTCCCTGATCCCAACAATGGTTCAGGGATGGGCACGTCACCCAAGCCAGGCTGATGAGACTCAATTCTGGGACTTCTGATGGCATGATCAGGAAAGAGACCCTTTTCCCCACTGCAGTGGCGAGCTGGGAGAACTCTACACCGTGATTTAAGATGTAGAAAGCACAGAAACAAGCAGAGTTCAGAGGGAGAGAAAAGTGGCATGTCCTGTGACACTGCTTGAACCCCTGGACCTGGCATCCCGGACATTCCACACACACAAGCCCAAACCTTTTTTCTTATTTAAAGTCAGTATGAGTTTTTGTTACTTGCAACCAAAGCATTCCTAACACATCTGACCTTGGCTTTTGGATTATATCCCAAACCCAGTTAATACTCAGTGGCCTGGTGTTAAGCAATTAAAAGCAGACTTTTTCGTAGCAGCATTAGTCACAATAGCCAAAAGGCAGAAACAACCCAAGCGTCCACTGAAAGATGAATGGATAAGCAAAATGTGTGATATTATATTCAGCCTTAAAAAAGGAAATTCTGACATATGCCATAACATGGATGAACCTTGAGGACATTATGCTAAATGAAAAAGACCAGTCACAAAAAGACACATACTGTGTGATTCCACTTATACTAGGTAGTTAGAGTTTTCAAATTCATAGAGACAGAAAGTAGAATGGTGGTTGCCAGAGGCTGGGGAAAGCGGAATGGGGAGTTAGTGCTTAATGGGTTTGGGAAGATGAAGAGTCGTGGAGATGGATGGTGGTGACGGCTGCACAACAGTGTGAATGTACTTAACGCTACTGAACTGTGCACTTAAAAATGGTTGAAATGGTAACATTTATGTTATGTATATTTTATCACAATTTAAATAAATAAGTAAATAAATAAATAAGCAGATTTCCTTCAGAGATTTACATAGTGCATGTCATGCTGCCTGGAAGTGACACTTATAACTTTCTCCCTGGTGTAGCCCTCAAAACACGTGCTGCATACCTGAAGAAGAACTTATATCCAGAATATATTAAAAAAACAAAACAAAACACAACTCAACAGTAAGGAAACAACCAACCCAATTACACGATAGACAAAAGATCGGAAGAGACACTTCATCAAAGAGGATATATGGGGACCTCCCCGGTGGCGCAGTGGTTAAGAATCCGCCTGCCAATGCAGGGGACACGGGTTCAAGCCCTGGTCTGGGAGGATCCCACATGCCGCGCAGCAACCAAGCCTGTGTGCCACAACTACTGAGCCTGCGCTCTAGAGCCTGCGAGCCACAACTACTGAAGCCTGTGAACCTAGAGCCCGCACACTGCAACGAAGAGTAGCCCCCACTCGCCACAACTAGAGAAACGCCGCATGCAGCAATGAAGACCCAACGCAGTCAAAAATAAAATAAATAAATTTATTAAAAAAAAAAAAAAGAGAGAGGGTTTCCCTGGTGGTGCAGTGCTTGGGAGTCCGCCTGCCGAGGCGGGGGACGCGGGTTTGTGCCCCGGTCCAGGAGGATCCCACATGCCGCGGAGCGGCTGGGCCTGTGAGCCATGACCGCTGGGCCTGCACGTCCGGAGCCTGTGCTCCGCAACGGGAGAGGCCACAACAGTGAGAGGCCCGCGTACCGCAAAAAAAAAAAAAAAAAAAAGAGGATATATGGATGGCAAGTAAGTGCATGAGAAGATATTCAACATCATTAGCCATTAGAGAAAGGCAAATTAAAACCATGATGAAGGATCACCACGCATCCATTAGAATGGCTAAGATAGAAAAAAATACTGACAAAAACAAGTGCTGACAAAAATGTGGGACCACCTGAACTCTCAGACATTGCTGGGGGGAGAAAAAGACGGCACAGCCACTCTGGAAAGATCCTTGATGGAGGCTGAACCATGGGGTGAAAGGTTGTTGGAGAAAAGGAGAGTCATACGGGGTGAAGATATCACCCCAGGGATTAGTCTCATAGCAAAGGGAAAAATGTCCCTTTTCAATGGAGAGATCTGGTGACCACAACTGTAATAGGTGATCAAACCTAGCGTGACCAATAAGAGGGACAATTAGACTCTGAGGTGATGCAATAGGAAGTATACAAAACCTTCTGTCAAGTATCGTCACCAAAATATTTAACCTGAATCTCAAGTCTCTTGACCTAAGTTTCACTTCATAGGAAGTACAGGAGGGAGAGGAGCAAGCTAAATGACACGTAAGGAAACAATCAGATAAATCCAGAATGTGGGATGGTCTACAAGTCTACTCCTAGGGCACAGCTCAAGTGCTACCTCCTCCAGAAAGCCCTCCCTGACTGCTCCCGCCCCACCAATATCAGGTTGGGTCTCCCTGGTGCATGCCCCTTGGCACCTACTGTCCCATCACAAAGTCGACTACACTTTACAGCAACTGCTGACAGCAGGAACCATGCTTGTCTTGTACATACACCGAATGCTGTATGCCCAGCTCTGAGCACAATGGAAAGTCTGTACTTTGTGGAAAAAAAATGAAGAAGACACGAAGATGCCAAGAAGTCAAGCCCTCTCTGGCTCCTGTCCTGCTTCACCACAACCCCTCCCTCTGGGAATGAGCAAGCACAGAGACCACACTGGTGTCCTAGGGCCACGGAGGAGGCCTTAAACCGGAATAAGCCACCAGCAAAATCCCTTCTTACACAACCTCAGCATCAGGGCCTGCGTGATTTGCAAATTCTAGACTCCCCAGGTCCGGGTTTCTCACAGGGCCTCTGCGTCACCAGGGCCAGAAGTCCTGGGTTTCTAAACTTCCTCTAAGTCAGCCACGCCAGGGTGCTTGGGGTCGAGGTGGGTAGATGACTGGGTCTTGGTCTCCCCCAAATCCTCGCGAGCTTGCAGGCCAGCCTAATAGCTCCCACGTTGTCCTAGAGAGGGATAGAGGTGCAAAAGTGCAGTGACTTGCCTGAGGTCACAGGCTACACAGTGCAGAGCAAGGACTCTGACCCAGGTTACCTCTAACCCTGACGGCCCTGCTGCACCAGGGAATCACGCCCCCACCCAGTAGCTGGGCCACAGTTGGACCAACGAGATGGCTGCTCATTTTTCTACCTCTTCCTCAGAGCCTGCTGGGAGGCTATTGAGTTCAGGGCTTAAGAGGGCCTGGATTCACCCTCGGCCTCCATCTCAACTAGCTGCATGGTCCTGGGAAAGCAGCTTTACCTGTCTGCGACACAGCTTCCTGCTCCGTAAAAAACGGGGATCGTTACAGTGTGATGATTAAATGAGAAAATGCATGGAGAGTGCTGGGCTTGGGGCCTGGCACACGGTAAATGTTCCATGAAGAGAAGCTATCATCCTCCTCCTCACTTTGAGCTAAACACAGGGACATAGAGCTGAGGGGACCTCGCCCCTGCTCGTTGTCTCTACAGGTGAGCCCCTCCTGCAGCCCACCCTCCAGTCCCCATCTGTCCCCATCTCCCCCCGGCGCTGCCTCTTCCACTGTCTTCTCCAGGCCCCAGGGGGGTGCAGAGGGACTGTCCCTCCAGGGCCTGGGAACACAGGTCCAGCTCACCTGAGTCTGGGGCACAGGTCTCCCAGCTGCTGGGTGAGTCAGGGCCCTGATCCCTCCCCGTTGGTGTCTGGGGGGGAGACCCTGCCACCTCCCACCCCAACCCTTGGGCCTCAGCCTGAGTGCAGGGGAGCAAATGTTGGGCCACCACACATGCGAGCCTGCTTGGTGCTGGGGCTCTAGCAGCCCTGGCCTTCCCTCCTCTACCTGGGGGTGAGGACCATCCCAGGGAGTCCCAGGTCAGTCTGACTTGCCAGGAGCTGCCATAAAGAGGGTCAAAAATCCCACCTGTTCATAGATGGAATTAGGTGTCATGTAGCCTGGGCCACAGTGACCCCTGTCCTCTGAGGACCACCCTGTCCCAGGGCCTCCAGAGGCCACTTTTCTTCAACTTAGACTGCTTTTGGAAGACAGAAAAGAAAAGAGCTCCCTGGCAGATGCCAAAAGTTCATCTGTGGACCTCCACCTCCATGAGAAGCACCACTCGTTTCATCTCACAGCCACAGCTGACTGGTCCAGGCGTGGTCAGTTTCTCGGGAACCTGAAATCAGACCTGAATATATCAGCTCCATCCGAGACGATGCTCCTGCAGCCTGAGCCACCTCCAGTTTGTGACAGACATTTGGTCTGCAGAGAGGGACGAACGAAGGAGAGGCAGAGAAAGGAGAGGCAGGGAGAGCCCTGCTTGGCTCCCGTCCGCACTCTAGCTCCTGCTTCTAGGGCCCACCTGCCCACCCAGGGCCGCTATGACGCAGGGGACCGGCCTTCTAGTTCATTTCCCTCTTAGCATGAAGAAGGTTTGTGCACCACTAAAAGAATTCTGTGATACAGGGGAAAGTTCAGGCATTATCTTAGGTGAAAGAACAGTCTAAAACAACAATCTAATCTCAAAAAAATTATGTATACAGTATGTAAGTGTATGTGTGTGCTTGTGTAAATTTCATTTGTGTATTACGGTGAAGGCCGACTTAGTGAACACAGAACCAGGGGAAATGAGGGCTGGGGTCCTGTGAGCCTCTGATCACAACATTTTCATCCAAAGATCAATACACAGCCTTGCTGTACGTTTCTGTTTAATGACACCTTATTTAATGTATATTGTTGATTCATTAAGCTTGAACTCATGGCCAGTGGCACTGTAACTCATGCCTGAACGAAGCTTACCTAACACCTCCGAAAGACACATCACACTTAGGAACACTGGACAGCCCTTTAGCACTAGGTTTGAGGCCATGTTAAACAGCGAAATGACCAAAAAAAGCACGAGATGTATACAATGTGGCAATAAAGAGACCATGAAAAAGACACCTGTTCAGAGTATAAGAGCTGGAACAAGAAGGCAGAGGTTGCCTCGTTCAACCCCAGCTGGGGAAATGCACCTCAGGCCACACGGTTTTTGCGGCCACGCACATGCCCACATCTGCAAGCGACCGGGAAAACACTGCAAGTACTGATGCTGGATTAGAAATAAATTTTAGCAAGTAGGCAAATTCCCAAATATGGAACCGGCAAATAATGTGGATGGACTATATTGTATATAAAGTGTGTGTGTATGTCTATAAACCACTGATATATACATACATATATATATACATATATATATATATATATATAAACATGTATATATATGGTTTGCTCTGGGTTGGTAGGAATATGTTAAGACTTTAAAAATTCTCTTCTTGAAGTTTCTTGTATTCTCCAGATTTTCTACTGTGTATTTTCTTTTATAATCAGAACGAAAATGTCACTTTCCTAGGAGAACAGGAAGAAATGTGTCTCTGACACACTCTCTCGTCTGGAACACCAAGGTTGAACCCCATCTTCCCTCACTGTCTCGGCTCAGTCCTAGGGCCGTTCCTCTGGAACATCCTTCCAGATCACGGAGCACCTCCTGGGTGCAGGTACAGCCGATGACAGAGGTGGGAGTGTGGGATGGGAGGAAGCTGGGAGTTGTCAGAGGGTGTCTTAGCCCTGACCTCACTCTAAGTTCGGGAAAGTCTTTTGCCCCTTTGAGCCTTTGTGTTCTCTGAAAAATGGGGATAAGGACACTCATCCTTCCTACCTCACAGGCAAAGATCGAATGAGATATTTTTTTACAGCTCCAGAAATGGAATCTGTGTTGGTTAGAATCTCCGCTTGTGGCTGGGATTTGAGGGAGAATGTTCCACAAATGCTTCCTGACTCCTCCACAGTCACCTCCTTTGGCAGGTCCAACCCAGCCCAATGGAGTGTGGGCTCCCAGTGCCTGGAGGGATCCCACTAGACACACAGAAATTTATGTTCCATTTCTAAGGTCAGGTCATCCATGAATAAAGATTTAAAACAGAACAAAGCTTAGAGGTCCTTGAACAACAGCTGGAGTCAGGCCTGGGCATGGCTACGTAACAGAAACAGGCAGCTCTGCTTAACTGACATGCCTTATCCCTGCAGACCCACTGGCCCACACCTCTGCCCATGGCCGCAACTCTTGGAAAGGCCCCAGAACTCCATCGATATGCCATCCCCAGGGCAGGATGATATGAAACAGCTGTTGCCCCACCTCCGGAGCACTGTGATCTCATATGCTTTCATCACGTAAACTAGAGAACATGAGAAGGTGTTTTTGCCCAGTGAATAAGATCCCTGAGGCACGGGGGAATGTCCTCCAATCTCACTTTGCTTTGCAAATCTCTATGGTGGGGTTTCTAGGGCTGGCAAAGAATCTGGTTGTAATTCCCCGCTGATATTAATTAGAAGGGGTGTGGCTTCTGCACTAGTCACATGACAAAGTGATTACATTTTGATCTGGGTTGCAGTGGCCAGAGGTTTAAATCTGGGGGAGGGTCTGGTCCGAGCGCTTTTCAAAGTGACGGTCCTTAGATCACTGTCTCAACGTATGCAGGAGCTCGGGCACACCAGCCGGTTTTAGGTGATTCAGGGCTCGGCACTAAACTGCAGGGAATCCCATAGTGAGAAAGTTAGTCTCTGCCATTCCCTTCCAGCCCTGACTGGCTCAGAAAGTTGGCAATAGCGGCTTTTCAACACCCCTTCCAACACTTGCTGGTCTCATTTCCTGAAGAAGGGACAGAAGACCTCACGGCAGGCAACGCTTGCCAGGAAGAACTTTAACACACTGATTTTCTTCTTCCTTTCTATTTAGTTTCCTTCTATTTCTAGCGAGGGCTGCTGGTTTTCCATTTATGGTGGACAGCTAAAGTTTCCCTTTAAAAATAATTGAAGTAAAAAAGTGAGTCACTTTGAAGAATACTGAATTAAGAATATGTAGTACAGGGGGTTTGCGGCTATGCCAATCGTTGTGATGGTGCCGGTAGGATGATCAACAATGAGGGCGGTGCTGTTTTAGTGAACTCCTTGCCATTCTCACTCTGTCTGGGGCTCTGTTGTTTACAGGCCAACAAGCCCACATTTCTCAAGTTGGAAGCCCTCTCCTGGCTCTACAGTGCTGGTGGGGAACCTGGAATGACCTGGGAGACCAAAGAAAACATCTAAAGAGAGGGCACCAATGGGACAGAGAGTTGGGGCTGTTTTCCTGCAAGGGCTGTGAGAAAGGAACATCAGCAAGACAGAGATCCGTGCTCCATTAGCAATGTCTGCCCTGGGCACCTGGGACTGGAAGGATGTGTACGGCACACATCCCTGATTCTAGAGCAACCCCTCCTTTTAACAAAGGGACCGAGGGGGGCTTCCCTGGTGGCGCAGTGGTTGAGAATCTGCCTGCTAATGCAGGGGACATGGGTTCGAGCCCTGGTCTGGGAGGATCCCACATGCCGCGGAGCAACTAGGCCCGTGAGCCACAACTACTGAGCCTGCGCGTCCGGAGCCTGTGCTCCGCAACAAGAGAGGCCGCGATAGTGAGAGGCCCGCGCACCGCGATGAAGAGTGGCCCCTGCTTGCTGCAACTAGAGGAAGCCCTCGCACAGAAACGAAGACCCAACACAGCAAAAATAAATAAATAAATAAACAAATAAACTCCTACCCCCAACATCTTAAAAAAAAAAAAAAAGCATCTCCCCGTGAAGCCCTTCCTGACTCCTGACACTTACTACACCTTGTCTCGTCCTGTTTAAAAACTAACAAACAGGGCTTCCCTGGTGGCGCAGTGGTTGGGAGTCCGCCTGCCGATGCAGGGGACGCGGGTTCGTGCCCCGAGCCGGGAGGATCCCACATGCCGCCGAGCGGCTGGGCCCGTGAGCCATGGCCGCTGAGCCTGCGTGTCCGGAGCCTGTGCTCCGCAACGGGAGAGGCCACAACAGTGAGAGGCCCGCGTACCGCAAAAACAAACAAACAAACAAACAAACAAAGGAACCGAGGGGTGTAGCGACTTACTAAGGGTTCCACTCTTAGCTATGGACTCTTTCCACTTCCACGGCAGTATCCAAATTTCCTTGCAAGCTCCTCATGCCCCTCTGGGCCTCCTGCACGACGACTCCCCCAGAGGACTTTAAATCTGGAGAGTTCTTAGGTGATTAGGCCAGCGGTCAAACTGTCCTGCAAGAAGCCCCAGGCTCCTGGTGAGGTGGGTCGGGCTCTGGGTTCTCCATCCTGGTTTCCACGAGGCACTCCCACTTGTAGCTCTTCTATATATGGAAGAGGGTGTAACCTGGCAGCCTGCAGGCCCAATCGCCAGACCTTGTGGGTCCCCGCTGCCACAAGGCAACCATCAGTGGAGACTTTAGACAGGGCCTGGGCTCCTCCATTGCCCACAGTCCTCCTTCGCCTGCTTCAGGCCGACAGCTGGGGGTTCCAAGACTTTAAAATATACAAAAACCCTGCGCTAGACCGTCCCTCATTTTATAGTTGGGGTTACGAGGTCAGAGAGGGGAAGGGACTCGCCAAGGCCACACAGCGTGCAAGGAGGAGAGTTGGAACCAGACCTAGGGCTCCTCTTGGGAGGTGCTGAGGATGTCGGAGTTCCACTCCAGAATGCTGTTTCTCAGACCTGAGAAACAGCAGAGCCCTTTTTAGCCAGAGGGAGGAAAAACTCTGTCTCTCACGCAGCATACTGAGGGGCTATGGCTTCTGCCCACGGATCACACAGTTTCTGCAGCAAATCCTTAGCCCAGGATAACTAAAGCTGTCCTGCACTGCAGCCAGAGCAACCTTCATTAAATACAAAAACACGTGCAGCCCTGAAATCAAGCAGCACCGTTAGTTTCGAGATCTAGATGAACCCACTCCTTGCAGAGAGGGCTCCTGGGAATATGTCCGAGGGAGTCCGAGAGTCTATAAACCCTGGTTTAAGAAACCAGCTTTAAAAGGTAAGTGTGACCTCCCCGGCCACCCCAATAAAGCTCCCACACTGGCTGGGTTTCTGGGAGCAGCTTGGGAATGACTGGCTGGGCTCCAGATCCACCTCGTTGGCTATCTGCTGCCCAGGCTTAAGGTGGAGGACACAGTCTGGGGCGGGGGTAGGAGGGAGGGAGGGAGAGAAAGAGAGAAGGGTGGAGGAGAGTGGGAGAGAGCAAGGAGAGGGGGGAGAGTGAGGAGAGGGCAGAGGCAGTTGGATGGGCTCCACCGGCTTAACTAATGGGAAACATGATTCTGCTGTCCCCGTGGAGACCACACGTTCCCTTTGGTTCCGATCTGTCAGCTCTCTCCAGCTGTCTGCCCAGCATCTGGCCTATGTAGGTCAGCACTCCCAACCTCTTTTTGGAATTGCAACACCCACAGTGTATTTGATTTCCTAACACCCAGAGCAGCATCGCCACCGGAAGTGCTGAGGAACGCACATTTATCTTTTTAAAGAAGGTACATTAAGTTTAATCCTGAGAACTGCCGCCTGAGTGCCATGTCAGAGTGAGGCAGGACCAGGATGAGTGGCGGGAGGGCCGAGATAAAATCAGCAACTATGCTGGGGAACCTGCTGCTATGCGCTGGCCCTGTGCAAGGTGCTTTACCAACATCCTGTCAATCATCATGAAACACCTGGCAGGAAGGGGGGGTCCGCCCTCAGGTTGGGGAGGTGGAAACCCAGGATGCCACCATGCCTGAGGTCACGCAGTTGGGAAGTAAGCGACTTCAGTTCCAAGCCCAGCTCCTTCAGCCTCTGAAGTCCCTTCTCCTCCTTCCAGACCCTCAAGGCCAGGCCTCGGCTCTCCTGGTCCCAGGCCAGAGCTTTCCTGTCCCAAGTCAGCATCAGGAATCACCAAGCTCAGGCGCCACAGCAAGTGACACTCTGGGGGTGGCCGGCTGCCAATTTTTCTCTTTTCAATTAAGTGATTGCTTGGAATGGGGCCCAAAGACAAGTGCTTGTGGTGTGAGTGGCAGAGAAGATGTTTTTTGTCCCCAGCGCACTCAGGTAGGTGGTGGAGCTGAGGTCACAGATTGTACCTGGGGGCAGAGGGGTGCCAGGCCAGGAGGTGGGAGACAGGGTCGGTCTCTCTAAAGCACAAATTGAATCGTGTCTCTCCTCTGCTTCAAACACCTCAGTTCGTTCATTCATTCATTCAGCAAATACAGACAAGGGCACCTACTGTGTACCAGGCTCCCTTCCGAGGGCTGGGGATATGGCCGTGAACGAGGAAGACAGAAGTCCCTGTCTACCTGGAGCTTTCAGCCTAGTGGAGGAAGACAACAAAGGCATGTCGGGGCACCTGGCCAGGTGCTCCCTTGCCTCTGGTCCTTGCACCTGCCACTGCCTCTGGAGGGAGGATCTTCTCTCCCTTCAACTTTGTAGCAACTCTTCACTTCCTAGGTGTCAGCTTAGAGGCTGCCTCCTCTTGGAAGCCTTACTGGAGACCCCCAGTCTGGGTCTGGCCTCCTTTCTCTGGGTTCCCACAGCCACTAGGGCTGCCGTCACTCAGCACACATTCCTCTGGGTGTGCTGTTCTGTTCACGTGACTGTCACCCCACTCCCCTGGGAGCCCTCAAGGGACAAGGGCCAGGTCTGTCTCATTCACCACAATCTTTCCAGTGCCTGGTGACACTGGGCTCTCAGGAACTGCCTGGTGGGAGACCAACAGGCGGACAGACAGACAAAAAGCCAAGACAGGGCCACATGGTCATAAATCAAGGTGACCTCACTCAAGGCTCTCTGAGTCTGGGGTAACAATGCTCTTGGAATGGCTGAGTGAACAGCTCAACTGCCAAGGGTGCTGGAAACAGAACCAGCTTTGTTACAGAGAAGAATGCAGGCACAGGGCCCAGCCCTGGGAGAGAAGTCCACGTCTCACCCCAAGACCTCTCTGGACAGGAGATGGAGAAAAAGAGAACAGCGCAGGAGCAATTCCAACTGCAGGTGGAGGCAGCATCCCATACCATTTGAGAGTCAGGGCAGCCCGAGGGAATTCTTAGGAGGTGATGGAATTATGCTGCATCCTGTTTCGGGCGGTGGTTACGAGAACCTACGCATGTATAAAAGCTCATGGAATGCTATACCAAAAAAGGGAATTTTCCTGCACACATGTAAGTCAAAAATTAAAAATAAAAATCACTCCTTAGTGTCATTAAAAAACAAAAAAAAAGATAGACACTGGCTTTAGGGTACCCAGGTATGATTCTCGGCTCTACAGCTTAAAGCTGCTGTGGGACTTTACAAGTCATTTCATGGCCCCGAGCCTCTATTTTCTCATCTGTAAAATGGAGAGAATAGTCGTACCTACTTTATAGGGTTGGCTAAGGATTCAACAGGCTAATGCAGGACAGGAGCTTGGCACATGGCCTGACTTACAGGAAGCTTTGAGTGCAATCACTGATAACCCCATTACAGAGGTGAGGCGCTGGTGGCTCAGGCCGGCCAACTCAAATCTTTTGAGGTGAACTAAGTGAAAGGGAAAAGTCACGAATGTCACTCTGTGAAATCCAATCAACAGCCTCTCCCTGGAGCCCATCCTTCCATGACTGCCGGAGCCTCATCCAGATGGCAAGCAGCATGACCCACTTGCAGGGCCGGCCGGGTGCAGCACCTCCGTTCTTCTAGATGGAGACACGGAGCTGGTGGAAACACTTGCTGGACTGGGTGTGCAGCGCCAGCCCGGGCCTCTGGCTGCCAACTCACAGCCTTGCACACATCTGGCCCGAAGCGGCACGGGGAGCTTTCCAATGGCAAGCAGAGGTGCTGGCAGCTGGAGCCAGGCTCGGCCGAAACCAACCTGAAGGCTAGCTTTCTAGGAAAGCCTCCAAGGCAGGCACTGAGGCCTCGTGGAGATCTCCGAGGCTGCCAGGCCTCAGAGGAGCCCGGGGCAATGCAGGAAATGGAGCCGAGAGAGGGCCTCTCCTGTGTTAGCAGGGTTGCCCAGGGGGAGAACTGGGCGGCCAACGAGAGCACCCACTATGTGCAAGGCACACAGGCAGTAGGAGTAAAGCTGTCTGAGTAATGAAAAAGAATCAAAATGAGCCACGTTTACTGGGCCGATTGGGCACTATGCTAAGTCCTTCATTTATGTTACGTCACGGGATGTGGTGACACTGGCTCAGACGAGGTCACACAGCCAGCATGTGGCAGAGCTAAGATCTAAACCAGGGCCATGGGGGACTTCCCTGGTGGTCCAGTGGTTAAGACTCTGTGCTTCCACTGCAGGGGGAACGGCTCGATCCCTGGTCGGGGAACTAAGATACCGCATGCCACGTGGCGTGGCCAAAAAAATAAAATAAAATAAACCAGGGCTGTGGGACATGGTGAAAAAAGCCTGACATATGTGGTCAGATGGGTCTTGGTTCACACCTAAAGGGCCCAGCACAGTGCCTGGCACACAGTAGGTACTCAACAGAAAAGACAGTAGTAGAGTCTTCTCATAGGCCACAGGCCCCCTAAGAAGCGCTTTACAGCTGCAGTTGGAGCACAGAGGGGATGAAGGCTAATTCTGTTGGTGGCACCTAGAGAGGCTTTTCAGATGAAAAAACAACTGCTCTGGATCTTGAGGGATGCATAGGAGTTCTCCAGCTGAGGACCAACACTAATGAGCACTTGTGAAATCCCCAGCACTCTGCTCTCAGGAACCCTATGGAGTGAAGCTTACTATCCATCCCATTTCACACCATAGTAAACTGATGTTCAAAGGGGTCAGAGGGCTGGTCCAAAGCCACACAGCTGTTTATGGAGGATGCCAGAATTTGAACCCAGGTTTGTTTGACTCCAGAATGCCCCTTCCAGTCCCCCAACCAAAGCCAAAGACACAGCAGAAGAAAACTGCAGAAGCTGACTGTCTAAACCAGAACAAGAAATGTGGGGTCCCACAGGCAGCGTTTCGGGGAGTTTCAGGCTACAGCTGCCAGCTCCTGGGCGAGAAGGCCCAAGAGAATGCTGCAAACTCTCTAGCCACACCATGTGGAACAGGCAGCCCAGTCTCAAGACAGCAGCAATGCAAATAGCACAGACTTTCAGTTGGACTGACCTGGGTTCCAATCCTGGCTACACCACTTCCTTAAGCAAGCTACTTAGGAGCCTCAGTTTCCCCATTTGGTAAATGGGGATGCTAATACAGTCAGCCCTTGGCACCCAAGGATTCAACCAAGCTCAGATAAAAAAAAAAAAATTCCAGAAAGTTCTAAAAAGCAAAACTTGAATTTGCTGTGACCCAGCAACTACTTACATAGCATTTACATTGTACTTACAGCTATCTACATAGCATTTACATTGTATTAGGTATTATAAGTAACCTAGAGATGATTTAAAGTATTGGAGAGGATACGCAAAGGTTATATGCAAATACTACACCATTATACACTAGGGACTTGAGCATCTGTGGATTTTGGTATCCATAAGAGGCCTTGCAACGAATCCCCCGTGGATACCAGGGGATGACTGGAATAGTATTACCTGTCCCTCAGGGCTGTTGTAAAGTGTAAATGGGATAATGTCTGTAAGATACCTGGTACAGTGGTGGCCCTTTACCCCCTTCCATGCAAAAGTAAGTTCCTCAGGCCCAAATCAAACCCAGATCATTAGGTTGAACTAAGTGAAGTTGCCACTTGTTAAGTCAAAAATTGACAATTTCATATGGCTCAACCTAGTAGCATCCCAAGGGGTTATAATATTATATCTGTGTCCACTGGACTAGACTGAGAATTAGTTACTTTTCTCTTGAGTGTTTACTATGTGTCGGGAACTGGGATGACTCCTCCATTTACAGATGAAGATACTGAGGTTCTGAGAGCTTAAGTGACGTACCCTAAATAGCACTGGTAGAAAGTGACGAAGCCAGGATTTACACCCAGGTCTGGCTGCCTCCAAAGCCTGTGCCTTAACTACTATGATACAGTGCTCAGTCTGGTGTCAGCGGGGGGTCATCACAAGGAATCCAATTCTGAGTCAGCTGAAGGATAACATCAATGGTCATCATCCTAGAATCACGGGACCCAGGGATTGAGGGAGCCCAAGAAGTTATGGTTTCATTCAAGGAACACACTTGGCACCTGTCCTTAGACTATGAGGGATTCAGGGGCTGGTGGGAGAGGAGGAGACGAGTCAACAGAGTCATAGCCAATGGATGAGCACCACGATGGGCTTGGTCCACTAGGAACCTCAGCATCAAAGCTGAGTGCCCTGGTTGGGTGACAGGCAGAAAGGGGTCAATTAGGATTTCTAGGATACTCCCTAAACAACTGCCCCCTCCATATAAATGCAGCTTCATCTTCCTGTCCCACTGGGCTTGGGGACATGAAGAAAGAGGAGAAAAGAACTAGATGAGAACATAGACGGACTGAGTTCTCAAACCCTGGAGACAGCCATTTATTGGTATCAGAAGGGGAGTAGGGATTCCTCCACCAGATAAAGTAGGGGGGCTGCAGAAGTGGGTTCCAAACTTTGTACAGCCAAGTAGCTAGCCCCTTCTCCCACATGAAATCGTATGTGGTCCTGATGGTCAGGTTCTGTGGGTTCCCTGGCCACCCCTGTACCCATGCCCTGCTGGGCTCCTCATCTGGCAGAGACTATTCCTCCCAGCCTTGATGTGAACCCCTATGTGGACTTCTCTGCCAGCTTCCTGCGCTTCATACACAAGTCTATGAGACAGGAAAAAAGGGAAAAGGGAAGCAGGGTCCCCTCTTTCTCCCTCTCTCCAGGAAGCTTTCCTGACTCTGCTGTCCTACACTGTCCTCTCCTCTCTAGAGAAACCTGGGATAATACATAAACATATAATACAATGTAAAACAATGTAACGGCTCACAACCACCAATGGTCTTGATGTGTTTCCTATAAAGCTACACTGTATTACTGTTTCCACCCAGCAGTGGTGGAAAGTAAGACCCAGCATGTGAAGTAACCTGTTCCACAGAGTTGGTAATAAAGTCTGATGGCAGAGGCTGAGGTCTTAACAAGCATCCACATTTCTACCACCAGAGACGAAGCTTTGGTTATACTTCTTCCCAGACCCTTTTTCTATATGTTGAAGTAGTTTATGAAATTAAGATCACATTGTATATACATGATCTTTTTCACCTGTGTTACATGGTGAGCATTTCCCCATTAAAAATTCTCTCAGCAAAAATTATAAAGGATCCTTAGTGGTCCATTTATTTAATCATGCCTCCAATGATAAACATTTTCCGTATTATTTTAATTACCACACTGCTAAATATCCAAATATACAAATCTTTGGGGAAGACTGCTTTTAAATCTTAGGGGGGTGCATCCTGGACTAGTCCATTTAGAGTATGTTTCTCAAGGTGTGGTCATTCCAGATGACCTGTGTCACATCGTTCGAGGTTGCTTATTAAAAAAGCGCATCAAGGGCTTCCCTGGTGGCGCAGTGGTTGAGAGTCTGCCTGCCGATGCAGGGGACGCGGGTTCGTGCCCCGGTCCGGGAGGATCCCACGTGCCGCGGAGCGGCTGGGCCCGTGAGCCATGGCTGCTGAGCCTGCGCGTCCGGAGCCTGTGCTCCGCAACGGGAGAGGCCACAGCAGGGAGAGGCCCGCGTACCGCAAAAAAAAAAAAAAAAAAAGCGCATCACTGGTCAGGGAATGGTAAAGATGATGATGGTAAAGATAATATAACACTAACAGGTAACTATTCATTCAGTACTTTTATGTGTCAGGCACTGCTTTAAACCCTTTACATAAAATAACCCACAGTAGGTACTATTCTTACCCTCAATTTACAGATGAAGAAACTGAGGCACAGAGAAGTTAAGTCACTTAACTAAGGTCACACACTCTGCTGGTCACCGGCAGAGGCAGGTCAAATCCATGCTTAACTTCCAAGTCCAAACTCTGAAACTTCTACCCAGAAGTTTTTCACCTTTTTTTGTGTGCCACGGAGCCCTCTGGCAATCTGATGAAATCTATGGTCCGCTTCTCAAAATGATTTAAAAATGACTAAATTAAAGCACATAGCATTCCAAATAAATACTGAGTTGTAATAAAAATGTTTCAAAAAATAAAATTATGAACATATGTACACTTTTATTAATGCAATAAATAACAAAATCCAGCAGTGGGTCGAATAACATCACAGTTCTGAAGCAGTGATGAGGATAAATGCAACAACTGTAAAGTGACGTGAAAATATCTGTGAATTTCTACTGGTGACAAAGTCACAGGTATTACTAATATCACTGAGGGTCGCTGCCTTCATTCATAATGGAAGGCAATGCTAAATTGCTATTGGAGGTTAGTGAGAATAAAGATGTACTCTTCCCCCTTCCAAGGTCAAGGACCCTCCGAATTCCACCCATATTAAAAACTCTGCCAGTTGGCTTTCCCTGTTCCAGAGCACCCACCTCCTCTTGACCCCAGCTCAGAGCGCCACCTCTCTGGTCCAGCAGGGAATGGGGAATGGGCAGTCCAGGCCTCAGACCCCTGCCCTGTCCCCAGAGCCCTACTGCAGGCCCCACCACAGCCCTTATGCCGTGGTGACGTGTTCCAAACAGATGGTGACCTCTATAAGGACAAAGGCTGCCTGGTCATCTCAGCCTCTCTTCGGCTTGGGGCCAGGCCTAGCCCAGGGCAGACAACAAACCCACATCTGTGCAACTGACTGGCAGCCAATGGTGGCCCGAAGCCACAGGCTGCTGATTCACACCTTGGCTGGGGAGGAGGAAATGCTGACGCCACTGAGTGGGTTTCTGGCTTTCTTTGCCAGTGCAGTAGGCAGGGGGTCCATGCAATTCTGCTTAATTAAGCAGAGTAGAAAATACTCTTGTTATGTGCTTTAAGGCAACGCTTCCCTTCAAATCTAGGGGGTGAGTTGACTATACCCTTCTTTATATTCAATGATAGGCAGCAGAGCCGAGTGTCATCCTGGGCAAAGTACTTTATCTTTCTAAGTCTCAGTTTCCACATTTGTGAAATGGGCTAATAACAGTACCTATGTAGCAGACATCTGTTGTTTCCACCTGTCCAGGCTCCATGCCCCCTTCTTCCAGCAACAGTGCTCTGAATCTCCTACAACTATTGGCAATTTCAGTGGGACTGTGGATCACAGTATCCTGCCCTTGCCTGACCAAAGGATGGTCAGGTGATTTGGCTGGGCCAATCAGATTCTCTCCTCCTAGAACTGGACTCTTGAGTGGCCAAAGGGACTGAGGGATGGAGCAGGTGCCTGCCTCTGGTGATGCTCTGATGCCCACAAGCAGTTTCAACTCCTTGTCCTTTCTGTGACTGGGGGCTGAGCCAAGTTCTGCCAGAGCCATCTTTCCAATACATTTCCTATGGCTTAAGTTCGTTAGGTTCATTTCTGTCGCTTGCAGCCCAAGAATCCTAATACTCCTTACCTCACAGAACTGCTGCTCAGATCCAGCGACACAAAGCATGAAAAGCCTGGAGCGTACAGTAAGCACTCAAATAAACGATAGCTATTCAATAATAATAACAACAATAAATGATTGTTAAGTCTTGAGAACAAAATGAATTTTGAGTTATTTAATCCCTCCCAAATTTCAGAATTCCTACTGGCTATCATAGACCTCTTTAATATTTCCCATCCCTCCCTCCCTCTCTAACTTTATCTTCACTGTCTGCACAGTCCTCCTGTGGACAGGTGCTCTCTCTCTCCCAGGTCTGTCTGTGTCTGCCCCCTCCATTCTCCTGTGAAAGGTGCTCCCCCAGCCCATCAAGCCGGGGGAGTGCCCCTGAGTCCCAGCTCCTCCCAACCACTTCCATCTTGGATACCTCTGACCCTGAGCCCTGGCCACCCAGCCACGTGTGTGTGCATGCGTGTGTGTGGGGGAAGGCGTGGCCTTCTTGAGGGTAGAGTCTATGCTTTCTTATGTATGTATGTATGTATTTATTTATTTATGCCACACCACGTGGCTTGTGGGATTTTAGGTCCTCCACCAGGCTTGGCCCAGTCAGAAGCCCCCAGATCCTTGGGGCCCCCAGCCACCTGTCAAGCTCCATCTCTATTATTCAAATCTCTCCTGCTTTTTTCAAACACGCCACATGCCAGGGTTTCAGCTTCCTTTCCCTCCTGTTCTGTCTGCCTAAAATTCCTTTACCCTTCTCTACTTGACAGCATCCCTCCCATGCTTTGTGACCAGCCCTGGGTCACCTGCACTGCGTTGCCTTCTCCAAGTCCAACTTCCCCAAAACCCTAAGGCACAGGCCCCTGCTCATTCCCAAGTTCCAGGCTAGCCCTGAAAGGCCATCTACCTGTCTCTCAGGACACTGACCTCCTTGAGGTCTGAATCCCCGCTTTGCATATCTGTGTATCATCCCTGTGCTCAAAAATGCCTGGCCCCTAAAGGGACTTACCTTTGTTCAGTGGATTCTCAAGAAACATTATCAGTACTACAAAGTACGAAGGTTTCTTGGTTGTTGTTTTATTGAAAGTGGTAGTCTCGGCAGCATTGCCGGATAAAGCACAGGATGCCCCAGGAAATTTGAATTTCAAATAAACAATGAATCATTTTTTAGTATAAGGAGGTCCCAAATATTACATGTTTATCTGAAATTCAGACTTCACTGGGCATCCTGTCTTTTCATTTGGTAAATCTAACAGTCCTAAGTTTTGGGATGGCCGGGGAGACGCCTGCAAAAGCAGGCGGGAGAGCTCTGCGCATGGGCGCGCGCACGCGCACACACACACACACATGCACGACAGATGCACCTCTGGTCCCTTCTCCCTTCACCGTTTAAAGAAGGCCCCGGGCTTGGGCTCATCGCCCGCCTGCAGGCCTGCACCTGGGCCAGCACGTATGAGGAGAGAGTGCCCTGTAGTTTGGATAATGGGGCAGAAGAAGGATGGCTTGCGGCAAGGCTCGGGCTTGCGGGCTCCTGGCAGAGTCCCTGAGGAGTGAGCCACACCAGCCCCTGCCCACTGCCCCCCAGGCAGGAGACACCAGGCCTCCCAAGTCTATCACGTCAGCTTGTCCCCATGTCCTGGCAGGGGGCAGGGATGCCAGCTCTGCCACCCAGGATCTGGATGACCCCACTGGCAAGGGCTCTGTGAAAGGGACCACAGGGCCCCAGTTTCTGGGCAGTACCCCGGGCCAGGAAGCTGCAAGGACGGCTGCCCCAGCGGCATCCTCTCAGGCATTCCGCACAAAAGGTCATTTAATTTCCCCACCAAAGCTGTCCACTTCCCAGAGGAGAAGGCTCAGGGCCAACAGCGAGTGGATGACAGTAGGTCCCAAATATTACATGTTTCTCTGAAATTCAAACTTCAGACCAGGGCGCAGAAGCCATGCTCACAATCTTCCGGCCACGCGGCCTACTGAAGAAGCCTCATCTTCTCTCCTTGGGCCAAGGGTGTTCATGCGTCATCCTTGCGCCCACCAGGCCGACAGGATGCTCATCTAGTGGCTCCCTTTCCTGCAGCTGCAGTGACCTGCAGCTGGCCTTGGCCTCCCAGGGGAAGGAGAAAACTGAGTCACACCAACCAAGACCGTTCACCCTATCAGAGCCCTTTCTCCAAGGAAAAAAGCACGCATGATTTGCAACAGGATATGAGTGTCCTAGATGAGAAGTAGTACCATGCATGGAGTGGTCCCCTAGGCCTTTTTTGGCAATGTGGTAACTCTGCCGCTTGCTGACGCCCGAGCACCTCCAGGTGGGTGACAAGCGGTTGGATGACCTGCCCAGGGGAGTGCGGCAACAACTCTAACCTGAATGACCTCAGGGTGCAGACTGCTGAACTCCGGCCTGCAAGTCTTTCCAACCTATTCAGATATAAGCACTACAGGAGGGAGGGCCAGGCCACTGAGCAAGGAGCATTTCAACCAGAAAAGCATCTGCTCAGGCCTTCCTCCCCTTGTGGTATTTTAAACTCATCTCTTGCCACTTCTTGGGCTGGAGGACTGGAAAGCCACATCCAGAGCCCTGGTTCCATGGCAGGAGTTGGGGGAGAGTCCCGGAGGCCAGCATCTGTCTGGGGAGGACAGGTTCTTGGAGGAGCTGGAGGATTCTGCTGCTTCAGGACAGGATGAAGTGGTGGGGATGTGGGAACCTGGCTGGAGCCGTCACGGTGTGGCACTGCTTCTCTTTTAAAATGAGCATTCACTGTGTTTTTAGTTTTACTAAGAACAGGAATATGTGTTCCCCACAGGACATTTGGAAAATAGAGAAATGCAATGCACAGATGAGCAAAAAAAAAAAAAAGTGACATATATTTTATCAGCTATGTTTCTGTGCTTTCACAGGCGCCTTCGCTTGTAACCAGGTGCGAGTCAGCCTGAGCACGTTGTTTTGCCAACAGCTTTTACTATTTCATATTCCCGTGACAGAAGATGGAATTTTTGCCAGCTCGATGGTATTCTAGCTCGTGGATAGAGTACGCTTCATTTATCTTGTTCTCTACAGATGGGTGTTTAAGTGGCCCCCAACTTCTACTATCATAAATGATACTATGTTTGTACACTCCTAATATAGCTCATAGTTATCGAGCCCTTACTCTATGCCAGGCCCATTTAATCCTCACATCAGCCCTAAGAGATTGGAACTATCATTATTCCCATTTTACAGGTGAGGTACAGAAAGGGTAAGTAATTTGTCTGGGGTCACACTGTTGGTAGGTGGCAGGGCAGGGATCTGAACGCATGCTGTTTGGTGTACTTTCCTTGCTTACCAGAAGCAAGGAATGGCCCAGATTCCAAGTCTGAACTAAAGGGACATTTAAGTAACTCTTAAGATAGGACAGCCCCACCCGCTTTGACCTTGAGACAACTGCAAGAGCCTAGAGTGTAAGAGCCCAGGCTGAGGAGGACCCGGCAGGTGAGGTGAGAGGCCTGGCTTCTTGCAACCATGGACCACAGGGAACAGGATGGCACAGCGCAGGTGACAAGGTCCATCATTTTTCAGTCCGAAGAAAGCAAAAGCCATTAAAAAAAAACCGACCCGAGGGGGCTTAACGCCTACTGAGGGTACTACCTCTGTGTGACGCAGACAGGGTGCAGGACAAGAACCACCTGTAGAGGAGGTAGGCGGGCTCTGCGTTGCTCACGGACCTGTCCCAGGGCAGCAGGGTGTCCTGCCTGGGGGCCCGGCACCCCAGAAATGCCTCATGAATGAAAAAGCATGGAAAACAAAGAGCAGGCCCCTAGGGCAGGAGGCAGGAGAGAGGCAGAGATGTGGAGCATGGCTATTACTATCGTTAATGCTAATTTTCATGACTACCACTGATTGAGTGCCCTTTATACAGAAGGCATCAGCAGTGTGTGAGAGGTGCCCTATACCTGCAGGTAAGCGCTATTACTGGCCCCATTTTACAGACCCTTGGGGAGCTTGTCTGCAAGGTCACCCAGCCCAGGAGCTCATGAAGAGAACTCAAATCCAGGTCCTTTCTTCATGCAGTAATGGTGCGTCCGTAAGGAATGTGCTAGGAGCTGGCATTTATCCCTCGGCAGGAGGGATGGAGAATAGGTTGAATGCATACATCATCTAAACAAGCACACAATCATCTTAGAAGGGTGACACTGTCCTCATTTCCCAGATACAGAAACTAAGGCTGGGGGTTGAGTCGGTCACCCAAGACCATGCAGAACTTGAATGTTTGTCTCTGATACCCAAGTTCTTTCCACTCAAGTTTGTTGGCCTGCCATGCCATGTTTCTGCAAAACAGGGCGCCAGGATGGCTGGGATGCTGGGGGCAGCAGGGGATGGGGCAGGCTGGAAAACAGAACGCAGCTAACTTGGGCAACTCATTCAGTTTGTTCCAGACCACTGAGCCTGCCAGCCAGAGGTCTCCCACAGACTGAAACAAGAATGTTGATAATAATGCCTAATAAGGGCGTGACCCATCCTGCAAAAGTCAGCTGCTCAGAGGAGAGACCCGTTGCTCTTAGAGTCTGGCAGGTGGAGAGGGAGGTTTCAAGGCCAGCAGCACAGGGCCTGCCAACCCATCACTCCAGGGGCATCATCAACCCAGAGCTTCCCTGGGGTGAGAATGACTAAGGGTTGGTGGCAGCTTGTGCTTCATCAGTCCAGGCTGAGTGAATGAACAGTGAGATGAGGGAAGGGCCAGGATGGAGAAACTGGGGCCTGGAGGCTTAAATGATCCACCCAAGGTCACTTCGCTCAGGGGTGGGATCACAGGGCTGCTGCATACACGTACGCCAATCCCCACGCTGCCACTCTTTGCTGTGTGACCTCAGGCATGTGCCTGTACTTCTCTGAGCCTCCAGTCTCAAGGGGAAAATGAGAACACTAGCGTAACTATCTGAAGTACCAGGATCCTGAGTGTATAAATAAATCCTATAAATGAACAGAAAACCAGTAACTCAGTATACCAAAAAAAGGGGCAAAAGATAAAACGGGCAATTAATTCACAGCAGAGGAAACTCAAAAGGCTGACAAAGGTGTGAAAAGATACGTAACTTTACTAGCAAGCAGGGAAATGCAAACAAGTACTGCCATGAGATACTATTCCGTACCCACTAAAAAGTCTGACAATTCGGAGTGTTAGCGAGGAGCCAGAGCGAAGAGACCCACGGACACTGCTCCCAGGGACGTTAAATGCACAGGTGAAAATGCACAAACCCCAAGAGCCAGCAATCCCGCCTCAGCTGTACGTGCAAGGAAGCAGCTACAAGAAAGTATCCTAAAAATCTCCTACAGGAGCTCGAATAGACAGGGGTATATTCATAAATGGAATATGAATCAGCAGTTAAAATGAACTGAAGCTACATGTACCAACATAGATCTCAAAAGTGGAATGTTCTGTAGCTTTAAAACTTTCCATACAAGATCTTGGGGACTGCTGAAAAGGTACAAACATTAAAAGGTACACGAGGCCTAGCTGGGAAGGGGCCTGATTGCCACAGGGCACAAGGGACCTTTTTGGGGGTGATGGAAATGTTACAAAACTGGATCGTGATGATGGCTGCACAGCTCCACACATTTATCTAAAGAAATCAGCCAACTGTACACTTACAATGGGTGAATTTATGGTATGTAAATCATACCTCAGTAAAGCTACTGAATAAAAAAATCATATCTGTTGGTCTGTTTTTAAAACGTGCATGGGAATGACAAGCACCAAATGTAGGATATTGCTTTTATTTCGGGGGGGGTGACTGTTGGAGTGGGTGCACAGGGGGCTTTGCACGTGCAATATTTCATTTCTTACAAACTAAAAATGATTTGAAATGAATAGGGCAAAACGTAAAGATCTGACAGCTGGATGGTAGACTGACAGATATTTAACTTCTCCTATGTATCTGTATACTTGAAATCGTGTATTAGTGTATCGGAAAAGTGCCTATTTTAAAGGGCTGTTGTGATGCCTAAATACACACAGAGAGCTTAATCCAGTGCCTAGCCCACAACAATGGATTAAATTCCAGCTGCTAAGATTACTGCTTCTATAACTACTTCTAGCATCTTGCTCTTCTTAACATCTAAAGATCTTAAGACAGAGCAAGCCAGTATTTCCTGGCCCCTGCTAAGGGAGACTTTTCTCTAACCCCAAGGCTTCTGTACCTCCCTCTCCAGTGCTGGAAATGGGGCGATCCAAAAAAACCCTGCAAAACCTACAGGGAGCACTTCCTCCTCCCCTCAAGCTGGAAGATAACCTAGCTGGGGAGGGTGTCCCAGGGTGTCACACTTGAAAGCCCCCTTTCCATTCATTTAGAAAGCCCTAGGCTCCACGGCAGGAAGATGCAGGCAGAGAAACGCCAACAGACAGAGTGCAGTGGCTCCAGGGAAGCTTTCTCCAGATGATAATACTGTTGATACTACTGTCAACAATGATCCCTACCCACCCATGGGGATCTCGGAGGCCCTGGGAGCTTCTGCCCCTGCATTCTCCAGATGTGGCCTATGGCTCTGCCCTTGGGCCCACTGATGATGTCTCTGCCCACAGGTGAAGGAGGCTGGGGCCAGGCGTGATGAAGATGCCGCCCTGATCATGGAGAAGATGCCATTTAAGGTGGAACAAGTGGCCCAGCCTTGATGGGCAGCCCTGAGCTCCTGGTGAAGCTCTCCAACGCGATCTACAGCACCTGTGACCTGTTCGCTCCCAGGCAACTGAGTGATGAGACAGGTGGAGGCTGAAGTAGCTGTAAATAGGGAGCAGGTGGTGGGAAGCCTCAGTAACTAACTTGTATGTTCTCATGCAGTGGCTGGGGCAGGGCGGTTAGAAGTCAGGGTGTGTGTGATTTCGCCCTCCTGGGGGACATGTGTGGAGACATTTTTGGATGTCACAATTAGGGAGGGGGATGCTACTGGCACCTAGGGGGTAGAAACCAGAGATGCTGCTGAACATTCTACCATGCACATGTCTGAGGGGGACAGCCCCTCACAACCAAGAACGATCTGGCCCAGAATATCACTGTTGAGGCTGAGAAATTCTGCCCTCGAGGGACGCAGCACTATTTACAATTTGCAGATTATAGAAGCAGTTTAGAGAGGTAAATTGACCAGCTCAAGGTCACACAGCAGGAAGTGGCTGAGCCCAGGGCTGTCCAACTCCTCTGCTCATGCCATCTCTCCAGAGTGGCTGGGCCAACTTCAGAGAGGAGAATATACCAAATGGGAAAAAAGTCCAGACCCATGCCAATAGCTACCTCCATGCCCATTCTTTCTAGAGTGGCAGGGGCAGGTATGGTTTGGGAACAGGGGCAGGGGTCACTGGCAGCTGCTGATGGGTTTCCTGCCATCACAGCACTTAGCTTTCTCTGTTCCTGTGGATGACTCAGGCTTCAGTTCAACCCATTGCCCCTATTCATCCGATGAACCCAGAAGGCTGGCCAGAAGGGAGGGGGCTCCCTTGCATCACAGGAGTGCCTAAACCCACATGCAGAAAAATAAATTCTTGGTGAAATCCCTCCTCATGTGACTTTGGCATGTTCCCAGTCAGAGTAACATGGATACCACAGGGCAGGGAGGCAGGCATCTGACGGTTATGGAATGTCAACCCTGTCAGTCACAAGATCCCTTCTCCTAGGAAGTGGGCACCATTACCCCCATTTTACAGATGAGGAAACTGAGGGTCAGAGAGGCTACACAGCAAGCTGGATGCCAAGATTTAAACCCAAATCCATGTTAATATTTAGAGACCTGTCTGAAGGAGCCCCTAAAAAGTGGTTGAAGGCTTACAGAGATGCCCCTCAAAGCTGCCGCACCTCCAAAAAACTGGCAGGGAGGGATCTAAACAGAATGAAAAGCCTCAGAGTGATCACAAATGATGGCAAAATTCCCAGTTTTTAAGAGGACTTTGCGTAGGGAAACTACGGGGTATGAAATCTGCAAAGTGGTGTGACCTGGTGGAATAACACTTTTTGGGGTCGAACATACTTGGATTTGCATTCCTGTTCTGGCCCTGACTGTGACCTCAGGCATAGGACCTCATCGTTCTGAGCCTTAGTTTCCTCATCTGTCAAATGGGCTTAAGAACCTGTGCCTGATAGTCGCGTGATGAGAGAGGACAGGAGAGAGTGGATGATGATGCCCATTTCTTGGAGGCTGTATGTATTCTGGTGTTCCCAGCTCACAGATCTGGTGGGAGGCAGCATGGGGAATTTCAGACTTCCTCCTGTCTGCCATGTTGGTAAAAACTGTCTTCATAGCAAAGAGGCAACTCAGTTATACACTCAACAGGCTCAAACAAGGAACCAAGATTTGGTAGCATTTGAAACAGTTAAAAAGAAAGGGGGTGCGGGGGAGACAATTTAGCCCAGCTCTGGAATCAAGGGAAACTTCACTCTATTTAAAGATGCCACAGGTCCAGGAAATAGCTTCCCACCGCCTGGCTAAGGCTTGAATAACTGGCTGCCCAGCCAATAACAATACAGGCTCACACAGCACACCCTTTCTCGTAGGGAGTGCAGAGTGGCTTCCCCGCTATCTCCTTTCAGAATTGTATAGACTATTCGTGTAAGGCATGTAGATCTGCTTTATAAGAACGAGCCTCTTAAGAAAAGAGATCCCAAGACGACTTGCAGGGAGGTCAAGGAGCTGAATTTAGCCAGCCAACGCCCCTTGCTCTTTATTGTTCTATACTTCTTTGTTAGGATTTTTTTTCCCTCCCTCTTGCTCTTTTTTCCTTCCTGGTTAACTTCTCTGCAGCTAGGCGCTGCCACTGCTCCCTTCTCACCACCAGAGACACCATAGCCCCCTTCCCTCCTGCAGAGAGGCCTCCCCAAGGCCTCACCTGGGCCCAACACCCCACAGCCCCATTACCCCTCTACCCAGAACCTCTGAGGTAGTCCAAGGGCCCCTTAAACCCACAGATTCAGCTCCTAGGCTGGTGTGGAACCCACTTCCCATCTGGCGGGTCAACATCTACCCCAGGTACACCTTCCAGAGGCAGGGAAAACCGCATGCAGCTCCTCCTTCTTCCAGAACCTGAAGCCTCCCTGCGCCTCAGCCCATCTGAGGGTCCCGTCTGCAAAATGAGGCTACTGGCCCATTTTTTCAAGTCCCCGCCAGCTCTAAACAAGATTCCCATTTTGCCAGGGGGATAACCAAGAGAAAACTTTCATACATTTTTAAACAGAAGTTATTGGAGAGAAGGGGCAGGGATCTTTTTCTTTTTTAAAAAAACTTTTTAATGGTGCAGGCACTCAAAGGATCCATTCTCAGAGATCTCTATCGCTCCGGCTGGCTCCTCCAAAAGGACGGAGCCAACTTGGCGATCCCTGCTGGGGCTACCTGTGGCTGGGCACTGCGGGTCTGAGCGCCTCCAGACAAGGAGGGACAGGACGGGCGGCCTGAGAACAGGCGCCTCTCTCTGTCTCTCTGTTCCCTACACCGGCCAGACTTTTCCACGGATGGGCAGGACGGGAGTTGGGGGGACGAGGAGCAGACGGAGAGGGGGAGAGGGGCGGCAAAGAGACGAGGGGGGGACGAGGCGGGAGGACACGGTGGAGGAGCGGAACAGGGCAAAAGAGAGGAGGGGGAGGGGGAGAGAGGGAGGAGCCGGGAGAGACCCGGGCCGCGCAGCAGCAGTGCCGAGAGGGGAGAGGAGGGGAGGTGGGGGAGAAAGAGCAGGAGGCAGAAGTTTTCAGAGCCGTGGGGGCTCTAGGTCGCCCCCGATGGGGCACGGGCTCAAGGGGGCGTGGGGGTCGCGCGGCACTCACATAATGCTTGTTGGGCACCCGCCGCTTCTGCACGTCCAGCACCTTCACCTCCACGATGCTGCGCCGCGGCGGCATGGCCTCTCCTCCGCGGGGCCGAGTGCGGGTGCGGGGAACGCGGGGTGTTGGGGCGCGCCACAGTGGGCCGGGAACAGCCGGCCGAGCGGGATCCGGGGGCCGAGCGGGATCCAGAGCCCGGTCCGAGCACGAGCCGCCGCCGCCGCCCTTCGCTCCGCGCGCCCTCCGGCCCCGCCGCCGCCCGCCCCCGGCCCGCCCCCGGCCCGCCCCTCGGCCCGCCCTCCGCGTCGTTGGCCCGCCCCCCCCTTAAAGGGCCCGGCCCCCCCACGCCCGCCCCCGGAGCGCGGACCCGGCTGGCCCACGTCCGGCCTCCGCAGGGCCTTTGTCCCGGCGGCGAGCCCCCGCGGCTGGGGGAGGGGACGGGCGCGCATCCGCCGTGCGATCACTGATTGACCGGTGGCTTCATTCCCGCACTCACTCCTTCTGATACCCGCGGTCTGGCGCCGGATGTGAGGGCCAGACTCCAGGGTTCAAACTCCGGCTCTGCTGCTAATCGACTCTGTGACCTTGGGCAAGTGGCTTAACCTCTCTGGGCTCTCTGGGTTTCTTCATCTGTAAAATGGCCCTAGTGCTACAGCCTACCAACCGGGGCTGTCCTCAAGATTAAGTGCATGTGACGTCGGTGGCACTATAAATGTTGGCAGTCGTAAACAGCCCCAAGCCATGGGGATTCAGGGAGGAGCAAGAAAAGCCGCCCCCTCTCCACCCCCCAACAAATGCAAGTATGATATAATGACAAGAGTAGCAGCAAAACAGGGTAAGAGGGTGGTGAATGCGTGAGGGCCAGTGGATGCCTGTTAACAAGGCCACTGATTCCCAGATGTGGAGCCCTCACTCTATGCCAGCTGCAGTGCCTCCTGCTTTTCTCTGAAAATTTCTCTTTGAATTCTCAGGACAACTGCGGCGGCAGGGGGTCGGGGGAAGGTGGTTGACCCGTATTACAGAGGAGGTGACTGAGAGCAGCCTCTGGAGTCACAGAGCTGGTGGAGGGACCCCATCACTGGCTGGCTTGAGGCATATTTCAGAAGTTAAAGTTAAGGGTGGCTGGAGCTGCTCCACATTTCTTTATCCAGTGCCTCCTAGAGCCCTGGCTGGGCACTGAGTCATTTTCAGGTGGTACTGGCTGAGCAAACATCTGAATGAGTGTACACATAATGCATGGTTAGGAGGTTTAGGCCCCTGGCCAGTGTTCTCACACTAGTAAGCAGTAAGCAGGGCTCTTTCCAACAAACCGCACAGCTCCCCTCCAGGCCTGAAAGGGCCCAGTGCCCCTTACCACCCTGGGTCCAAGGTCAGTCTTTGAAAGAGGGTGGGAGTCATCCAGAAAGGACGCTTTTCAGCAGCCCTGGCCAGGCCACTGGAGAGTTTGGTGCTGATTCACTTTGGATCTGCCCCACCACTTGCCCCCCTGACTTTCGTGCCAGGTTTTACCTTGCTCTGGTTCTGGAGGCCGGCCGGTATGGATTTCACTGATGGGTTTCCTGTCCTCTGGCTTCCTGCTGGGCTTGGTTAGTGGGGGTCCTTGGCAGGAGACTGAGGGCAGGAGAAGAGAGAGGTCTGGGTATTCACTTCCCAAGCTTCCTTCCTGCTGGGTTGTCCCTGCCAAAGGTGCCTTCCCCATACCAGCTCTCTCAGGGCTCCCTCTAAGGGTGGTAACCGTCCTGCCAATACTGCACCCTCCTTCTTTGGCTCCCCAAGCCCTGCCCACACCTTTATAAATGAACTCTTTAATAAACTTTCCTTTGTGACCCAGTTTGTGGGTGGCATTTCTTTCATGCTGGGACCCTCATTGATATAACTCCTGTAAGGCACCTTCTTCTGAATCACAATTGCAAGTCAAAGAGTGTGGAAAGGTCCAGTATGTTGAAGGCCTGGCTTTTCTGTGCCTATTGCCTCAATCCTCTGCATGAGCCAAGCCCTCCTAACAAGGCAGAACCACAGAGGGCAGATGCTAGAGGAAGTCTGTGAATCCGCCGGCTTCCTTGGTTTTCCCAGAAAGCCAATGAGACCTGTCCCCAGTCGCACCCTGAGCAGCAGAGCCAGTCCCCAGCCCTCCCGAGTGTGTTCACCTCTTGCGCTGTGGCAGACCTGGCCAGGGGAGACAAACCTTTCCTCCACCTGCCCGTAGCAGAGATACAATACCTGCATCTTTCCACACCCTTCCTTTTTCTTTTCTTTTTTTCTATTGTAGTGAAATATACATGACATGAAATTTACCACTTTAACCATTTGTAAGTGTACAGTTCCGCGGCATTAAGTGCATTCGCACCGTTGTGCAACCATTACCACCATCCACCTCCAGGACTTTTTGGATCTTCCCAGACTAAAATTCTGTACCCCTTAAACACTAACTCTCCATTCGCCCTCCCTAAGCCCCTGGCAACCACCACTTACCAAGTGTGCGACCTTGGACAAGTCGACCTGCCTGTACCTCCATCTCCGCATCTGTAAGATGGGATAAGAATAGCCACTGACCACATAGGCTTGTTCTGAGCTCTAAATGAGATAACACAGGTAAAGCACGTGTATTTTTGTTACTTTGCTGCCAGCCAATCTGTTACCCCTAAATATCTCCTTTTAACCTGCATCCAAATCCCAAAGCTAATTTTAATTCTGACTCTGCCTTGACCTACATTCACTCTTCCCAGTCCGGACCCTCTTTATAGCCCCTGATTGCGTGTCCCACCTCACCTGCCACCAGTTGTCTCCATTTTCTCCCCACAATAGAAATGACTTGTCATCTCCAGAAGAAAACATATTCTGTTTTTTCCTACCAACATGCCTTGGCATAAGCTATTTATTTCCCCACCTTCTCTGCTGGTGACCTCTTATTCAGCCTTCAAAGCCCAGCCTGAATGTCACTTCTTCCAGGAACCTCTGCCTCCCAGATATCACTTCCTTCCCTCACGAACACTGTGTCTTGTTGCAGCCGTCACACTGGGCTGTAACTGATGACTTTGCCAGACTCTGAGCTCCCAAGGAGCTGGAATGGGTCTTATTTGTCTCAAATCCCCCCAGCATCGGCACAGACTAGCACAGAGAGGCCCTGAGGAAATGCTTGTAGGATGAATGAACCCGTCTCCATCTCCTTAACTCGAAACTCAGTCCTCACCCGCCTGGTTAATCAGAACTCCAGGCTGGGCTTGTTTTGTCCCTACCCATGCCCCAGAGACGTCTTCACGCCAAGCTCCATTCTATCCACACTGCTTCTGGGAACACTGGCCTTCTCCCTGATTGTAGTGTGGAGCAGACAGGGTAGAGAAGATGGTAAATCCGCTGCTTTAGCTGACTTTATCCTTCTAAATTCCTGTTTCAGAAGTGCACTTTGCAAGTCTGAGAGCTACAGACCATAGAAAATCAATGCTAGAGCCAGTGGACCACAGAATTCCACATGGCAGGTTTATTTGGGAGGAGGGCTGCACATTCGAGGAGCATTGAGTCCATCAGCGTAAATTAAGTTCTGGTCTTTTTGTGATTTTTAGTGTCTGCCGGGCTGGCAGGCTGCACCTTTCCCAGATCCCAACTTTCCAGGATGGGCAGCCAGGCCCAGGAAGCTGAGGCCTGCTCCTTTTCTGCTTCTGTCAACCGCCTCTGAGAAGGCACCAGGATTCTTTGCAGGACAAAGCAGGAGACTTGGAAAGAGACTCCTCCCCACCCCACCCCCAACTGCTGTCTGATTGGCTGGCACGGCAAGAGGCTCGTAATTAACACGGCCAGGTCTGCGAATACCGAGTGGCCAGGCACATATGGTCCTGTGGAATAGGTCATAGGTTGTAAGGAAGCAGGCCTTAAAGCAAAATTCCAGGTGCCCAGGCGGCAGGGCAGAGCCTCCAGGAGTGGGGAAGAGGTTGAGTGAAGTTTCCTCAGCGGCAAGAAGGCAATCATCATCCTCCCATCTCCCATCTTCTTCCTCTTTCTTGGAAGCCAGAATGATCTTGCTCTGAAAAGGAAGCTCTGTTCGTGATGCTCCCCTGCTCAGAACCCCCCACTGCTCACAGATGTTCCTGTGCTTTAGGTTGGCATTCAAGGCCACCATTACCTGATCCTTTCAGTACTGCTTTCATCTAACCCTATCCCGTTGCGGGACACAGGCTCCGGACGCGCAGGCTCAGCAGCCATGGCTCACGGGCCCAGCCGCTCCGCGGCATGTGGGATCTTCCCGGACCGGGGCACGAACCCGTGTTCCCCGCATCAGCATGCGGACTCTCAACCACTGCGCCACCAGGGAAGCCCTTTTTCCCTACTTTTTAAAGGGTGTGTGGTAATGTAACTTTTATCCAGCACGTACCAAGTGCTATGTACAGCCCCAAGCATTCCATATCCATTTCCCTGATTTGCCCCAAAAATCTGCAGTGTGAGAATTATTTTCCCCATTTTCATGTGAGAAAACCAAGCTTAGAGAAGGTGCCAAGAGTCATAGCATGGAAAGGTGGTGAAGCTGGGATGTGAACTCAGAATTACTGGGCTGCTTGACCTGTGTTCTTTCCATTGAAGCCAGAGCCCCCTTGAGGAAGGGCTGGTGTCTTCTAAATGTTTGTATCCGCTCCCCTCCATTAATAGGTGTCTCTCTGCTATATACTGAATGTTTGTGTCCTCCCAAAATTCATGTTGAAATCAAATCCCTAATTTGATGGTATTTGGAGGTGGGAGGTCTCTTGGCGGTGATTAGGTCATGAGAGTAGAGACCTCATGAATGGGATTAGTGCCCTTTAAAAGAGACCCTGGAATTAACATACACACACCTAGATATAAAACAGGTAAACAACAAGGACCTACTGTATAGCACAGGGAACTACACTCAATATCTTGTGATAACCTATAATGGAAAAGGAGCTGAAAAAGAATATATATATGTATAACTGAATCATTTTGCTGTACACTTGAAGCTAACACAACATTATAAATTAACTACACTTCAATTATAAGAACAAAATTGTGTAAAATCAAAAAGTCATGAGATATATGCAAAAGGAAGCTTATGAACGAACATTTTTAGAAATGTAAATGTAAAGAAAACATCAGTTTGCATTTATTCATGAGCTCACTATTTACAGTAAATATACAATAGCAAAAACTTCAGAGACTGAAAATGAGGCCCAGTGAAAACAAAAATTCCAAGGCTGCAAAAATGAACAGTGAAACATTATGTTACTACATTGTATCTAAATGTATATGAGCTATAAAGGGCTCCTAAGTCTTTTATTATTAAATGTAATATTTCATAAATAAATAAACAAGACTCCAGAGAGCTCCCTTGTCCCTTCTGCTATGTGAGGACACAGTGAAAAGACAGGCATTTATGAACAGGAAGTAGGCCCTGACCAGACTCTAAATTAGCACCTTGATCTTGGAATTCCCAGCCTCCTGAACTGTGAGAAGTAAATTTCTGGTTTTTTTAAAAAAATAAGCCAGCCAGTGTATAACGTTCTGCTACAGCAGCCCAAAAGGACAAAGACACCCTGTAAAGCCATCCTCTATCCCCAGCTAGATGGGTCTTTAGAAAAGACCAGTTAGATAATATCTATAAAAGCCAAGTCCTCACCCCAGACCTCAAGGACCAGCAGGATCTGGCCTCTGCTGACCTCTTGCCCTCATCTCATGCCCCTCCCCTGGCACACTCCCTCCACCCACTCTGGCCTTCTCTCCATTCCTAGAACACTCACCACTTTGCACATGCTGTTCCCTCCTCCTGGAATGCTTTTCCTTCAACTGGCCCATTCCTGTCTTTCAGGCTTTAGTTTAAATGTCATCTCTTTGGTGGCTCTTCCTTAAGTAGCCCCCCTCATATCTCTCCCACGTGTATTTCCTCCACAGCACTTATCACCATTGTCATCTGTATTAAGAAAAACTGCAGTTCTTCCCTCCTACAACTGTTTCTCTCCTGTGTGTCTCCTTTACTACTCACACAGAACACTTTACTTCTGGTCACCAAATATCTGGAGGTTTCCCCCCACATCAAGCAATTCTCTGTGACACCAGCTGGGTGTCTATAATTTAATTCAATTCTGACACTATCTACCTGGAGATAGTATCAGATCCCACAGGTTAAGGGCTCAGTCCCACAAGGTTGCTCCCATCCCACTTCAGACACCAATTGTAAGTAGTAGGTCCCCAGGCTACCCATGACCCGCTCCTCAGGTTCAATTAATTTGCTAGAGTGGCTCACAGAACTCACAGAAATGCTTATTTATGTCTACCGGTTTATTAAAGGATATGATAAAGAATACAGAGGAAGGGAGAGGAGAGAAATAGGTGAGGGAGATTAAGAAGCACAAACTTCCAGTTGCAAAATAAATGAGTCATCGGGGTGAAATGTGGAGGGAATATAGTTAATAATTATATAACACCCTTGTATGGTGACAGATCATAAGTAGACTTATCACGATGATCACTTTGAAATGTATAGAAATATCAAATCGCTATGTTGTGTAACAGGAACTAACACAGTGTTGTAATTTTTGTACTTCAAAAACAAACAAACTCATAGAAAAAGAGATCAGATTTGTGGTTATCAGGGTTGGGGATGGGTAAAGAGAATTGGATGAAGGTAGGCAAGGTTGTAACCTTCCAGTTATGAGATAAGTAAATACTAAGGATGTAATGTACAACATGATAAATACAATGAACAATGCTGTATGTTATGTATGAAAACTAAGAGAGTAAATCCTGACTTCTCATCACAAGGAAAAATATTTTTTTCTATTTCTTAAATTCTGTATCTATATGAAATGATGGAGGTTCACTAAACTTATTGCTGTAGTCATTTCATGATGTATGTAAGTCAAATCATCATGCTGTACACCTTAAACTTAGACGGTGCTGTATGTCAATTTTATCTCAATAAGACCAGGAAAAAAAAAATAATACAGATGAACAGCCAGATGAAGAGATACATAGGACAAAGTCTGGGAGGGTCCTGTGCAGAGGAGTTTCTGTCCCCATGGAGCTGGGCTGGATTGCCCCCCTGCTGTGGATGTGTTCACCAACTTGGACGCTCAAAGAACCCCCTACAATTGTAATTTTATGGAGGCTTCCTCACGTAGGCATGATAAGTTATTAACTCCATTTCCAGCCCCTCTCTCCTCTCTGGAAGATTGGAGTGGGGCTGAAAATTCTAAGCTTCTAATCATGATGGCTTGGTCTTTCTGGTGACCAGCCCCCAACCAGGAGCCATTCAGGAGACCATCCAGAGTAGCCTCATTAGAACAAAAGATGCTCGTAGTGTTTTTATCACTTTGGAATTTACAAGGGTTTTAGGAGCTCTGTGCCAGAAACTGTGGACAAAGACCAGTATATATATATATATTTATGATCTCACATCACCCTTTTATTTATCATCAACTAGAAGGTTGGCTCTATGAGGGCAGTTCAGTCTGTCTCATCAGTTATTATCCACCAACGCCAACACAGTGCCAGCAGGCTCTGAGTAAATAGTTGCTGACTAATGAATGGCTGTCTTCTCCACAGGAAGGGCAGGACCTCTTCTTTCCCACAGTGTCTGATCCCTCCTAACTGTTCAGCAAATATTTGTTGAATAAATGAATGAATGATGAATGGGTGGATGACTGGATGGATGAACGCATGAGTGTGTGAAAGATCATGTTGTTCACAAAAAAGATTTGGGCTTAACGTTTCAGATCAGTGAGCACATACTCAAGAGGCCTCTGAGGGGACCAGGCCTGGTGACTCTCATCTTGTTCACAGAGTCTGCAGAAATTTGCAAAGACTAAGTGTGTTAAAAAAGTAGAGGTCACCTGCAATTGAGCTGTTTCCCAAAGTCAGATTGGGTGCATTTCCTCATTTAGCCACAAGGTGGCAGCCTGTCATGGCCGCCAAGGCACTACTGCAGTCACCGCCCTCCAACCCCACCCTCCCCCCCACCAAGCCCCCACCAACCCATAGGAGCAACAATGACTGTTTAATCATTCCCAGTGCTTCCCATACCCAACATTCCAAGGTGAATCTACGTGCTTAGTTACCCTATAAGTTTGTTCCAATGGATATGAAGGTTATGATTCAGCCTGACTACTCAGATAAAGTGTAGCAGACCATGACCCCAAAGGGCAGGTAGCTCAGGGAGCCCAGTTATGTATTCATTAGTATTTATCTATCACTTGTATGCAAGTATTTACCACTTATACAAACAGATGTTTATTGAGTCCCTAATACGTGCTAGGCACGGTACGAGGTGCTTAGAAGATCCTTTTTCCTGTGGCGTTCATGTTCTAGCAAGGAAGGCAAACAAAAAGCAATAAATGGGGCTTCCCTGGTGGTGCAGTGGTTAAGAATCCACCTGCCAATGCAGGGGACACGGGTTCGAGCCCTGGTCCGGGAAGATCCCACATGCCGTGGAGCAACCCAGCCTGTGCACCACAACTACTGAGCCTGTGCTCTAGAGCCCGTGCTCCTCAACAAGAGAAGCCACTGCAATGAGAAGCCTGCGCACTGCAGCGAAGAGTAGCCCCCGCTGGCCACAGCTAGAGAAAGCCCGCGTGCAGCAACCAAGACCCAATGCAACAAAAATAAATAGATAAATAATTTAAAAATTTTAAAAAGCAATAAGAAGTAAGGCAATTGTACAGCACGTCAGAAGGTAAAGTGTGTTATGAACAACGCATCCAAGCGGCAGGGCTCAGGAGGCAATGGCCTCCACTTCCAGAACCCGGCAGGACACACACAGGGAAGGGAACTGAGCTAGAGCTACCTGAAAGCCCCCTGCCCCAGGCCAAGGGACCTCTGAGGCCTCTGTGCCTGGTTACTCCCACCAGAAAGAGACTGAGGGGTGGGCCTTCAGAGCAGGGGTTCTGAAGGAGAGTCACAAAGAGACCAATGCCAGGGACTGGGCAGAAAAGGGTCTCAGTAGTGGTGGGAGCCTCGAAAGACCCTACAAAGCTTACGCTGAGAGACAGAGCTATAGGTGTTCCCGAGATACAGCCAGGACGATAGGGAGGGAGGCTGCAGTGGCTTTGAAGACAGCTGGGGGGATACGATCAGGTCGCTTCCTGCTTGTCTCCTAGGGTCCCTGAATCCCCGTCTCCAGCAAAGTGCTTGCCCTGGCCTCCGGCTCTGTTTCCCCAGGATCCCAGACTGGGAGAGAGGGGTCTGTTTGCAAGCTGCGAAGTGGCACCTCTCGCCACAGGGACTGAATTGTGGATCATGTGAAATGGCAGAGAGAAAAGAATCAGACAGACCTGTGGAGAGAACCAGAAATGCGAGTTGAACACAGAGTCTGGGCTTCCTTTCAGGCCAGGGTCAGACCCTTCCAGAAGCCCCACTGCATCTCTGTCCTGTAGTTACTTAATACACACCAGTGTCCCTTTAATCCCTCTTTTTACTTGTAGTAGGTGTGAAACTCAGGTCACAGATATAGGTGTCCGAGAACAACATCATTTCTTAATTTTCTTAAATCAGCTTAATTTTTGATCCTGCCTCCAAACTGCTCAGCCCTCTTGGGGTAACCCCTCCCAAGGTTCTAACAGGATTTCACACTAAGTGAAGCCCCAGTAGCTTTGTTTCCATTCATCATGTCCAGCCATTCATGCCGAGTCACCCTTGGCTCTGGCCCATATGGTCCCTTCATGTCCCCTGCACGGCAGGTCCACACCCTGCTACGGGCACGGGATCCCTGGGGAAGCTTGGGGTCCAGCGTCCCTGGTAACTCCAGGGTCCCCGTCAAGGTGCCGTCTGGGAGCAGGCACAGCTCCCTTCTGCTCTCAGATCTACAGACCCTCCTGCACCTCCCAAGCCTGGGGACGGCTCCTTTTGTCCTGGGGGAAATTCCTTATTGAGGCCCACCAGCCAAGCACCCCAGAACGCACCTGTAGGAAGACACACCTGTGGGTGTGTTACCTGCCTCTTTAAGAGGGACACACACCATGGGGAGCTGGGGCATCTGTGGGAGAGAGCACGAGGAGGGGCTTGTCAGGGGGTTGGGGTCTCTGTTGGAGGGTGTAAGGGAGGGCTCGAAGAACCAGGGTTTGTTCTAGGTTGGGTGCTGTCAGGAAGCAGGGGTAATTGGATGATCAGGCAGTACTTTTCACCTAGGAGGCAGGAGAAATGGAGCAGCAGTCACTTGGGTCAGGCAGGAGGGGGATGTTTGCTCATTTGGAGGTGGCCTGAGGGTGGCTGTTTTCACCTCTGCTTGGGTGTGATGAAGGAGTGTTCACTTTTCGTTCTGCTCCATCACCGTCACAAGGCGTCCTCATCTGACACTGACGTTCTGGGAAATTGTGTATGTTCAGGACAGACTGGCACAGCCTGGCCGGGAGCAAGAGGCCAGCTGTTAGCTGTCGTCCAGCAGGTCTGCTTCTCCCTTTTTCACCCTCTTCTTCAAACCCTGTTCTCCTCAGGGGGCTCAGGTTTGGAAGGGAAAAAGCCCTGCTTTAAATCTCCCAGGAGACAAGGAAGCCCGGAGCCTGCTACCTGCTTACGTCAGGGAAGAAGGGATGTCCACAGGGAGGAAACAGGAAGTCATTTGTAGACACGTGTTTCTGGCCTTATGGGCTTGAGGGGGGGGTCTCTGCTGAGTCTAACCAGGGTCCCCATGGCAGGTATGGGGGTCCCCACTTTATAGAACCAAAGCTCAGAGAAGGGAAATGTATACTCTAAGGTCACATAGCTGGCAAGCAGTAAACTTGGATTCCAGAGCTCGTTATTTAGTTGTAGAGAGTCATTTTATGTTGAGAAAGAGGTACAACTTGAATTAATGATATGAATCGTCAGCCTGGATGTGCTGGAAAACATTGCAGCAAAAAACAGATAAAGCAGAATAGAAAGAAAAAAAGAAAAAAGAAACCCAAGAGGAGATGGGCAGGTTTAAACACCCATCTCTTTCTTTGGTAGGTCAAATAGGTAAAAACCACATATAGACAGAGAGAATTGGTTCTTGACTTTTTGGAGAATTTAATGAGCTCGATGAACTCTTGCTCCAGAAACATGCACATCTGGAGGTAGGTTAGTATTTTACATGTATCTGAGGGGCTCATTCCACCAGCCAGGAGCTCCCTGAATCCCTGATACTGAAGACTTTAATCATAATTGAACCCAAATGTAGGAATCAGACTTAGATTTGAACCCCAGCTCCACGTCTCTGGTGATGTGACTTTACACAAGGTATCGAACCTCTCTAAGCCTTCGTTTCCTCATCGGTGAAATGAGGATCACAGAGACATTTCTTAGACAAATATTATATCATTTATATGTGGAATCTAAAAGATCGTACAAATGAACTTATTCAAAAAACAGAAAGATATAGAAAACAAACTTATGGTCACCAAAGGGGAAGGGGGAGAGGGATAAATTGGGAGTTTGGGATTAACAGATACAGACTACTATGTGTAAAATAGATAAAAAATACAAGGACCTACTGTATAGCACAGGGAATTATATTCAATATCTTGCAATAAACTATAATGGAAAAGAATTTTTAAAAAGAATATATACATATATATATGTATAACCGAATCACTTTGCTGTACACTTGAAACTAACACAACATTGTAGATCGACTATACGTCAATAAAAAAATTAAAAAGCAAAATAAATTATTTTTTTAAAAAAGACCCCAAAACAAACAAAATAATAACAACAACAAGAAAAGAGACATTTCTTGCAGGATCCTGGGGGGATTAAATGAGAAAATTCTTGGAAAGGGCTCAGCACAGAGCCTGGCACACAGCAAGCTCTGAGGGGATGGCGGCTCATACTACTGTTACCATTAGAATGATAGTGGAGTTCGTGGACACACCAAATCTTGTCCTTTGCAAAAAATATACATTTTTTTTTGATCCTATCTGAAGCCAGTACGAACAGTTATTTTAAACACAAAAGGCAGAAAGTGTATTGTCCATACCCTTTGCTCACAAAGCAATACAATGAGATGTGAATAACACGTTTAAACTAAAGGAAAAAACCCAAACTACTTAGAAATGGAAAAAACAAAACAAAAAACCATTCTCCTGAATAGATCTTGGACCCGGGGGGGGAATCAATAAATGTGCTTTTACTGGGATGAAGAATCAGTTGGCATTTCTGCCTGTGTCCCAGGGGTTAGGGGTGCCCCGGTTTTCCTGTGTCTGACCACCTCCAGGGCCATTTTCTTTTTTCAGCAGAGTTAAGGACAGACAGTGGAGTTTTCTGTAGGCACGGAGAGGTGTGGGGGGACCTGGGGACAAAGGCCAGGGTAGAAGAGCCTCCTGGGAGTGGAGCCAGGACCACAGTGGCTTTGACTGTGGCCCTTATTGTGAACTTAATTAGTAAAAGGGAAATGGATTCCGGAAGATAGAGGCTTTCCAAATGGATGCATTCAGTGGCACTGGGGACAATCAGGAAGTACTAAATAGAAATGGAGATCAATATTGATTGCTTTGAATCTGAACAGGCTGGGAAACCAGAGAATAGAGTTGGGCCTAGAACATCACGATTCTGAACGGAAAGCAAGTAGAGATAATATGGAAAGTGGGGGAAAAGAATGACTATGTACGGAGTAAGAAAGGCAAAAGGAACAATTCAATTAGAGAAAGATTAATAATTGAGTTGTATTTAAAAGCCAGCTACTGCAGGAAGGCGCTGGCGTAAACAGAAGGGAGAGTTGAAAGATGGATGGCTGTGAGTTGAAAGATCATAAGTAATGAGGGAGGCAGGGCTTCCCTGGGCACTCCTTGGGTTTTTGCTCTGACAGAAGACAGACAATGGAAGGACATTTTTGTAAATGTCCTTCATGAATTAGTATCTTGAATGCAAATGGGAAGCAAGGTCATGAAGGCAATGATGACGGACAATTGAGATGCATTAGTGACTCAGGTCCGGGGAGGGGTCCTGGAGCCGGGGAGGGCTTGCTGCAGGAAAACTAAGAGATGATCATGGACAAAGATGAATGGAGTTTTTCAAGAATGCTGAGATGGTTGGAGGGAAGACCTTTTTACCCTTTAGAAAGGAACTGTAAGATCACATTTGAAACAAATCTTTGCAGGGCGAGAGAAGCGCTGAACACATTACATATGCCAGAGAACTGTGGAAAACCCCCGTTTGATAATGAGGATTGTAAGAGGTGCTGAATTAAATATCGAGCATGCGGTAGCTATTGTATTCATTTATTAGCCAACATTAACCGTGTGTTCCCATGTGCCTGGCACTATGGTCACATGACAGTTAATATTTAACTCTTGCTGAGCTCTGGCATAAGTTCTGCGCATATACTAGCTTATTTAATCCTCACAGCAACACTGAGAGGGAAGTGCTGTTGTTATTCCCATTTTCCAGATGAAGAAACTAAGGCACAAAGGAATTAAATCTTTTCACAAGGCAGAGCTGGGACTAGGGTGAGCTGAGTGAGGCACTTGCCTGAGATGCATAGTTTAAAGGGGTGGGGGGCAAAAGACCCTCAGTAATCAAGATAAGTAATAAGTACTATGTAAATGCAATACCTAAAGAAACCAAAATTAATGCGGAAAAAAATCTATGATGAATAAAATACCAGAATTTTAAATAAAAACGGAATCAGCTAGGTCACACAGCTTGTAAGCGGCTGAGGCAGGATCCAAACTCAGGCAGCTGGCTGCAGAATCCATGCTATTACCCACTACCTCACACTGCACTCGAAATTGACCCACGGGCTGCATCTGCCCTTTTTTCCTCTCTCTGCCCAGTGCCCATTCCAGGGCCCGGCACATAGTAGGTCCACAGTTCATGTTTGTTGTAAGAATATTGAACGAACACATGGGCCTTGTTCTCAGGAGCTCTCATACCACCTACTATGTGCCTACAATTGTGCTATGGGCTTGCTGTGTGTCACAGATTGTACGTGTTTTATAGTTATCAAGATAAAGTCAAGCTAAGCCATGGGCAGTGGGAGTCCAGGGGTAGGAAGGACGCCTTCAGTCTTGCCATGCTGTGGCAGGCTTTTAGAGGGGGTGACATTTGAGCTGGGCCTTCAAGGGCTGATGAATTTCTTTGGGTAGGAAAGGGGAACGCTCCCTAGTGACATGGCTGAATCCCCATGCATTGCTGAGTCAAGAAAACTTGTCTGCAGAGTGATGTTTGTTATGTGGTACCATCTACATAAAGAAACCTTCTCCAAGTACGCATATGGCTGCACACATGTGTGGGGAAAGATCTGGGAGGATGAACACCAAACTCTGGGGAGGGCTGCATGGGGGTGTGGGCACCGGAGGGGTCTTGAGAGAGCCTTCAGCTTTACATACAAGGTCCAGCCTTTAAAAAACCAGAAGACAGCCATTATTGCTTGTGTAATTAAACATTACTTTTTCAAATAGATCGAGGAGGATCTCTAGGAACTGATATGGAGTAGTTTCCAAGATACATTTTTTAATTGAGATATAATTGACATATAATACCATACTGGTTTCAGGTGTACAACAAAATGATTTGATATTTGTATGTATTGCGAAATGATCACCACAATAAGTCTAGTTAACATCCATCACCACACATAGTTACAATTTCTTTCTGGTGGTAAGAACTTTTAAGATCTACTCTCTTAGCAACTTTCAAGTATACAATACAGTATTATTAACTATAGTCACCATGCTCTGCATTATATCCCCATGATTTATTTATCTTATAACTTGAAATTATAAGATAATTTTGACCCCCTTCACCCATTTTTGCTCCCCCGCCAGAAGCCTGCCTCTGGAAACCACCAATCTCTTCTCTGTATTTATGTTTTGTTCTTTGTTGTTTTTTGATTCCACATGTAAGTGCGATCATACAGCATTTGTCTTTCTCTGACTTATTTCACCCTCAAGGTCCATTCACGTTATGGCAAACAGCAAGATTTCTTTGTTTTAATGGCTGAATAATATTCCAGTGTATATCTATATACATGCATACACATACGTATATTACATTTTCTTTATCCATTTAACCATCAATGGATCCTTATGTTATTTTGTGTCTTGGCTATTGTAAATAATGATGCGATGAACATGCTGGTGCATTTATCTTTTTTAGTTAGTGTTTTCATTTCCTTCCAATAAATACCCAGAAGTAGAATTGCTGGATCGTATGGTAGTTCTATTTTTAATTTTTCTTTTAACTTTTTGGCTGGACCACATGGCATGCGGAATCCTAGTTCCCCCGACCAGGGATTGAACCCTCACCCCGTGCCGTGGAAGCACAGAGTGCCAACCACTGGTTTGCTAGGGAAGTCCCCATTTTTAATTTTTTGAGGAAACTTCATTTTGTTTTCCAGGGGGGCTGCACCAAATTACATTCCTACCAACAGTGCACAAGGGTTCCCCTTTTTCCACATCCTCACCAGCACTTGGTATTGCTTGTCCTTTTTTTTTTTTTTTTTTTTGCGTTACGTGGGCCTCTCACTGTTGTGGCCTCTCCCGTTGCAGAGCACAGGCTCCGGACGCGCAGGCTCAGTGGCCATGGCTCACGGGCCTAGCCGCTCCGTGGCATGTGGGATCTTCCCAGACCAGGGCACAAACCTGTGTCCCCTGCATCAGCAGGCGGACTCTCAACCACTGTGCCACCAGGGAAGCCCGGTATTTCTTGTCTTTTTGATAACAGCCATTCTGACAGGTGTGAGGTGAGATCTCATTGTGGTTTTGATTTGCGTTGCCCTGATGATTAGTGATGTTGAGCACCTTTTCATGTACCTGTTAGCCACCTGTATGTCTTCTTTGGAAAGATGTCTGTTCAGAACTTCTCATTTTTTAACTGGGTTGTTTGTTTTTTTGATGTTGAGTTGTATGAGCTGTTTATAAATGTTGGATATTAATCCCTTGTGGTATACTGTTTTTATTACCATAGCTTTGTAATATAGTTGAAATCCAGAAATGTGATGCCTCCAGCTTTGATCTTCTTTATCAAGATTGCTTGGTCTATTTGGGCAAGATTCATTTTTATGTGCAAAAAAGCAAAGGGCAAAAGAGTACTTATAGCATGTGATCTTTTTTGTGAGAAAGAGAAATAAGACTCTATGTATATATGTACATGTATCTATCTTTTTGTTTTGTAAAAGTGGAACATGGGAAGAATAATGAAATCGTGAGAATGATTACCAATGGGAGTAGGTATGAATGGAGCAGAAAAGATAGGAATGGAAGAAAGAGTCACTATCCTTTTATAGTTTTTAACTTTTGAGCCATGTAAATAGCTTACCTAATCAAAAAATAAGATGAAATAGAAATGATGGGAAAAGCAATCCTAAATTTAAATATAAATAGAAACAAACGAAGCCGTCTGTCAAATTGATACCAACCACCCAGACAGTGGAAGTAGTTCCATGACTGTGACTACGTACTCTTCTTCAGATATATATATATATTTTTAAATTAATTTATTTACTTATTTTTGGCTGCATTGGGTCTTCATTGCTGTGTGCGGGCTTTCTCTAGTTGCAGCGAGTGGGGGCTTCTCTTTGTTGTGGTGTGCAGGCTTCTCATTGCGGTGGCCTCTCTTGTTGCAGAGCACAGGCTCTAGGTGTGCGGGCTTCAGTAGTTGTGGCACGTGGGTGCAGTAGTTGTAGCTCGTGGGCTCTAGAGCACAGGCTCGGTAGTTGTGGTGCACGGGCTTAGTTGCTCCACAGCATGTGGGATCTTCTGGAGCAGGGCTCGAACACGTGTCCCCTGCATTCGCAGGCAGATTCTTAACCACTGCGTCACCAGGGAAGCCCCATTGGATACATTTTAAGGATGAAAAGAACTTCAAATAAATCATGGACTTTACTTAGCAGAGTTTTTGTTGTTGCTAGTGGTATTGGTGTAGTAGTTTGTGTGTACTGCGAAACAGAGTTATATATTGATGTTACTGTGAGCGAGTTCGCACTCTGGAAGAAGGAAGATGCAAATAAGAATGGGGGAAAGTGCCAAAGAAACCTGTGGTGTTGGACTTGAATAGGGACAATCATCTTAAACTAATAACTAAAACTAAAGTAAAGCAGCAGTGAGCACATCTATCCCCTAGGTGTTGGTTTCTAAATACCATTTCTCACCAAAAGGAACTCTGTGACCAAATGGCAGATTCCTGGGTTGGGGCAAGGAGAGTACAAGGTAAGTCTGGAGCATAAAGACCAATGAGGACAAGATGAAAGGACAAAAAGGACACAGGAGTCTGCTTGAAGGGGCTTCCACTGGTCAATTCGGGCATGATTTAAATATCAAAAAGAAAAGCAATGGGAATAGATTATAATATATTGAATTTTTAAAATCCATGAATTTATAATGACATTGAAGAAGAGGAAAGAGAGTTCTCTTTTAGAGTATCGACTAATACATTTAGAAGGGATAAAAGAAGTATAAAATCACCGTTTTGCAACCAATAATTGATTTCAGGCAAAGATCATGAGTGAAAGTTAAAACCCATGCATGAAATGTTGCTGAACAGAGCCGTCACACGATCTTGCAGAGCTGTCCTACGCTTATCAGTTACAAGAGGACTAGGGTACAGTGAAGCAATCTGGCTGATACTATCTTCACCAAGGGTGACAGCCATCGAGTTTTCCCTGCTCAGACGGATGCGGTGAGCGCTCGTCCGGAAGGCTGCACAGTAGAGCACAGGCTGTGCCTCCAGACTGCCTGGGTTCAGAGCCCAGCTTAACCTCTGTGCAACCCTGGGTACGTATCCTCTCCGGGGCCTCATTTATAAACTGGAAATACGGATAGAACTTACTTCCCAGGGTTATTGTGAAGGTGACATGACCTGGCTTGGGGAATGCCCCTAGAAAAGAACACACTGGACACACAGTAAGCACTTAGTTTGTGTTGGTGGCTCTTATCACCACGGAGCCACACTGCCTGGGACACAGATGACGCTCAATAAATGTTATTTTCGGGGCTTCCCTGGTGGCGCAGTGGTTGAGAATCTGCCTGCCGATGCAGGGGACACGGGTTCGTTCCCCAGTCCGGGAGGATCCCACATGCCGCGGAGCGGCTGGGCCCGTGAGCCATGGCTGCTGAGCCTGGGCATCCGGAGCCTGTGCTCCGCAACGAGAGAGGCCACAACAGTGAGAGGCCCGCGTACCGCCAAAAAAAAAAAAAAGTTATTTTCATCCTTTTCCTCTCTCCTCCCCATCTGGCAAATAGCACCTGGGCTTTGGGGCTCTTTGGCCTGGGTTTGACCCTGGTTCTCCTACTGAGTGACTGAGTGACCCTGGCCGGAGCAGCAAACCTCTTTAAAAGCCTCAGTGTTCTGAATGGGCCCTTGAAGGATTATGGTGAGGATTAAATGAGAAGGCTCATGAAAAGAGCCCGGCACATAGCAGGTGCTCATTAAAAGGTAGCTTTTACTGGCTGTCATGTCAGCTGGGGGCTGTTGGCGTTTTGGGCTCTTTAATCAAGAGTCCTGTCTTCCTGACTCCTGCCACATGGGGGCAGCCACTGCCTTCTTATTTCCTAAGTGCTCTGGGAGGACTTCTTCCAGCAGATGGCTCACTCGCCACCAGAGGGCTTTGTCACCTCTCTTAAAAGCATCCTTGAGTGGACAGACAAGAGTCCTGGGTGACAGACAAACCCATCAGATTCTAATTTGTTTCTCAGTCGATTGCTTCTTCATCTGAAATGGGTGGTCAGACAGCCCATCACTCCAAGCTCTCTCTGGCTGGGACTGCCACGCCCATTCCAGGCACCCTGCTGGGGACCCAATCTTCTAGAGAGACCATGCCCAGGTACATAGGTGAGCCCCCACCTGTGAAAGGGGAGTCGTCTGGTGGCAGTGCCGTGCTTGGAGATGCTAGAATTGCGTAGTCAAAGATGCATACTCAGCCCATTCACCTGCCTTCTGCTCAGTGAGCCCTCACGGATGCGGAAGGTGCAGGGCATGATTCAACTCCAGGCTTAGTAAGTCGGTTTTCACTCATTCACAGTTTATGATGGTTTCACTCAGGGGGCTGGATTAATGCTTAATGTTCCTGGGCAAGGCTTGCTTGGGGATGGAGAGGAAACACTTCTCCAGTGAGTCCTACCTGCCCAACAATGTGCTAAGGGCCCTGTCAGGGTCAGAGGGAGAGAGTGACTTGCCCAAGGTTACACAGCTAGGAGGGGGCAAGCTGGATCTGAACCCCAGCTGTTGGACATTAAGGAACCACGATGTGTCCCCCCATTCTCCATCCAGTACCAAACTGGCAGCCTTTGTGGAGGGTCAGCGCTGTGCCCAGGCCTGTCGGGGGGTCTCTGGGAGACTCGGGGAGGAGGGTCAGCTTTGTTGGCAAGATAGGACCCATTTATTGCTATTATTGTTTATTACTACCCTCTGAAACCCTGGAGGAAGAGAAAGAGAACGAGGCTCGAGGAAAAGGAGCAGGGTTTCTCCCCCTCCACCAGACTGATGATTGAAAGGAATGTCTTCCTTCTACTTATATTTCATCTTGGGCTTCTTAAAACTGTTCTTTTTCAGTTGTTTGGCTAAACATATATTTCTGTGAACATCTGCACAGATTTTTTATTGTCTTGTCATTGTTTTCCTAGTGACTGGTGTTGTAGACAGAGTCTGGGTTCTGGAGTCACGCTGACCTGGTTTTGAATACTAGCTCTGTTGCCAAATGAGCTGTGTGACTTTGGACAAGTAAGTGAACTTCTCTGTGTTTCATCTTCATCTGTGAAATGGACATTAGAATATCTTTCTCATGAGGTTCTTTAGAGAGCTTTAAAACATACTTTCTATCAGGAAACATTTCAAACACAAATAAAAACCATGGAAAATACAGTTTAAAGTCCCATGTGCTCACGTGCTCACCTTATAGCTACAACAGTCTTCAAGTTCTAGACAGTCTTGTTTCATTAGTTCTTTCACCCATGTCATCCCCTTCCCACTGGATTATTTTGAAGCAAATCCCTATCACTATGGCATTTTATTTGTAAATATGGCAATATGTGTCTCTAAAAGATAAACACTCTCTTTTAAAACATAACTTTGGAGAGGCTTCACGGAGCTTATGCTCTGCGGCCAGGATTTGTTTTGTTTTGTTTTGTTTTGTTTTGTTTTGCGGCACGCGGGCCTCTCACCGCCGTGTCCTCTCCCGCCGCGGAGCACAGGCTCCGGACGCGCAGGCCCAGCGGCCATGGCTCACGGGGCCCAGCCGCTCCGCGGCATGTGGGATCTCCCCGGACCGGGGCACGAACCCGCGTCCCCTGCACCGGCAGGCGGACCCTCAACCACGGCGCCACCAGGGAAGCCCGTGGCCAGGATTTTTAATAAAATTTACTGGATCTGATGAGAGCTCCCATTAGAACTTTTCAAGAATAGTTATAATAGGGCTTCCCTGGTGGCGCCGTGGTTGAGAGTCCGCCTGCCGATGCAGGGGATGCGAGTTCGTGCCCCAGTCCGGGAAGATCCCACATGCCGTGGAGCGGCTGCGCCCGTGACCCATGGCCATTGAGCCTGCGCGTCCGGAGCCTGTGCTCCGCAACGGGAGAGGCCACAACAGTGAGAGGCCCGCGTACGGCAAAAAAAAAAAAAAAAAAAAAGAATAGTTATAATAAACATCCCAAATGCTCTTATTGGTTGTTGGAACATCTGAATGCAAACACAAGCAGTAGTTGACCATAAGACTACTGTGTTGTAATCTGGTTACAGTTATATTCCTGATGATCATTTGTTGGGGGAGTGCTACCTACTGAACTATGTTTTTACAACCCTTTGAGGTGAGAATGCCTATCTTCATCTGTAGGCAAGGAAAAAGAGACATGGAGAGGTTAAGGCTTTTCCCGGGTCAACAGCAGTAAGTGGTGGGGGTGGAATTTGAAACTAAGGCCTATTAGACTCCAGAGCCCATGCCCTTTCCTCTGTCTTGTGCTGTAATCTTTAGAATTTCGATTGGCTTCTCTGTTGAGATTGTAAATTCTTCAAGGTAAGGGCTCTACCTTAGATGACTATTTCCACAGTTCCCAGAAGTTTGATGATTGGCTAACAGAAAGTCCAGAGTAATCTCTGCAAATTGGTACTTAAAAGCAAAGCTTGTCATCATCATCACCATCAGTTTGAACGAACAAGTGCTTGTTAAATATCTCTACATGGGACTGTACTCAGACCCTGTGGGGAGTAAAAGACACAGTCTCCATCCTCAAAGTTATTTATAGAATCTGCCAGATATTGATTCAGACATAACAGCAACAAGATGGGAAAATGGGTTGGGTATCTTACTGCCTATGAGGGTGATTTCTTATCTGCCTCAATGGCCTCATGTTCCACATGAAGGCAAAGATGTGAGTATGAGCTGAAAAATATTTATCTGGGCCCACTTTGTGCCGCAAACAGTACTGGGATCTACCACTACTAGGGAGAGATAGTAGGAAACAGGATAATGGGGCAGACAGACAATAATACAGGCGGACAATATACAGCAAATGAAAACACACACAAGATATTTCAAGTAGGGATAAGTGCTAGAGGGAGACAAGCAGGGTGATGTAATAGAGGGTAACAGGGAACGACAAGACCTACTTTGGACGGCGTGGTCAGGAGGACACCTCTGAGAAGGTGACATCTGAGCCATGACCTGAAGGTTGAGCCACAGGCAGCCAAGTGAGAAGCCACAGAAGACTCATTCCAGGCAGGGAACTGCACATGCAAAGGCCCTGAGGTGGGAACAGGGTTGGCATGTTTGTGGGACAGTAGAGGGCCAGTGTAACTAGAGCACGCTGGGCAAGGAGGAGAGTGTGGTAAGGTGAGATCAGAGACATTGGTTGGCCAGGGCCAGAGCCCATGGGGACTGTGAGGCCAGGGGAGGAATTTGGAGTTTACTCTCCATGTGATGAGAAAGCACAGGGTGATTTTGGAGCAGGGAGTGGTGTGATGTGATCTGACCTTGTCACTTTCTAGATCTAAGTCCCTCCTCCGAGCTCCGGGTGGTGAGGGCTCCTGCATCCAGCCAGCGGCCTTGGTGCAGCCCTGGCGCTCACCTCTCTGCAGGGAGCCACGCTTCTGGTCTGGACAGGTCCAAACACGAGGTAGAACCAGCTCACCTGCTTTCCTCCTGCCTCACCACCTCTAGAGGGGTCTTTCTGAAAAGCGAAATCACACCCCTCCCTGTGGCTCCCATCACCCTCTGGATAGAGTTCAGCCACTTTAGCTTAACTGGAAGGTGACCCCCTGACCCCATGACCTCGGGGCGTTTGTCATGCTCTTCCCACTGTCTAGAATGCTTTCTCCCACTGGTTAATCTGGTGACTTCCTAACCATTCATCGAGGCACTTCCTCTCAGAAGCCTGCCTGAGTTCCCAATGTTCGGCAAGGTGCCTGTTTTCTATTGGTGTACTTTTTCGGTGGAACAAAACAGAATACTCAAAGAAAAGATGCTGAAGCAATGAGAAACATCATTGCATTTAACGAATAGTCTAGAGATAAGACGGTTCCAGAGTTGGTTGATTTAGGCACAACTAGGTTTTCCCTCTCTACCCTCTCATTGATGGTGATGACTCTCCTCAGGGTTGCAAAATGGCTGCCACATCTCCAGACACATCTGCATATGACATCTGGAGAAGCTGTGATCATTTCTTTCTTGTAGCAGGGGGCAAAAGCTTTCTCAAGAGTCCCTCAGGTTCCCTTGGCCTGGATTGGATCAACTGCACGTTCTGAAGCACTTCCAGATGAGGAATATGGAATTACCCGATAAACTCAAATCAATCAGATTCTCTCTTTGAAGCTAAGGAAGGATCGTCTGATTGAAACTGGGGTTTTATTAGCAAGAGAGGAAGAAAGGTTATTACCTAGTGTGGCAGTCAGCCTCCAAGGTGGCCCCAATGATCTCACCTGCTGGCATTCATATCTTGTGTGGTCTCCTCTTCCATTGTGCTGGTTGGTCCGTGTGACCTATAGCACAGGGCAGAAGAGATGGCATGACACTCCTGAGATTAGGTTATAGAAAACTGTGGCTTCTCTCTCGGCTGCTCTGCGGATCACTCGTGCACACTCTTCTTCTCTTGGATCACTTGCGCTGGAAGAAGCTCTGTCATGAGCAGCCTTGAGGAGAGGCTCACACGACCAAGAGCTGAAGCCTCCAGCCAACAGCCACGTGCGTATGCTTGGAGCAGACACTCCAGTCCCTCCAGAGACTGTGGCCCTGCTGACAGCTTGACTGCAACCCCATGAGAGACCTAGAGCCAGGACCACCCAGCTCAGCTGCTCCTGGGTTCCTGACCCTAGAAACTGTGGGAGATAATCAGTGTTTGTTGTTTTAGGCTGCTTAGTTTTGGGGTAATTTATTATGTGGCAGTAGATAACTAATACAGCTGGGACACAACAGCGGCTACCATGGTGCCCCCCACCCAAGGGGTTGTCCTCCTATGGCCTGTGAATCACAATCAGAGCATCACTTCATAATCTGTGTATGTCTCTTCCCCTGCCCCCCACAAGCTTGGAATGCCTTGATTTTTCATTTGCTTGTGCTCAAGGTACTAGAGTGTGTATGTGCATGTCTCTGTGTGTGTGTGTGTGTGTGTGTGTGTGTGTGTGTGTGTGTGCGCACGCGCAGTCAAGTCACCAATCTTCCCCTTCAAGGCTCCTTCCTAATGGGCTCTCTATGGACTCAGGAATGTCTTATTTCCTCTGTGTGCCCCGGGTCTGGCACAGGCCTTGGCACAGAGTAGCCTCAAAGAATACAGAGAGAATCAATGAAGTTAACAGGATGCTGGGGCAGGTGAGAACCCACTTGGCTGCCATGGCAACCACAACATGGAGAACTCAGAGCAGCCTGGGCGCTGCTAAGGAGCTGGGAGGTTTGGCAGTGATTTTTCCGTGAAATGGCTCAGGGAGGTGGCAGTTAGTCTCTATTCTCACCACCTTGGAAAGAGGGCACCCGGAAGCATGGGGGTGGGGTGGGGGAGGTAGCCAAGTGCCTCTGCCTGCTTGGTACACTCCCAGCTACAAAGCCCTCTCACTTCCATGTCCTTAGGGGTGCCTCATCACAACTCCTTCAGGCCTGCCTTTTGTGTACTGAAGACCTACTATGTGCCAGTCTCTCAGCTGAACACTTTATGCCCAAGGATCAGCCATGGGAAGAGTTAGGTAAAAGGAGGATAAGCAGAAGGGTGGGTAGGATGGAAAGAATATTCCAGACACAGGAAATAGCATGTGAAAAGGTCCTGGGGTGAGAGAGAGAATACAGTTGGAACTCATGTCTCCTTGGCTCCATAAATGACTTTTCCGTTATACACCCTGAGGCAAATCCTCTTCTTACCAGCACCCTCAATATGAAAAGTTCTTCCCATCCCCTCCAAAGGGGTGGGATCATAGAGTTGTAGTGTCATGGTTTGGAAAACAGGCTGCCTGGGCCTGGCTCTGCCACTGAGTAGCTGTGCTTACCTGGGGTACTGACCTCAGTCTCCTCATGTGCCAGATGGGGATGACAGCAGAACCTACCTCATAGGGTCTTTGCAACACTAAATGAGCTTATGGGTGAAAGGCACTTACAACACACAGGTGTTATCTTGTGGGGAACAGAGCTGTGCAGAGGCAGACCCCAACTGGGTCCCTCAGGAGGGCAGCCCTCTTCCGGGGCAGCTAGGCCATCACCCTGCTGAAGTGGGGCATGCCGTTAAGTCCATTCTAGCCTCCCGCTTCTGCCTGAGCCCCCCACTCCTCTGCACTGATCAGAAAGGACCCTTGGTGTAAAGGATTGGTCCTTTGTCTGAAGCCTCCAGCTTCTGAGAGGTGGAGACAGTGTACCAGGGCCCATTTTCTCCATTTCCAGACAGTTCCAGACAAAACCAAGCGTGACTGCTTCGGAGGAGCACGGGGGTGAGACAAACCTACTATTTTAAGGCAGCTACAGGAGCTCCATGTGCGTTCTCTTGTCACAGGCTTGTCAGAGGAGCTGGAGCAAACCTGAGAGGTCGGTCAGGGGGCCCAGTGCAAGCCAGGGGCTGGGCGAGGGGAGGGCTGACTCACATACAGACCCCGGGAAAGCTATGGTTGAAGAGGAAACCAGGTGCCGCAGGCGGACCCCCCAGTGAGGGCGTCCACAGGGGACAGAGAAAATGTTTCAAATCACAAATGCCCACAGGGATCACGTAGGCTGATGCCTCCATCTTATAGATGAGGAAACTCAAGTTCAGAGTTACGTGTGGTGGTGGGAGAGGCGTAGTTTTCTTTACTTTATAAATCGACACACATTTTTTGTTTTGTTTTAAATAATCACTGTGTTAAATAGCTAAATAATGTATGCCACCTCAACGCCTAGGTTCTTTGTGGTATTTTAAAAGAACAAAAAAGATGTGTGTGAACTTAGATCTCTAACACTTGTTAAGAAAAAAAAAAGCTGCAGAAGAATATGTATAGCATGTTACTAATTATTAAAAAACAAAGCCAAGCCAGGATGACACATTTCAAATAGGTCCACGTGTGTGTGTGTGTGTGTGTGTGTGTGTGTGTGTGTGTATATATATATATATATATATATATATATATATATATATATATATATATATGAAGGCCTCAAGAGAGTTCTGGAAGGGCGCTCATCAAGTCGTGTAGGATGGTCACTTTCCAGAGGGGACTGGATGGGGAGTGTAGGGCTGAGGGAACCTCAACTTCATCAGGACGGTTTTAAGTTTTAAGAGAATCTTCTCATATATTACTTGTGTCATTCAAACATGGAATACAAAATATTTTTTAAAATTACTGTCAAAAGTGTTTGACCCCGGGGTTAGATTTGTCCAGAAAACATTTCTCTTCTGGGTATCAGACCTAGTAAAACCCTGACCTCTCCTCTCTGAAGCCTCACCCCTGCCACCCCCATCATGTGTTGGATTTTGTAAAATACAGAAAAATGATGAAAATGCTAATTAAAAGACACTCACCCAACTCCACTTGCCCAAAGGCCGTGAGAAGATGTGTTTTCTCAGGATGTCTCAGGCTTCCGGGAAATTCCCGAGCCCTGGGGGCCAGGCTGATGGGGGTGCTCGTCCCAGGCGTGATTAGAGGTGGGGAGAGGTGGGGCCTCTGGGCTTCCTCCTTCAGTTGAGTCTGTCCCCTCCCCGTTGTGTGTTTCTTCTACTCTTTGTCTTGAGACAAGTGGTCAGCACCCTGGATGCTTTTACTAGAAAAAGGCAGTTATCATGAGTTAACTATGTTCCCAGATTTGATCTTTTTTTCTAAATTAATTTTTAGGAGCACAGATCAACAAGAATACATTCTCCTCCGGGGATGAACACTAGAGAGGAGGCTCAAGTCCTTGTGGATAACGCTCATCTCCAGCAACCACTGTTAGCAGTTTGATGTGGATCCTTACAGAGCTTCTCCCCTGCATGGCTACCTAGTTATCTGTACTCATAAAACTGTCTATCTCACTGTTGTGTACTGTGTGTGTACACGTGTGTGTGTGTGTGCATATCTGTGTGTGTACTGTGTGTATACATATATGTGTACTGTGTGTACATTTGTGTATGTGTGTACTTGTGTGTACATGTGTGTGCAGGGTTATTAAGCATGCCTGGAGCCGGCTGTGCACATTGGGTAACTGTTGTTTGATGTCACTAGACTTTGCCCCATGAGGCAGACCTGCCTTTGTCCTGTTCCTTGTTTTCCCGCTGCCTGGTGCACAGTAGGTGTTGGCAAGGGCCCCCACACTTCAATCTCAGGCACTGCCTCCGCCTGGGCACTTGGGCACCACATCAGATATCCTGAACTCTGCCTCTGTTCTTAATGGTGCCTCTGAAGGGAGGCTAGTTGGTGTCTGAGGGGGAGTGGCCTGTCAGAGCCGCTCTGGTGGGAGGGATGGCCCAGGAGATCTGAGCTTGTCCAGCGACCTCCCGGACAGAAGAGGCCAGTCTGGAGGCAGCTTCCAGGAGGGAAAAAGAGAGCACTGAGTTGTAAAGTAAGCCTCTTGACCACAAGAAATAGGACTACCCTCTTACCCTACTTCTGTGGAATTAATAATCAGATCAACTCGGACCCAAGGCTCTCGCTGCCCAGCTCTGCATTTGGAGACAAGTCTCCTCTCAGGCCTTCACTTTCTTACCTGACTGACCATGCTCTGTCCCCGGCATACAGTGGGTTCTCAATCAGCCTCAGGTTATATTTTCTTAAACCAAGGGCCCTACTGTGCATCAGATCATGGTGCTGAACTCTGAAACAAACTTCAATTTGATAAACATTTATTGGTCCTCTGCTGTGTGTCAGTATCCATTAGGATGCTTTTGGTTGCATGTGACAGAAAAAAAAAAGCTCATGTAATTGAACAGCCAAGGGTAGATCAATCCAGGACTTCTGGGTTTCTCCGTATCTACTTCGTGGGTTGGCTGCTTCCATAAGGCATCTGCGTCAAGCAGACCTTCCATCTGTGGTCTAAAGATGGCTGCCAGCAGCGCCCAGAGTTAAATCTTTCTTCATTCACATCATGCAGAGAAGGACAAGCAGCTAGTCTAGCGTTTCCAGCAAAACCTTGAGATTCATTCTTGACAGGTCATCTTGGGTCCCAGGCCCTCCCCTGAGCCAGTCAGGCCAGCTGATCCATGGGCAGTTAAGTGGCCAGGCCACTCATAGGTCAACCCTGGCGTGGGGTCAGCCAACTTCCCTGACTGCCACATAGACCAAGGGTTGGGGAGGATGCTGGGCAGCAAACCCCTGTGCCCTGAAGGCTATAGCAACACTCACCCTTCACTCACACCTGCAAGGTTGGAAGACGGAGTGAGTTTCAGTAGAACATAGGTGAGGACTGCGGTGCCTGTGTCCATACACGGGAGCTGGGCTATGTGTCCTGGAAGAAGAGGTGTAACTACCGCAGTGCTTTAAAAATCACCTATGAGCATCCTAGCTTCTAGAACCTGGATTTCTCAACAAAGAACAAGATCCATTATTTCATGAATGAGGAAACAAGAAAATCATGACTTGCCTGGATCACTCAGAAGCTGTGGCCCAGCTGATGGCAGAATTTAAGAGTTTTAATTCCCAGGGGAGTGCTCAGCTTAGTGCTGTGATTGCTGCACCAAAGGTCACACCCATGCGGGGGGCGGGGGGGGGGCGGGATGGTGAGTCAATGCTCCTAAGCGGAGACGAGTGGGGTGTGTGCCATGGGGGATCACCCCCGGGACGTCTTTTCATTACGCTGGTGGGCTTGGCCCTTCCTAGTCCCATGTGGCTCCACACTCTTGTCTGATAGGCCTCTGGTTGCTCCCTGGTGGGCAAATCCCAGCAGCTCACCTGAATTCTTGGTGTTGTCTCTCTGGAGTCATAGGAAGAAAGGGGATGCAGAGGCAGAGAGACCTACCATTTGCTGGCTGTGTGACCCTACGCGAGTTCACCTCTCTGTTGCCTCCTGAGCTGTATAATGAGACCCCCCACCCCTACCTCTCCAGAGGTTCAAGAGGAAGAAACAAGATAAGATATGGGAAGTGTCCAGCGTGATGCCTGCCTATGGCCAGTGCCCAAGAAGTGTGCATGGTTCCCAGTGGGGCCACAGACGGTCCATTCCCTGGGCACATGCTTGTCCTCAGAGTAGCTACAGGCTTCCTCCTGGGAAGGAATGGGGATTCTGCCTGGTGTCTGACGGTTGGGCTAGAATTGCTTCTAGAATGATCCAGGCCAGCCTGGGAGCACCACTCCTGGGCCTGATCTGCCCACTGGCCACCCACACTCTTAGGAGGTTCTTTTCCCCAGCCCTGCCTCTGGGGCTCCAAGGTGAGGCTTCTGGGCCACCGGCCCAGATGAGCTGCAGGATTAATACAGGGTGACTCATGTGCAGAGAGGGAGGCCAAGACAGGGGATCCAGACAAGACAGAGAAAGACTCCTTTTTTCCCCAGGGATTATGAGAGGCTCTGAAAGGGACCCACACATCATCTATTATTCATGGGGCCTGAAGGAGCCCGTGCAAAAAGCCCAGCTGGAGAGCAGGGTGGGGTGATGGGGTAAGAAGCGGGAGGCGCCTCACCCAGTGGCAGCCCCTCCAGGCCGGTTCCCTCCCCAGTCAGGGGGAGCTAAGCTAAAGCCTTCTGAAGTGACCCGTGTCACCTATTCCTAGGGGATCTGCATGGGGAGGGGCACGCGGTAGCTGGTCTCCTCGGCACCAGGCCTTTCTGCAACCTTAGTGTTGTGGCCGTCCAGCTGTGCCATGTATAATGGCTAGTTAACCCCATTGTATGGATGAGAAAACCGAGGGGCAGAGAGAAGGGACTTGCCTAAGGTCACACTGCTATGAAGTGGCCAAACTGGGAATGAAGGAAAGGGAGTCACTCATATGAAAGGGGATCAGTATTTGTTCAGCATCTACCATGCGCCAGGCACAGCCTGGGGATACAGCAGTGAACAAAGCCAAGTCTCTGCCCCCGAGGGGCTTATATCTTATTTGTGAGGTGACATGCAGTAAGCAAGCAAGAAAGAAATGTACGAAATAATTTTAAGTAAGGATAAGTGCTAGAAAGAAAAACAAATGGGGTGAGGGAATAGAGACAAGGAAGGACAGGATGGCAGCAGGGGCAGGCTGCCATTATAGATGGAGTGACCAGGGCAGGCCTTTCTAAGGAGGTGACATTTGAGCTGAGGCCTGTATAAAGCAGGGGACTGAACCCTGTAAAGATTCAGAAAAGCATTCCAGGTGGGGAGAACAGCAAGTGCAAAGGCCCTGAGGCTGGAGGGTTCTTGAGTGTTCAAAGCACTACAGGAAGGCTGGGGTGGTGCAGGGTGGGCAGAGTGGTAGGAGGGGCCGGAATGTGGGGGACCTTGCAGGCCGTGGTAAGGACAGATGCTTGTGTAGAAACACAAGGTGCTGTGGCTCCTGAGTGGGAAGATTTGTACTGTGTACCTCATGATCGCCTCTCTGGGTTAGTCCAGGTTTCCTGGTCTCCTTCCCTTCTGAAGGAACCAGGGACACTCAGCCTACAGAAGAAAAGAAATGGGAGTTCACAAGTCTGTCTTCACACATCAGCAGAGCTGCTGCCACCAACCTCCACCTCATCCCTACCATTTCTTTAGCTTGGCTGCAAGGTGCCAGGCCTGGGAGATGTGCACATCATTTTGATTAATGTATGTTTCATGGCAACCCTGGGAGGAGGCATCCCTACATTACAGGTGAGAAAACAGGGGCTCATGAGGATGGACTTACTCAGTCCCACAGCTGGCTGTGGAGCTGATTTGAGCCCAGACATCAGTGACGATGCTCTTAGGCCAGGGCAGGTTTTGAAGACGCTGACATGTCTGCTGCTGGGACCCCCTCCAGACCCACAACCCCTCCCTGTTGAGGCAGAGGTGCACTTACTCACTGGATGCTCACATCTCCAACCTCCCTCCCTCGGGCTTCCTGCAGGGACCTTGGATACCCCATCGGTCATGAGCATTATCAGCCCCTGATAGGGAACCACAAGCCCAGCTGACTAGGGAGCTTCTGGTGAGAAATTCCATCCCAGCGCTTTTTTGACCTATTACGAGATGAGCAGCTGTGAAAATGGAAAGTGGAGATTCTGTTGGAATCTTTTAGATTCTTTTAGAATCTCTTCTAGAGTGAGAATGAGGCTGGAGACATTTAGAAGGAGATGTCAAAGTCTTAAAGGGTTCCCTTATCCTTTGGGCCACCCAGAAATGCTGCTTCTTAGAACGTATCCAGGGGAAATCACAGGGTGTGTGCAAAGGTAAATGTATACACAGTGGGGATACACGGTGCTGCCAAGCCAGCCACTTGTGACTACTGTGCACTCCAACTCGCTGGTGCCCGAGCCCAGACCATCCCAGTTGTTAAATATTTTGAAAGTCGCTCCTGCATCTAAGGATGTTCACTGCCTCCCTAATGTTAATAGGAAGAAACTGGAAACAACCTAGGTGTCCAAGAAGATGGGATTGGTTAAATAAATGGTGGTACATTCAGACTACTGCAGAATGTTGAAAATTGGGCTCCTGAAGAATATATAAGGTTATGGGAAAATCATGATAATCTGTTGTTAGATGAAAGAGGGTTACAAGACAGCACACTCCCAGCCTAGGAGACATGATAAAGATTTTTCTGATTCTGGCAACAGGGCAAACTGAGCTGACACGTCTCCATCCGCACCACAATGAACAGAAACATCTAGAAGTGCTGGATAATATAAAACAAAGGTATTAAAAACACTTAGCTGAGCTTAAAATAAATAAAGGGAAATCCCCACTGGGACAGGAGACATGGGCTTGACATGAATGTGGTGGCAGGTAGAAATGAGATGCCTTCATGAAGCAGGAAACTCAGCAAGGCGTTTCCTTTATAGTGGTTGCTTATATTGTTCATCAAATATTTCCAGAGCATTTAAATGCCTGTGCAGTTGTCCAGACTGGGGATGGCTTTTCCATCAGCCTGGGTCCCTGAATGAGGTCACACTGAAAAGGATTCCCAGCTGACCCCTGATGGATATGGAGAATAAGTTATAAATAAACCTTTGTTGTTATGTTAAGCCACAAAGAGTTTGGGCTTGTTTATTAGCAAGCATAACCCTGTCTTTCCTGACTGCCATAGCCCTCCATGGGAGGGAGCTGGAGAAACCTCAACCAAAATGTGGTCTCCACTTCAGGCTCTGGGTGGAAATGCATAAGTATCCCTGGAGAATTTGAAATCTCAAGCTTGTACCATGTGAATGAGTGGAGATTAAATTTATACTATCCAATTAGTAAAGGAAGGCCAAGCCAAGAAAACACTGTAGAAATTGGTCTTGACTGTCGGAAGGTCAGGAGCAAAAAAGAGCAAATGTAAAACTTGTTTTCAAAGACATTTCTTCAACCTAGGGCACATAGTACTCCCACAGAAATCACAGTGTACAAATTACACAAGAAAAACAATCGACTATAGGGCAGAGTCATCAAATAGAACAAATTAAGAGGATGTGTATTTTAGTACTATGAGATACTAGGACAATTAGAAAGAGAGTAATGTACATACATTAAAAAAATGTACCTTTAAATTATTTTGTGTAATGGAATTAAGAGCATGAAGTTAAAGATGTGGTGAACTTTTCTGGTCAACTTTTGGCCTAAAAATATCAATCCACCCCCTGATGATTCATACATTACCCAGGGATCTATAACTTCCTGACATTTCTATTTAAGGTTTCATATTTGTTCTACTCACAGTATTATTTTCTTATCCATTTAAACATATTTCTTTTTGGTGAGAACCTGAGTAGATGTGTATGCAAGTACCTAGCAAACATCTAGGTATATGAACACAGAACTATATATGCACATATACAGTCTAAAAGTATTTAAAAGCATGTGGGTGTATATGTAAGTGTGTATGCTTGTGCATACACCGATAAATCATACTTGTACAATAATGTGACATTTTTATAATCATAAGTATGTAGCTCACACATACTTTTTAAACGATTTAAGAAGATGGTGGCTTTAAGAATAAAATACCATGAAAGAGAAAGACAGACACCCTGAAAGCACAGATATCTGCACAGAAAAATGACTGGAAGGAAATACATTCACATTATAATTCTAATATTATTTCTGAGTGGTGGGAAAACAGGTGATTTTAATTTTCTTCTTCATGTTTTTCTTTACTGTTTAAAATTTGTTATGACTAAAAATGGTGTTTTTTTGATTTGCATTAAAAACCTTAACAATGCAGGTAATACATATATACAATTAAAAGAAGGTAATACAATGAGAAAGTTGTTGAAGTAAATATGTATATATATGAAAACAAATTGTATTACTTCTGTACTTAGGAAAAATATCTTTTAAAAATCCAAGGTGGGAATATTACCTTTCCATTTTTATTGCAATTGTAAGTTAGGGAGGGGAGTGAGGCAGATTCTCCTCAGCTGAAGCTGACGTCAGTTTCCTAACCAGGGATTTTCATTCATTTCTGGAGCTCTCTGGAGAGTGTGCAGTCAGCGATCCAAAGTGGGAGAACTGCCTGTGAAATCCCACACCTCCCGAAAGTTCCCATGGAGGCAGAAGATTGGGAAATCAATGGTCACTTCATGATACTTTTTGAGGGCTCCATAACTTATTTCTTTAGAAGAAAATCAAGCAACACAAGTTTATTGTAGAAAATGTGGAAATTGACACAAAATGTAAAGACGACACTAAGAATGGCCAAGGACAGCACCACCCAGGGGCCCCACTGCTGCTCAGGTTCTCCAGCGTGTACCAAGTGCCTCGCTCTTGGCCAGGCACAAGGAGAATATAAAAGGCGTGTGAGACAAGGAGACAAGGCTCGAGTCCCATGGGTCTTATCACCAGCCTGGCAGAAGCAGTCAGTTCTTCTGGTTGCAAGCAACAGAAACAGTGTCCAACTTCAGCTCAAAGGAATGTACTGGAGGAATATGGTGTGGCTCCCAGATTCCACAGAGAAGCTGGAGGCTTCAGAAAGGGCAGGGGCTCTGGGGATCCAGGCAGCGGGAATAAATAGGCACTCTCCCAGGAACCACTCAGCAAAGGTCATCTGTGTGGAGTCCCTCTGCTAGTCTAGGTCACGGGAGGGTGAGGCACTTTGATCGACAGCCCCGCTGGACTGTATGCATGATGTGGGGAGGATGGTAACCCCTATAGGAAATCAGGCTGCTGGCACCAGGACAAGGGTAATAGAGATGGGAAGATCACCGCATGGCTTCCTTGACCTGGGTCTGAATCCAGGCTCCGCTTCTCAGCAACTGTGTGGTACAGGGTGGGTTGCTAGCCAGTGGACCCTTCTCTTCTCCTACCTCTAAAATGGGAATGATAACACCAGTTTGTGTGTCGGGCGGCGGGGGGGGGGGGGGGGGTTGTAATGAAGAAGAAATGAAGTACAGTTAAGCGTCTGTGCAATGAGTTGAGCAGCAAGACGAGCCGTGTGTTGGAGTCCTAGAGATCGTGGGGAGGAGGAAGGATAGAAGAACCCCTGTAACTCCCAGCTGAGTTTCAAACTAGGGTCTGAAGACCACAGTTGTCTCCAGTTCTGCCCATTTCTCAGCTGCGGGAGCTCAGGCAAGTCGATGTCCCTCCTCGGGCCTTGTTTTCTGTATCTAAAATGTGGTGACAACCTACCCTGCTGCCTCCCGAGGTGGCTGAGAGGATCCAAAAAGAGGAAAAGCATAACTGGTGCCAGACGGGGGTTTGGGATCTTATGGGGGAGGAAAGAGGGGGACATGCATTGTAGGGGCACCGGCAGGAGCAAGGGGTGGAGGGGAGAACACACCAGCTCCTCCCCACAAGCAGCAGATGCTAATATTCTAATAATGGCATCCATTTTTGGGGCTCCTGTCCTGGGCCAGGCTCTATATGAAGTGCTGGGCCACAGGGACAACAGAAGGGACACAGCTCCTGGCCACATGGAGTCTAGGGATGGGCCTGGAACTCAAATAATTAGAGAAGTGCTCTGAGGGGGGCACTTGTTTCTGCCAGAGCAGTAACAGGGATCTGAGCCTGTCTGAAGTCAGGGAAGGCTTCCTGGAGAAGGTGACCCTGAACTGACAGCTGAGCATGAAGGAGGTCACCGGGCCCATAGGTGGAGGAAGTGCACTGAGCAGTGGGAACAGTGCTGCAAAAGCCCTTTGGCAGAAGGGAGGGGTGCGTGCTGGGGAAACTAGTGCAGACTGCAAAAGTGTATGCTAAGACAGCCAGAGGGAGTGCACCTGCCCTGAAGGGCCCATTAGAAAGCAGGGACAGTGCTGCCTATGGACATTCTACTGTTAGGGCCCCAAGACAAGCTAATGAAATGGATATTCTTCCCCTCCCAGGTCTCCGGACCTCAGGGACTTTGAGTGCCTTGAACAAGGGCATTCAGCCTCTAGGACAGCTGAGGAAAGATTCAGATGCAGGGGACTGTGTTAGAGAATGCACCGTGATTGAGAATGGTGAGGGTGCTGTTGGTAGACATGTTGAGGTAGACATGCTCCTCTGGGTACTAGGGAGCCATGGAGGTCTTAGAGTACTGCAGGTTCTCGGTACTCAGAGCAACGATTTAGCTCCCATGTCAGAAGCCTCAGGATGGTGGCTAGGGACAACATGTCATGGCCTGCCACGCCTCGTGCCACGTTGAGTCATGGTCAGAAGTAAACCTCAGCCCTCTTTTAAGGCAGTAAGTGATGGTGGTGAAGGAATATGAGTGTAATTGGAGGTTGCTGCTGTGGCCACATTGTCCTTTGGGGGAGGAAGGCTGGTTTTTCCTGTGAGATGTCTGTTCTGGGGGAGTGAGGCCGGAGAGAGGAGCTCAGGTTTCTGGGCACCTACGGTGTACCAAGCCAGGACACGGCCCAGTGTGCTTGAAGGGAGCTGACAAGATGCTCTGAGGGTCTCCTGACCTGGCCTTCCATAACCCAGCCTAGAGACAGGAAGGAGTGGGAAGTGCACCTGAGACAGGCCGCCTGTGAAAGTGGTTCCTTTAACACTTCTAACACTTTAACACTTGTTTGCCAGCATTCACTGTATAAATACCTTCTATTTGTGGCAAATGTGCCCAGTTTCCATTTTAAGGTAGCGATAGGAAGTTAGTTTCAATAAGGTGCCAATAAATATATTTGAGGAATAAATTGTGATCCATTTAAAGAAAAAAACATTAGTGGATAATTCAGGGGAGACGCGGGTGTGCTAAAAACTGGCCCTGCGACACAGGAGCGGCGGAGGTCTGGGAAGCGCTACCGCCTGTGATCCTCACGATAGCTCTGGAGTGGGGACTGTCATCCCCATTTTACAGCTGGGAACGCTGAGTCCCGAGAAATTAACTTTCCCTCTGCCCCACAACTGGCAAGGGCTGAGCCAGTTCTGGAACCTGGGTGTCCTCTGACACCTGATCTCACTCCACCCAACCCCCAGGTTCAGCGTGTCTGGGCTGCAAAAAGCCTTCCCCACCTCTCCGGCTTGCTCCTTGGCAATTCAGAGCTCTCCTGATGACAGGGGTTCTAATCCAGGCCCTGGCTTCACCATTTGCTAGCTTGTGGCCTTGGGCAAATGTCTAACTTTCTCTGTGCCTTGTTAACTCGCTTGTAACATGGGGACACTGCTTGTACCTCAGAGGACTGTTAAAAGGTTTTAGTGAGATGATGTCTGTTTTAAGTTATTCCTAACTTAAAAGTGAGACAATAGAATCCCAGAGCCATGAAGCTACCTGTCCAAGTTCACAAAGGTGGAAAGCGGAGGAGCTAGACATGAATTTGGGTCCATCAGACTCCCAAACTGCTGGCTTTCATGATCCCGTGGTGATGCCTCCCTTCCGTCGAAAGCCACCTGTGCCTGTGTTGGAAGAAACCAAGAGGGTCTATAGTGGATAAAAAAGATACCCAAATGACATGTGCATGCGGAGACGGCTCTCGGCTTCCTTCAGGCAGGCGCCCACGGACTCTGCCAAGATCCCCAGAAGCACGCAGGGTCAGGAGGGAGGGAGGGCGCTTTCCTGTGGGAAAATGCAGGGCGCTTCCACTTGCAGCCTGATAACTGGGCCCCCAAGGTCCAGAGCACAGATGATGTCATTTATCCTCTGTGGCCTTTGGTGCTTAGGAAGCCTCTGGGGAAAGCGGGGTGGGGGAGGAAGGGCTCGAGAGCAGAGAATCTGGAAAGAATGACAGATGAAAACAGGAATCAGAGTTTTGGGCGTGTGGACGGTGGCGAGGGAGCTTTAGAGCTGTTGTAGCAGGAGGTGGGGAATGCACATGGGAATCAGAGGCAGAGGCTGGGGGCAGGGCGGCAGGGTGAGCCAGTGGCGCCTGAGTGGATACGTGGCTTTAGTGCCATGCCGAGGAGTGGAGAGAGATTCCTGGGAGGCAGCTGAGTCCGGGACCCATGTGCTCTGTGAGGGTGGACAGAACCAAGTTCAAATCCCAGTTGTCATTTATCAGCTGCGTGACTTTGGGGAAGTATCTTGACCTCTCTGAACCTCCACGAGGCAGACACTGTCCATTTCCAACTAGATAGCCATTTCTCAAGTCATCCTGCCTAACGAAATCCTGATCCTCCTCAGGGTGGCAACGCGCTCAGCCCAGAGGCCTCTGCATTCCCAGCCTCCCGCACAGCAAGGCGTGGCTTAGCTGCTGGCCTCAGTCTCCTCAGCCCCGAAGGAAGATGATTTTAGCCTCTCTGCAGGGCTTGCGGGAGGATTTCAAGGGATGCAAAAGCAGTTGCCCTGGCACACGCTCCATGAACACGGAGAGCGAGGCAGACTTCTGCCCCCGATGGTGGGTCTAAATTCCCGTTTCCAGCATTTGTGTCTCTCACTTCCTGGGACCTCCACTCGGCTGTCCCCATCGCCCCCAGTGCAACAAACCCAACCTGCCCCCTCCCCACCGCCACCTCAGCAGCTCTTCCCAGCCTCCTTGCGGTTATGTCGCCCCTCGTGGGTCCTGGAACAGCTGTCTGTCTGGACTGGAATCTCAGCCCATCTCTTCCAGCTGCGCAGCTTTGCACATTACCTAACCTGGGACGGTAACAGTAGCTACCTCCTATGATAGCTGTGGGGATACAGATCAGTAATTCGTGCCTCCTGGTGCTTAGCACGTAGCGAGCACTCGCCTACGTCGTCCTGTCCTTACGCAGGGGAGGAAGGCTGACCCCTGGGCTTGGCCCACCGCACGCCTGGGATGGGTCTCGCCTCCCTCTCCAGCCCCAGGGCTGGGGGCCCCACCTCATGCTGCTTCTCGCCTCTCACACCTCTGTGCTTTTGTGCTGGCTGGGCCTCTGCCTGGAATATTCCGCTGCCCTTCTGCCCACCCTTCTTTCTTCACTTGGCTAATTCGGCCTTAACCTTTAAAACAAATTCTTATGTCACCTTCTCCAAGCAGCTGTCTCTTGTCTCTTTCTCCCTCCTGGGCTTCCACAGCCTTCTGTGTCCTGTCTGGCAGAGGCACTTCTGCGGTCTTGTCGTTGTCTGTGTTTCTGCCTCCACAGTTGCTGGTATGAGAGCCCCTGAGGGGGCACTGTGGCTGCACCCTCTGTGGCCTCAGGGCCTGGCTCAGGGGGTCCTGAGCCAACTGCTCTCATGCATTGTTTAATACGGGAATACCTGCAGCGGCCCAGCTCAGAGTACCAACAGCTACATCTTGTTTACCATTTACTACGTCAAGCTTCACATGTGGTGCCCAGCCTCCTCACACTCTCTCACACGGACTATGGGCTGGCATCCACGGACAATGTAGTGGTCACCATTCATTCACTAAAGCGTCACACGGAAATTCTCACTTCCTGCTGGTGAAAAGGCAAAATGGTACAGTCACTCTGGAAGATAGCTCGGCAGTTTCTTGCAAAACTAGACATACTCTTACTCTACGATTCAGCAATCGTGATCCTTGGTATGTACCCAAATGAATTAAAAACTTATGTCCACACAGAAATCTGAACATGGATGTTTATAGCAGCTTTATTCACAACTGCCCAACTTGCAAGCAACCAAGATGGCCTTCATCAGTAGGTGAACGGATAAATCAACTGTGGTACATCCAGACAATATCAGTCAGCACTAAGAAGAAATGAGATATCAAGCCGTCAAAAGGCATGGAGGAATCTTAAATGCATATTGCTGAGAGAAAGAAGCCAATCTGAGAAGTCTACATACTGTAAGATTCCAACTCTAAGACAGCTGGAAAAGGCAAAACTATGGAGACAATAGAAAGGTCAGTGGTTGCCAGGGATGAGGCGTGGGGAGGGGGAGGTGAATAGGCAGAGCACAGAGCATATTTCAGGGCAGTGAAAATACTCTGCAGGATGTTATAAGGACAGATATATGCTGTTATACATTTGTCCAAATCCATGGAATGTACACAAGACTGAATAGTAACGTAAACCATGGATTCTAGGTGATAATGATGTGTCAATGTGGGTCATCAATTGTAACAAATGTGGGGCTGTTAGTAGTGAGGTAGGCTATGCACGCATTGGGGTAGGGGTGTATGGGAACTCTGTATTCCCTCTCAATTTTGCTGTAAACCTAAAACTGCTCTAAAGAATTGTCTTAAAAAAAAGATTCAAAAGGAAAGAAAGGTCACTGTGGGTAAGAGGAGGGGCTTTATGGGATGGGGAAAGACACTCATTGAGCTGTACCACGTTCTTACATACACCCTTCCTGTAATCCTCATATCAACCCTGGGAGGAATGGTGCTTCCATTTTACAAAAGAGGAAACTGAAGCTCAGAGAGTTGAATTAATCTGGCCAAGAACACACAGCTAGCAATTGGCAGAGTCAGGCTCTGACCTCACGTCTCTCCAAGTGCAAAGCCCCTTGTCTTTCCCTACACTTTGATGCCTGGCCATGGCCTAGAAGGATTCACTGGGTTGACTAAATGAAGCTGGGGGTAAGTGGTGGGACAGGTGTGGGTCAGGGAGAGTGGTAGGAGCAGCGTGAGAGTGACCCTTTTCAAAGGCCCTTTTCAAATACCCTTTTAAACTTGACAACAACCCTGCTAGACAGGCAGAGGTCATAGTGTTATATACCCCCATCCTCTCACTTATTCATTTCTCCATTTAGCCAATCATTAACATATTAGTGAAAACTAGTTCTTGCCAGGCATTGTGTTGGGAACTAGGGACATCAAAATGAATGCTCGCCCAAGGAGCTCACAGTCCAGCAGGAGAGAAAGACCCACAAATGAATGTAGGCATTTGAATGGTGAGTTTGAGGATGAACATAAAGTAGTAAGAGCCTAGGGACTTCCCTGGTGGTGCAGTGGTTAAGAATCTGCCTGCCAATGCAGGGGACATGGGTTCGAGCCCTGGTCTAGGAAGACTCCATGTGACACAGAGCAACTAAGCCCGTGCACCACAACTACTGAGCCTGCGCTCTAGAGCTTGCGAGCCACAACTACTGAGCCCACGTGCCACAACTACTGAAGCCCGTGCGCCTAGAGCCTGTGCTCCGCAACAAGAGAAGCCACCCAATGAGAAGCCTGTGCACTGCAATGAAGAGTAGCTCCTGCTTGCAACTAGAGAAAGCCCGAGCGCAGCAACAGACCTAATGCAGCCAAAAATAAATAAATTTATTTTAAAAAAAAAAGCAGTAAGAGCCCAGAGAAGGTGACATGGCAGGGGCAGAGGTCTTGCAACAGGTGTAGGAGTCTGTTGTATGGGATGGGGCTCCAAAGGACAGCACGCGTAAGGACCAAGGTGGAAGAAAGCACGATGAGTTTGGAGAACAGCTTGTGGCTCAGAGTGATTGAGGTGTGTGTGTATGTTGGGGTGGGTGCAGAGCAGGTAGGGAAGGAGGGAAGAGATGGTGTGGGAAAAGGTCAGACTGTGATGCATTGCTGCAGAGACTGGACACTATCCTATAGGCCACAGCAGAGTAGCCAGGCAGATCTGGACTTTGGAACAACCACTCTGGGGGCCTGGGAGGGAGGCAGAGAGTGGAAACAGGGACCCTGGGTCCATCCTGGGGCAACTTCTAGTGCCTTAGGGCACTCCAGAGTCTCTCCTTTGCCACTCCCCCTTTTTTATTGAAAATTTTATTGAGATAATTGTAGATTCACATGCAGTTGTAAGAAATAATTTGAGAGATCTCTTGTACATGGTGCCCATTTTCCTTCAATGGTAACATTCTGCAAAGTGATTCTTTCGCCACTTTTGATATGGAGGGTGGATACTGGGATGGGGGCATCAGTGTGTTGAAGGACAGATGCCCAGGACTGGGCATCTGGGTGCCTCCTTTCCCATCACCTCCCCTTCCTCTATGAGCCAAGACCATCTCATAGGTATGTCACGGAGCAAGTTTGGGAAGCCTTGTAATAGCAACTTACAAGTTCATCCTTACAAACCCCTTACAAATCCCTTTTCTATCTCTTTATGGGAGACCAGGCTACCCCCTTGGGCATCATCTTTAACATGGACTGACAGAGTGGGTATAGCCGAGACGATCAGCTGACCAACCAAGTTTCAAGTTCCCCTTATATTATAAAGTGGTGGTGCTGGGATGTACCCGTCCAGCCAGGAACTACATTTCCCAGTATCCTTTGCCCAGTTCTCACCAATGCGAAGCGAGCAGAGGGTTGCAGGGTGCTTTTAAGATGAGGTGCTAAGTAGTGGGTATATCATTTTTTTCTTTCTTCTCCCTGTATGTTGTTTAGATGATTCCAGGATAACCTTGAGGCCAAAAGATGGCAGAGGAGACACAAGATGGAAGGGGCCTGTGTCCTGGAGCATCCATTAGAGCGAAGCCACCCAGGAAAGCCACAGGCCAGGAACATGAGCACTGGGCTTTGTGTGAGTGAGAAATAGATATCCATAAACGTTTTGAATACACAAAAGTAGAGAGTACAGTATAATAACCCACCTTAGCCATCCATCATTCGGCTTCACAAATTATCAACATTTTCCCAGGCTTCTTTCATTCACCACTTCCACTCAACTTTTCAAATTGTTTGCTGGTGTACTTGAAAGTAATTCCCAGACATCATGCAAAAAGACGAGACAAAAAACGAAACAAAAATCTAAACACCCTTTATTGTGCTACGCCACTGAGATGGGGGGCCACTTGTCACAGCAATTAGCCAGCCCTGACTAATGCAATGGAACCTTGGTACCTGGCTGTTGAACTGAACATAACTGACCTGTTTTCCTAGGCTGCGCAATGCACAGAGGAATGTGTCTGGGCCTAAAGTAGGAAGAATGCTAAACCTTCTAGCTCTCTGAGAAGTAGTTCTCTTTGTTCTTCTGGCCCAGCTGCACCCAGCCGCACCCACCCACCCTACTAGCCCTTACCTCCTACTTCTTCCTCCTTCCAGGCCCTGGGCTGCCCAAGACGGGATCAGGAATAGAGAGTTTTCCAAGCCATGTCTCGGCTTGGGCTGGGCTGGGTGTGGTGGGTGAGGCTCCGTTGGAACAGAGAGCAGGCAGAAGGGATAGATGTTGGAAACCCAGAGCTTAGCAGCCAGCGGGGGCTGAGGCCAGGGGAGCAAAAACTTTCGTGCCTTTCAGCTTGGCCCTTGTTCATGACCCTGAAGCACAGAGACAGATGGAAGCTTTACGGTCAGACCCTTGGGTGGGCTTGAGTCCATTCAGAAAGTGGTCATGGAGCTCCGGGGGGCAGCCCTGTGCCTGGCGCTTGGGATGCACTGGTGAGCAGGATCCCGGCTTAGCTGCTCTCTGGCTCGGTGACCTTGGGCAGATTCCCTTACCCCTTTGAGCCTCAGGCTCCCCATGTGGAAAATGTGGATGGGTATATCAACTTCACTGGGGGCCCTGGGGAAATCAGCCATGACGTACAGAGAGAGCCCGGCACTCGGTAGGCTCTCGGGGACTCATAGCGACTGCTAGTGATTCCTGTTAACCACAGCGGTAAGGGAGTGCAAGTGGGCTCCCATCCAGGAGGTGGATCAGGGCTGGAGGATGCCGAGCCCCGCTCTCTCGGGAGCTGTTCTCAGAGAAGGAGAAATGGAGAACGGCGGGAGCTGGTGCGGAGCTTTAGCTGGGTGTGGCCAGGTATAATTTTGTATGTCAGAGGAGTGAGGGTGGGCGGAATCCTGCAATTCAGGGGTTGTTTCCTGGAAGGGGCTGGATCGGCAACAAAGCGCTCCCTCCCTTGGAGACACCCTCACAGCTGTCAGGAAAAACAGCTGCGTGGCTTCCCATCAAAGAAGGGAAACTTCAGTCCTTGGGGGAGGGGGGACAGGGCAAGATGTTATAGAAAACAGGAACTCCCTGGCAGGTTCTCTTGTGGGGGAAGGAGGGATGATGGACTGGGTTCAAAAGCCAGCTCTCTTGCTTCCTGGCTGTGTGACCTTGGGTAAGTCATTTCACCTCTCTGAGCCTCAGTTGCATCATGCTTTAAATGGAGATACCGACGTTCATCTCACAAGACTACTGTGAGAAGAAGAAAAAAAAATGGTCTAAAGTGCCTTGCAGAGTGCCTGGTACACAGGAAGCACTCAATGAAAGGTCATTGTAAATCACTCACCCTAGAGCTAAAATGAAACTCCCTTTGTTTGCTCAAGCAACTTCTAAATATCAGAGGTACCCATCACCTCTTCTCATTCCCTACATTGACTCCCTGCATGGGCTCAGCCACTTCCTCAGCATTAAACCCCATTTCCATGACATCGACTCGATAGGTGTCGTTTGAAGCTGTGGTGCCTTTGCTATTGTTGGTCACAGATTCTTGATATTCCCCCCAATCAGCAACTGTCACCCCCAGCCTTTCCCATCCTGGGAAAGGGCCTCCATTCAGTTGAAAGATCTTGATTATTCTCTCTCCCTCAGCCCCCAAATCCAAACCATCAGCAAATCCTGCCGCCTCCACCTTCAGAATACATCTCAAATCTCCCCCTTGCCACCACTGTCGTCCACACCACCTTCCACTCTGTCTCCTGCTCTGCTCACAGCCCCCTCCCCACGCTTCCTGCTCCCATCCTTGCCTCTTCTACAGCCAGCTCACTGCACGGCAGCCTCTCCTTTTCCTTTTAACTGTTTATTTTGACATAACTTCTAGACTCCCAGAAAAATATTAAGAACAGCACGAAAACTCTCCATACACACTTCACTCAATCCCCTGCATGTACCTTAGCATCTGTTATCTCAATATATACACATATTTTTTTTCTAAAACATTTGAGAGGAAGTGCAGACATGATGCTCCTTTGTCCCTAAACATTCCAGTGGATATTTCCTATAAAAAGGGGCACTCTCTTACATAACTGCGGTACCATGATTAAAAACATGCGCTATTTTAACGCATATATGTGGAATCCTGAAAAATGGTCAGATGAACCAGTTTTCAAGGCAGAAATAGAGACACAGATGTAGAGAACAAACGTATGGCCAATAAGGGGAGAAAGTGGCCAGGGGCTGGGGGTGGGTGTTGGTGGTGGTGGGATGAATTGGGAGATTGGGACTGACATATATATACTAACATGTATAAAATAGATAACAAATAAGAGCCTGCTGTATAAAAAATTAATTAAATTAAGAAACAAAACAAAACAAAAAAATGCACTATTGAGCTAGTATTATTAGCTAATCTCCAGACCTTATTCATATTCTGCCTATTGCCCCAAAGAAAAGTCCTGAGCGTAAACTGCATTCTGCTGTCACGTCCCTTCAATCTACTTTAAATTGGAACAGTCCCTTCGTCTGTCTTTGCCTGTCACGCCCTTGGCATTTTTGAGAAGTACAGTGCAGTTATTTTGTAGCACGTCCCTCAGTTTGGGCTTGTCTGATATTTCCTCTCACAGCGAGCTTTTAAAAAATAAAGGCGATCTCCTCACTCCTCGGCTTGCACCCCGCCATGGTTGTCCATCACACCCACAGAGAAAATGCAAACTCCACACCAGGTCCATGACGACGTGGCGCAGTCGCTGCCTGACTCCCGCACCACTGCCCCTCTGCTCTCTCCACTCAGCACTCTGACCTCCACCCTCAGACGCATCTTCCCATTCTAGCGTCACCTCCCCACCCCCCTTATCCTGCTATACTGTTCTTCACTCGCCATTAGGTTATACATCAAGTCTCCTCGACTAGAATGTAAGCCCCAGAATTTGGCCTCTGTACACCCAGCACCACAGCGGCGCCCTGGCCCCAGCACTCCTTTCTGGGAGTTCCCTGTCTTCTCACTGACCCTTGGTCCCTTTCTCCAATAAACCATCTTCCTTAACCCATCCCATGCGATATTGCAGGAGTCATCCCAAGCCCTGGTGCGTGACGGGGGACACCTAGGAGGGATCCTCTTGTATGACATGGACAGACCTGGGGTCCAATACCCCTGTGCCATTTCCTAGCTGTGTGGCTTTGGGCAAGCCACTTAACATCTCTGAGCCTCTACTTCCTCATCTGGAAAGAGGAAATAAGAATCCTTAGCTTGGTGAGATGCTGGATGAAGAGTCAAGATAATGAATATAGAGACAACGTAGATAATGTTATGTACCTGACACATAACAGCTTCTTCTCTCTTACCTCTCTCTAGTTGGTGAAGTAATAAGACCCATCACATCTTCTGGAGAAATTGGAAGGGGGTTGTAGTGGGTTGGATGGTGGCCCCCCAGAAGGTATGTCCATGGCCTAATCCCCAGAACCTGTGAATGTGAACTTATTTGGAAAAAGCATCTTTGCTGATGTCATTAAGTATCTTGAGATGACATCATCCTGGTTATGTGGTGGGCCCTACATCCAATGATAGGTGTCATGTTTACAATAGACACACAGAGGAGGTGATGGGAAGATGGAGGCAGAGACTGGAGTGATGTGGCTACAAGCCAAGAAATGCCAAGGACTGTTGGCAGCCACCGGGAGCCAGGAGAAGGGCATGGGATAGAAGGGAGTCCAGCCCTGCCGACATCTTGATTTTGGCTTCTGGCCTCCAGAACTGTGCGAGAATGAATTTCTGTTGTTTTAAGCCACCCAGTTTGTTGTCGTTTGTTGTGACAGCCACAGGAAACTAATACAAGAGTGAACTTTGGCAAAACAATAGACGGAAGTTGCTGGCCCACAAGGAACCCTTTCTGGATGGCACTTTCTACACCAG